>NC_088379.1:662500-1000714 GCF_037993035.2 Macaca fascicularis | reverse complement strand
TGTGTCCCTCGCCCCTGACACGTCGCTCCCAGCCCCTCCCGTGCGTCCTTGCAGTCCGTGCTGGGCTGTGTCCCCCGCCCCTGACACGTCACTCCCAGCCCCTCCCGTGCGTCCTTGCAGTCTGTGCTGGGCTGTGTCCCCCGTCCCTGACACGCTGCTCCCAGCCCCTCCCGTGAGTCCATGCAGTCTGTGCTGGGCTGTCTCCCCCGTCCCTGACACGTCGCTCCCAGCCCCTCCCGTGCGTACATGCAGTCCGTGCTGGGCTGTCTCCCCCGTCCCTGACACGTCACTCTCAGTCCCTCCCGTGCGTATATGCAGTCCGTGCTGGGCTGTGTCCTCCGTCCCTGACACGCCACCCCCAGCCCTTCCTGTGCGTACACCAAGGCCTCATCAAGGCTCCTGTGTGTGGTCGGTTGAGGTGTCTGTCTGTCAGTCTCTGTTGTCCATGGCACTTTTTTCTCTGGATGTCCCTGGGCTTGGACACCAGCTCCTGGGCTGTGCTTCCAGGGCCTCCCACAGAGCTGGGAGGTGCTGAAACCGGCGGGATGCAGATTCCTCCGGCGCACGCGTCACACCATAGGGCCTTCCGCTCGTGGTGTTACTCGTTGTCAGTTTTCATTGTAAAAGAATACGTGCTCACTGACAAAATACAAATAACACAGAGTTAGGCCAGGCGTGGTGGCTCACGCCTGTAATCCCAGCACTTTGGGAGGCTGAGGTGGGTGGATCACTTGAGTCCAGGAGTTCGAGACCAGCCTGACCAGCATGGCGAAACCCTGTCTCTTTTGTATTGTAAAAATACAAAAATTAGCCAGGCATGGTAGCGGCTGCCTGTAATCCCAGCTACTCGGGAGGCTGAGGCAGAAGAGTGGCTTGAACCCGGGAGGCGGAGGTTGCAGTGAGCCAAGATCATGCCACTGCACTCCAGCCTGAGTGACAGAGCAAGACTCCATCTCAAAAAAAAGAAAAACCCAACAACAACCCAGAGTTGTATGGGTGCTTGTAAAACTGGGATTTTACTTTATATAATTTTCCTTTTTAAAAATTTACCGTTATCAGGCATGTTTTTTTTGGAGACAGGGTCTTGCTCTGTTGCCCAAGCTGGAGTGCAATGGTTCATAGCTCACTGTAGCTTCAAACTCCTGGGCTCAAGCGATCCTCCCGCCTTAGCCTCTGGAGTAGCTGGGACTATAGGCATGCACCACCATGCCCAGCTAATTTTAAAGAGTAAATTTTTCTTAGAGACAGAGTCTCACCATGTTGCCAGGCTGGTCTTGAACGCGTGAGCTCAAGCAATCTGCCCATCTTGACCTCCTGTAGCACTGGGATTACAAGTGTTGGCCACTGTGCCTGGCTAAGTTTTGTATTTTCGTAGAGATGGTATCTCACTGTGTTGCCCAGGCTGGTCTTGAACTCCTGGGCTCAAGTGATCCTCCCGCTGAGGCCTCCTGAGGTGCTGAGATCGCTGGCGAGAGCGCCCTGCTCAGGTGTCTTTCCACACAGCGCGGTCGCTTCGTGCCATCCAGAAGGCTGCTTGGTTTTCCTGGTGTGGATGCATCACTGCGTCTTCTGTTCGAGGCCCGTGGGCTTCTTCCTGGGGCTGCAGCCTGCCTGCTGTGAGCCTTGCCCCACCCTCTGCCCAGCACACTTGGGGCAACTTGAATAAAGGCCAGATGGGGCTTCCTGTTGGTCTAGTGATGGATGTTTTGCTGTTTATGTCCCTTGCTCATCATTTGGGAGAGCAGAAAGCCTTTGCAAGGGGTAAATCTTGGCTCTAGACATCCCGGCTTTGGAAAGCTTGAGCAGGACATGTGTGAGAACTGAAGCTGCTTGGTATCCAGTGTGTTCCCAGGATAGTGTGCATAAGGGAGTGGCGGGGGTGGGGCCGGAGCCAGCGGCTCAGCGCTGCCTCTGTATGGGGTAGTGTAGGAAGGAGAGGGGTCGGGCCCAGCCCCTCGAGTCATAAATACATGAGGCAAACTAACACCTGCGCACCCTGCCGGCACACTCCCAAGGACTGCCTGTCTGGAGCAGCGTGTGCGGCTGGAGAGCTGCAGGGCTCTGTGGATGGCACAGCTGTGCCAGGTGAGAGCCGCGGCATCGCTAAGAAGTGGGAGGAACGTGGGCTTCCCCGTGCAGCTGCAGGTACAGGGCTCGCTGGAGGCCTGGAGGTCGGACTCTGGGGATGTGCCCGGCCCCTCGCATGAGGCAGCCCCTCCAACGCCCTCTCTGGAAACAGCCACGTAGCCGTTCCCCACTCAGCCACATACAGAATTTTTAGTTTTGAACACCCCATTTATTCTCACTGAGAATGAGGCACTGAACAGGGAGGCCGGTTACCGCGGACACGGACTCGCCCATCCATGATGTCGGAGCCAGCGTAGAGGGCAACACACCCCGTTCTGACTCCCCGGCCTGGCCTCGCCTCTCCCGGGTCTGTTCCTCTCTTTCTAAGCATCCTGTTCCTCCTGTGAGTGCCCCTCATTTTTCTTGAGAGCCCCCCTGTTTCTCTGAGTGTCGGCACAAAGGGCTGGGAGGGCTTTCACCTGGGGTTGAGGGCCAGGGCTGGCAGAGCTGGGGGAGTGGGAGGGCCCCTCAGCTGGGTGCCTGGAGACTCCGCGGCAGGCGGGGGCAGTGCTGGGCTGTGCTGGGGGCACGCAGGCGGGTCCGGTGTGTGAGTTGATTCCAGCGTGGCCTAGCCTGAGCTGTGGCGGGTCCCAGCCTGCTCTCATGCCATGCCTTCGTTGTCAGTGGAATTGAGTTGGCTGCACGCTCTGCTGTGTGCAGGCACCAGGGGCTCAGTGACTCGCCAGACACAGCTGATCCATGCCTACGCCAGATCGCTGGGTGGCTCAAAGAGCCAGGGGGAGAATGAGTCCCAGGAGAAGGGTGCACGTTTCGGTGGTTTGGGCAGAGTTGGTTCCCTGGGAGGTGAGCGGAAGGGGCCGTCTGGGAGGCATCCTGGCCGCAGAAGCAGCGTGCGAGTGGTCCTGAGGCCGGGAGGAAGGGAGGCCGGTGTGGCTGGGGACACAAGCTCTGGCAGCGTGGGGGAGACCCTGGGTGCGGGTTCCGTGGGTGGTGGTGCTGGCCTTGGCTCTGGGGCCGCGTGGGTGGTGGCCTTCGGGGCGTGGAGTGGGATGAGCAGAGGGTAGAGAGCAGAGGCAGGAGCTTGGGGCTGAAGAGATGGAGCACAGGATGCAGAGGTTCCAGGGTGATGCCACACGTGGGCTGTGGCCAACTGAGATGGGCAAGACCCAGGGTAAGATCAGGGTAGGAGCAGGATGGGTTGGGTCTCTGCGTCTGTGGGGGCTGCGTGGGGGTGCTGGGGTGACTGGTAGTGTGAATGCTTTGGTCCCCAGCAGGTCCTCAGCCCTGCATGCATCCCGGCTCCACACCCCTGGTTTCCTGGTTGGGCCAGGGCAGGGGTACCTGGAAGGTGCCAGCCACGGCAGGACAGGCTCCCTGGGGTGTGGGCCGCGTGCAGGCATTGAGACTGTGTGAATGTGAGAATGATCATTTGTCATCTGAGGACACTGAGTGTTCACTTAGAGGTTTGAGCACTTGTGTATTTGTACTCATCTCTCTCTGTGTCCATGTTAATGACACACCTGGCTCGGTTGCCAGGACGCAGATGTAGTTCTCATGTTAATGGCTCGCAGACTCGGCTGCCGGGACACCCATGTGGTTCTCACGTTCACGGCTCACAGGCTCAGCTGCTGGGACGCCAATGTGGTTGGTGCTTCGGTGGCTCTTGGGCGTCTTGTCCCCTGGGCTCTGCTCTGTGACTTGACTGTGGGGCTGCTCTGGGCCCACCCTGCCGCTGGGTGGTGGTCCCGCACGGGGCTGTGGTGGGCATCCTCATACCCACAGCCCTTTCTGCAGCAGCTGAAGGAAAGGTGGGAGCGGCACTCAGGGTGAGCTCGACTGGGGCTGTGGCTGGAAAAGGCTATGTGGCCCAGTGTGGCGCAGTCTGTAACGTGGCCCAGCATGGCACAGTCCGCAACGTGGCCTGGGGGGTGGCGGAGTCTGTAATGTGGCCTGGGGGGTGGCGGAGTCCGTAGCGTGGCCCGGCGTGGCAGAGTCCGTAGCATGGCCTGGGGCATGGCGGAGTCTGTAGCATGGCCCAGCGTGGCGGAGTCCGTAGCGTGGCCTGGGGGTGGTGGAGTCTGTAGTGTGGCCTGGGGCATGGCGGAGTCCGTAGCGTGGCCCAGCATGGTGGAGTCTGTAGCGTGGCCTGGGGCATGGTGGAGTCTGTAGTGTGGCCTGGCGTGGCAGAGTCTGTAGCGTGGCGTGGCGTGGCGGAGTCCATAGTGTGGCCTGGGGCCAGGGAGGCAGAGCACTGATAGCTCCATGGTGATGTTAACAGGAGAGGGTGGTGACTGCAAGTTGTCCAGGTTCTTGGCGTTTTGAACAAATTGAATGAAACGTCCAGCAAAACAAAGAGTGAAGCAACAAAAGAACGTTAGCAGGGATTTATTGAAAACGAAAGTACACCCAACAGCATGGGGGTGGCCCAAGCAGCGGCTCAAGGGCCTGGATGCAGAATTTTCTCCGGTCCAAATACCCCCAGAGGTTTCCCACTGGCCACTTCGTGCTCACCTCATGTAAACGAAGTGGTAACCTGCCATCAGCTTGATGGTTGCAGAAAGCAGCCAACCAGAAGGTCACACTCCTGTGCAAACATAATTGATTAGGAATCAGATTGGAGGCAAGGTTGAAGTTACAAAGTTGAAAACAAAGAGACCTGCAGTCAGGCAATTTCCCATCTGCCCAGGCAGAAAAGGTCAAAGGGAGTCACCTCTGGTCCTTTTGTTACTCAGGCGTGGAAAGTTAGAGTTTTCCTTTCCATTTAGTTCTGGGAAGTCTAAGTGAAACAGCGTTAGGTTCCCTGCCTCCAGACCCTGTTCTCCTGCCTCCATGTGAGTTTCATTCTCTTTTAGGGCAGCTGGTGGAATTTTTGAAGAAAATGGAGTCTCGAGGTCCTCTGTCGTGCGACACGGTTCTGAAGATCTTCTACCAGACGTGCCGTGCCGTGCAGCACATGCACCGGCAGAAGCCGCCTATCATCCACAGGGACCTCAAGGTAGCGGCTCCCTCCACACGCGGCTCACAGCCTCTGGGGGGTCCCGCTTGGTTAGGATGCGAGGGTGAGAGCAGGTGAGGCTGCACCATCTCACCTAGAAGATGTGTGTGAGCCTCTCAACGGCGGAAGCGGATCTTCCAGAAACGTCGCCTTTCCAGCCCTGAAGAAAACTACCGTCTGTCTCACAGGCCTTTGCTGACAGAGGGGATGGCCCCACCTCTGTGCTGGGGGCCTTCACTCGCAGCCGGGGGTGCTCACAGCCTGGAGCTTCCGTCTGGAATTCCAGGTCCCCATGCTGGGCGCTTGCTCACTCCGTTCTCCGTGGGGAGCTGCGGACAAGGATGCTCGCCAGAGGTGTCAGTTCAGGCCCCCCATTCCTGCTCACCCCACACTCCTTCCTCAGCCCCCCAGTGGTGTCAGTTCAGGCCCCCCATTCCTGCTCACCCCACGCTCCTTCCTCAGCCCCCCAGTGGTGTCAGTTCAGGCCCCCCATTCCTGCTCACCCCACGCTCCTTCCTCAGCCCCCCAGAGGTGTCAGTTCAGGCCCCCCATTCCTGCTCACCCCACGCTCCTTCCTCAGCCCCCCAGTGGTGTCAGTTCAGGCCCCCCATTCCTGCTCACCCCACGCTCCTTCCTCAGCCCCCCAGTGGTGTCAGTTCAGGCCCCCCATTCCTGCTCACCCCACGCTCCTTCCTCAGCCCCCCAGTGGTGTCAGTTCAGGCCCCCCATTCCTGCTCACCCCACGCTCCTTCCTCAGCCCCCCAGTGGTGTCAGTTCAGGCCCCCCATTCCTGCTCACCCCACGCTCCTTCCTCAGCCCCCCAGAGGTGTCAGTTCAGGCCCCCCATTCCTGCTCACCCCACGCTCCTTCCTCAGCCCCCCAGTGGTGTCAGTTCAGGCCCCCCATTCCTGCTCACCCCACGCTCCTTCCTCAGCCCCCCAGTGGTGTCAGTTCAGGCCCCCCATTCCTGCTCACCCCACGCTCCTTCCTCAGCCCCCCAGTGGTGTCAGTTCAGGCCCCCCATTCCTGCTCACCCCACGCTCCTTCCTCAGCCCCCCAGTGGTGTCAGTTCAGGCCCCCCATTCCTGCTCACCCCACGCTCCTTCCTCAGCCCCCCAGAGGTGTCAGTTCAGGCCCCCCATTCCTGCTCACCCCACGCTCCTTCCTCAGCCCCCCAGTGGTGTCAGTTCAGGCCCCCCATTCCTGCTCACCCCACGCTCCTTCCTCAGCCCCCCAGTGGTGTCAGTTCAGGCCCCCCATTCCTGCTCACCCCACGCTCCTTCCTCAGCCCCCCAGTGGTGTCAGTTCAGGCCCCCCATTCCTGCTCACCCCACGCTCCTTCCTCAGCCCCCCAGAGGTGTCAGTTCAGGCCCCCCATTCCTGCTCACCCCACGCTCCTTCCTCAGCCCCCCAGTGGTGTCAGTTCAGGCCCCCCATTCCTGCTCACCCCACGCTCCTTCCTCAGTCCCCCAGTGGTGTCAGTTCAGGCCCCCCATTCCTGCTCACCCCACGCTCCTTCCTCAGCCCCCCAGTGGTGTCAGTTCAGGCCCCCCATTCCTGCTCACCCCACGCTCCTTCCTCAGCCCCCCAGTGGTGTCAGTTCAGGCCCCCCATTCCTGCTCACCCCACACTCCTTCCTCAGCCCCCCAGTGGTGTCAGTTCAGGCCCCCCATTCCTGCTCACCCCACGCTCCTTCCTCAGCCCCCCAGAGGTGTCAGTTCAGGCCCCCCATTCCTGCTCACCCCACGCTCCTTCCTCAGCCCCCCAGTGGTGTCAGTTCAGGCCCCCCATTCCTGCTCACCCCACACTCCTTCCTCAGCCCCCCAGTGGTGTCAGTTCAGGCCCCCCATTCCTGCTCACCCCACGCTCCTTCCTCAGCCCCCCAGAGGTGTCAGTTCAGGCCCCCCATTCCTGCTCACCCCACGCTCCTTCCTCAGCCCCCCAGTGGTGTCAGTTCAGGCCCCCCATTCCTGCTCACCCCACACTCCTTCCTCAGCCCCCCAGTGGTGTCAGTTCAGGCCCCCCATTCCTGCTCACCCCACGCTCCTTCCTCAGCCCCCCAGAGGTGTCAGTTCAGGCCCCCCATCCCTGCTCACCCCACGCTCCTTCCTCAGCCCCCCAGTGGTGTCAGTTCAGGCCCCCCATTCCTGCTCACCCCACGCTCCTTCCTCAGCCCCCCAGTGGTGTCAGTTCAGGCCCCCCATTCCTGCTCACCCCACGCTCCTTCCTCAGCCCCCCAGAGGTGTCAGTTCAGGCCCCCCATTCCTGCTCACCCCACGCTCCTTCCTCAGCCCCCCAGTGGTGTCAGTTCAGGCCCCCCATTCCTGCTCACCCCACGCTCCTTCCTCAGCCCCCCAGTGGTGTCAGTTCAGGCCCCCCATTCCTGCTCACCCCACGCTCCTTCCTCAGCCCCCCAGTGGTGTCAGTTCAGGCCCCCCATTCCTGCTCACCCCACGCTCCTTCCTCAGCCCCCCAGTGGTGTCAGTTCAGGCCCCCCATTCCTGCTCACCCCACGCTCCTTCCTCAGCCCCCCAGTGGTGTCAGTTCAGGCCCCCCATTCCTGCTCACCCCACGCTCCTTCCTCAGCCCCCCAGTGGTGTCAGTTCAGGCCCCCCATTCCTGCTCACCCCACGCTCCTTCCTCAGCCCCCCAGAGGTGTCAGTTCAGGCCCCCCATTCCTGCTCACCCCACGCTCCTTCCTCAGTCCCCCAGTGGTGTCAGTTCAGGCCCCCCATTCCTGCTCACCCCACGCTCCTTCCTCAGCCCCCCAGTGGTGTCAGTTCAGGCCCCCCATTCCTGCTCACCCCACGCTCCTTCCTCAGCCCCCCAGAGGTGTCAGTTCAGGCCCCCCATTCCTGCTCACCCCACGCTCCTTCCTCAGCCCCCCAGTGGTGTCAGTTCAGGCCCCCCATTCCTGCTCACCCCACGCTCCTTCCTCAGCCCCCCAGAGGTGTCAGTTCAGGCCCCCCATTCCTGCTCACCCCACGCTCCTTCCTCAGCCCCCCAGTGGTGTCAGTTCAGGCCCCCCATTCCTGCTCACCCCACGCTCCTTCCTCAGCCCCCCAGTGGTGTCAGTTCAGGCCCCCCATTCCTGCTCACCCCACGCTCCTTCCTCAGCCCCCCAGTGGTGTCAGTTCAGGCCCCCCATTCCTGCTCACCCCACGCTCCTTCCTCAGTCCCCGAGTGGTGTCAGTTCAGGCCCCCCATTCCTGCCTACCCCACACTCCTTCCTCAGTCCCCCAGAGGTGTCAGTTCAGGCCCCCCATTCCTGCTCACCCCACGCTCCTTCCTCAGTCCCCCAGAGGTGTCAGTTCAGGCCCCCCATTCCTGCTCACCCCACGCTCCTTCCTCAGCCCCCCAGTGGTGTCAGTTCAGGCCCCCCATTCCTGCTCACCCCACGCTCCTTCCTCAGCCCCCCAGAGGTGTCAGTTCAGGCCCCCCATTCCTGCTCACCCCACACTCCTTCCTCAGTCCCCGAGTGGTGTCAGTTCAGGCCCCCCATTCCTGCTCACCCCACGCTCCTTCCTCAGCCCCCCAGTGGTGTCAGTTCAGGCCCCCCATTCCTGCTCACCCCACGCTCCTTCCTCAGTCCTCCAGTGGTGTCAGTTCAGGCCCCCCATTCCTGCTCACCCCACGCTCCTTCCTCAGCCCCCCAGAGGTGTTGGCCCAGGCCCCCAACTCCTGCTCACCCCGTGCCCCTTCCTCGGCCCCTGGGCGGTCCTGCACTCCGCAGTCCCTCCCTGGTTTGGCCTATTGGAGCCAGGAGGAAGCCCGGCGCTCCTCTGTTTGGCCCTGTCACAGGCGCTGGGATGGGGGTCTGGACCCCTTACCTGCTCAGCGTGAGGGGAGCTCTTAGCACTTCCTGACTGTCCCCCCACTGCACCTCCCATTCTGTTCATGGGCAGACTCCCCTACCCATCTCTGCTATCATCACAGGTTTCTCTGAGGCGTGGCATGCCGGGGTTGCTGTGATGCGGGCATGAGCCACCGGCTGCATGTAACAGGGCCGCCCTGGCTACCACACCACCACCACACTGGTGCTTCTGGGCTGGGGCTGGGCCCGCACTCTGCTCCTGCCCACCACACCGCCACACAGGTGCTTCTGGGCCGGGGCCGGGCCTGCGCTTCATGCTGCCGCTGGCACTGTGTGGTTTCCGTGTAACGTGGCTGCTTCCCACAGCTCCACAGAGGACACTCCCACCCTGTGGGCCGTCCGTGCCCTGAGCTGCCTGTGTTGATTTTGGCTGGCCTGCTGGGGGAGTATAGTCTGATGGGTTGTGATTTTGTGTTTTCCTGATATTAATGAAGTTGAATGTGTGTTATAGTCATTCAGGTCTTGTTCTTCAGTAAACTTCGTTTTGTTTTTGCCTTTTTAGAATTTTTTCCACTGGCTTGTGTGTTTGGTTCATTGGAGCAGCTTGTGTGTTCTCATAATCTGCTAAATGTTGCCTGTGTTGCCGGCGTCTTCTTGTTTGTGGCCCGGTTTTCACTCCCGCAGTGTTTTCTAAAAAACGCAGGACCTTGTGAGGCGTCTCCTGTATCCATGGAGCTTGTGCCCGGCCTGCCCGTGGTGGCTCCCGGCCTGCGCGTGGTGGCTCCCGGCCTGCCCGTGGTGGCTCCGTCTTCCTTGCTGAAGCAGTTGCTTTTGCTGAAGAGGTCTTTTGGGGTATTTTTTTTTTTTTTTTTTTTTTTGAGTCAGAGTCTGGCTCTACAGCCCAGGCTGGAGTGCAGCGGCACTAACAGGGTTCACTGTTGCCTTGACCAGCTGGGCCCGGGTGATCTCCCACCTCAGCCTCCTGAGTAGCTGGGACCACAGGCGCACACCACGCCTGCCTAGTTTTTGTATTTTCAGTAAGGATGGGGTTTCGCCATGTTGCCCAAGCTGGTCTGGAACTCCTGAGCTCAAGTGATCCACCTGCCTCAGCCTCTGAAAGTGCTGGGATTCCAGGCGTGAGCCACCGCGCCCAGCCTGCTGAACAGTTTTAAAGCCTCATCACTCCCTGATGCTTTTGTCCATGTCTCTGGGGACGTGAGGACATTTCTGTTTTGTTTTCTTAGGCGGAGTCTTGTCTGTTGCCCAGGCCGGTGTGCAGTGGCGCGATCTCAGTTCACTGCAGCCTCTGCCTCCCGGGTTCCAGTGATTCTCCTGCCTCAGCCTCCTGGGTAGCTGGGATTACAGGCACCTGCCACCATGCCTGGCTAATTTTGTATTTTTAGTAAAGACAGGGTTTCACTGTGTTTCCCAGGCTGGTATTGAACTCCTGGCTTCAGATGATCCTCCTGTCTTGGCCTCCCGCAGTGCTGGGATTACAGGCGTGAGCTGCCACACCTGGCCAGGACATTTTCTATGTGGTTTCCACACCATTATCTGCAGTGAGGTGGGAAGAACAGAGCCTTGTTTCTTGCCCTCTTATTCTCAGCCCTGGTTTTCCCAAAGTGTGGCTTCTCTCAGACCTCCCTAATCTGGAGTGGCGCCTCTGGCCACGGCTTGTGGAGGACGCCCTGTGCTGACCTTGGCTCCCCACCGCTGCTCCGGCCAAGGGGATGAGGAGACCATTGAGGCCCCAGCCTCGTGGCGTCTCTTGTGGAGCATGGCGCTGTTTCAGGTCCTGCTCCCAGCACCCACCCCAGCTGCTCCTCCAGGGGCTAAAATCCACCTGGCATGTGTCTGGAGGTTTCGTCCACCTGGAATTGACCTTGTGTGACCTGAGGTGGGAGCTGTGTCCTTGTGTCTACCTGGCCCTGCACCCAGTGCATTGGCTCGTGTCTGCCCATGCGGCCACCTGGGCCCACCTCCTCTCCAGCATCCACTCGTCGGTACCTAGGAGGCCCTGGAGCCCCCCAGGTTTCCCCGTGTGCCCTGGGTGGGGGTGCCCAAGCCGCGGGCACCCAGACCGAGCTGTTCTTCCTACACAGGCTCATTCTGCCTCAGCCCACCTGGGGCCAAGGCTGCGGCAGACAGCTTCCCTCTGCGTTTCTCTGGTTAGGGCCTTTTCTCTACTTGGCTGTACGCCCATACTTTGTAGCACAGGTGTCTTCACGTAGATTTTGAATATGGGTAAGGGTGGCCTTTGTCGTTTATCCCCTGAACTCAGAGGGTCTAGAATGTCAGGGTGTAAGGTGGCCGGCTAGGCAGATGCCTGTGGGCGCTGCCGTGGAGCCTTCTCCTGAGCCCCAGGCCCTTTTGCTCCTGCTCCTTCCTTTCCTCCCTCCCTCTCTTCCTTCTGTTTCTTCTTTCTTTGTATTTTCCTTTTCTGAAAGTACATTCTGCCCAGCTCACAGGGTTGATTTCCAGGGAAGCTTCTTCAAGGTTGCAAGCAAGACCCCTGGTTTCCAGAAACCCACGTGCCTGAGGCCCCGTTGTGACGGAAGGGGCTGCAGGGCTCCAGGAGGGGCCGGTCCTGCCCGTGGAAGGTGCTGTTTGCTGTCTGGTTCTTCCTGAGGAGGCTCTGAGTGGCAGGTTTTCTCACGGCACCGAGACCCTCCTGGTTTGCGTTGTTGAAGTGCGATGGGTTGTGTAGCGAGGCCTGAGTGTGTATTTTAAGGAAAACAGTAACGGAAGGGTTGAAGTTTGTGAAGAATCAGGGCTTGTGAGCCAGGCCTGCACTTGACAGCCCTGGTCTTTGCAGCTGCTCCACGGTGACGTGGCAGGAGCCCAGGCCAGCACCGCAGCCTGCGGGTGTGCACCTGTGGCCTCCGCCGCAGGAGTCTGCACAGCTGTTTGCGGAGGGGCAGGCAGCACGCGCGGCCCCACTCGCCTGCCCCGTGCCTTGTCCTGCTGTGCACACAACTTCTTCTCTGTTGGCTGTAGAATGGGAACAGGCACACGCGAGGGGGCGGGGCGCTCCTGGGCCTTCAGTGGCCGCGTGCCGCTGCGTCTCCCCCTGTCTGCATCTGAGCAGATGATCTTTTCTCCTCTGGACGTCCTGTGAGTGGAGCCTGGCCCCACACTCTGCATCGGGTTCTCTTGCTCAGCCCTGTGCTTCAGAGGCCTCTGTCCGAGTGTGGCCCGCACCTCCTCGAGGACCAGTGGTGGCCTTCGGCTTCGCTGGGTTTCTCTGGTCGGCCATGGGTGGCGTGCCTGTCCGTTTCTTTCCCTTGTTTATGATGAGCTATCCTGTCTGCACCGTGTGGACAGCCTGTCCAGCTTGCTGGTCCGCGGAGCAGGCGTCCTCTCTAGGACCGGGGTCTGCAGGCCACTGTGGTCAGAGAGCGTCGGCATCTAACCCTGGGCGTCCCCTTGCACTCTTGGATGCCACGGCTCTGTCTTTTGCCAGCTCGGGGCATGGCGGGTGCTGCTCCCTCAGTCTGTCCTGGGTGCCCGTGGCCTTGGTTTGCATTTTTCTCCTGTCGACGAGGCTGGCTTGTCAGAACTTGGGCTTCCTCTGGGGAGGTGCCTGCCTTTTCCCCGACTTGCCTTCTCCTCGATGCCTGTGGGAGCCCGGACTGGCCGCGTGCGTGCCGAGCACCTTCCGTCTGTGGCTGGCACGCTGCCCTCCCGGAGCTCTGTGCTGGCATTGTTCTCACCCTCCAGAGGGGATGCCTGTGCTGGCCGTCCCGCCACGTCTGTGCTGTCTGTCTTGTTGAAGAAGCCGCTCCTTCCCTGTCTCAGAAGGAGCTCCTCTGGGCTGTCTCCAGAAAGATCTGTGGTTTGCCCTGATGTTGGGGCTGAGGCTTCCTTGGTTATGTGAGCTGTGGGATGAGGCCTTCTCCTCTTGTTCCACGTGGGTGCCTGGTGCTGGCAGCTGTTTGCCATGGCTCTGCCGTGAAGACGGGTGTGTGCCGTGTGGGGCTGAGTCACTGCGTTGCCGCCTTGTCGCACGTGCGGCCTCTGGCGTCCGTGGCTTCTCAGTGGCACTCGCTGGACTCCCTGTTGGGCCCGAGCTCCTGGGCCCTGTTATCAGAGCCGCACTAGGAGGTGTAATGTGGCTTCACAACTGTGTGGCCCTTTCTGGTTCTGTGTGTCTCTGTATACTTTTTTTTGAGATGGAGTCTCGATCTGTCGCCCAGGCTGGAGTGCAGTGGTGCAATCTCGGTTCACTGCAGCCTCCGCCTCCCGGGTTCAAGCTATTCTCCTGCCTCAGCCTCCCGAGTAGCTGGGACTACAGGCGGCTACCACCACGCCTGGCTAATTTTTGTATTTTTAGTAGAGACAGGGTTTCATCATGATGGCCAGGCTGATCTTGAACTCCTGACCTCAGGTGATCCGCCTGCCTCGGCCTCCCACAGTGCTGGGATTCCAGGCGTGAGCCCCCGTGCCCAGCCCTGTTTATTAATCCATTATTAATTGAGTTATCTTTCTTTGATTTATGGGTCGTTCTTAATTTTCTGCTTTTTATTTTTCTGAATTACACATATTACATTTGATCAGAAGTTATTTAAGACATCTTTGAGGAAGGCTTCTTTGCTGACCTGTGAAATCCCTCAACCCCTCGGGGCCTGCTTCTCAGGCCGGACCCCCCGCCAGAGCCCCTGTGCCTGGGCCTGAAGCAGCCCCTGCCCCCCCGTGCTGGCCGGTGCGGAGCTGGCTGTGTCCGCAGGTGTGAGGTGCTGCAGCCGCGGCCCTGGGCGAGCGCCGTCTGCAAAGGGCCCTGGCTGTGTCTCATACCCGTGCACTTTCCCTGAAGTCCCGTATCTGTCTACGCCAAGTTCATGGGCTGTCTTCTGGAATTTTACAGGTTGAGAACCTGTTGCTTAGTAATCAAGGGACCATTAAGCTGTGTGACTTTGGCAGTGCCACGACCATCTCGCACTACCCGGACTACAGCTGGAGCGCCCAGAGGCGAGCCCTGGTGGAGGAAGAGGTGAGCTGAGCGCGGCCTGTGCTGGGGGAAGCTGGCCCTTCCCGCGTTCCGCGCCCTGAGTGCTGAGTGCTGTTTCCCGCCGGGGTGCTTTGAGTGCGGACGTGCAGCTGTCCTGGAGCCAGAACCTGAGCAGCATCACCCAGGCCGGCCTCCGTGGCCGGGTCAGCGGCCGCGCCCTCGAGATGTGGAATGTGGTACTTCCCCTCCATCATCCTCCCAGTCCCACCCCTGAGTATTGTAGGGCTGTTTTTTTCTTGGATTTTTGGTCACGGTAAGATGTGCCTAACAGTACTTTATCATTGTGGCCGCTGTAAGTGGGCGGCTCGGCGGCCGAAACCCCTGCAGAGTTGTTCCAGCATCCATCCCCAGAACTCTGTTACCCTTTAAAACACAAAATGTCTAATTTAAAAAAAAATCACTTAGAAATATATGTGCATGGGAGACTGGACGGCTCCGTCCCCGAGACCCCTGCAGGGGAGTGAGTGGCGCGTCCTCTGAGTGTGAGCAGCTGGCATCCTGTGGCAGTCTGGGTGGGTCCACATGCCCCTGAGGGAGACTCAGACCGAAAAGAGATGGGAACCGGCAGAGCCGCCCTCAGCATTGGTGGCTGGGAAGGGGTTTCCTGGGATGGGCAGAGGGCAGGGACCGCAGGGGCACAGACTCTGGGACCAGGATGCTGGTGGGGCCCCTGGGGCATCCATTCCAAAGGCTCCCCAAGCTGCTCATTTGCAGTTTCTGCATTTTCCTACAGCTAGCTTACACTGCATAAAAAGTGTATGTAATGTGTACAAACAACACAGAACAGAAAATAGGAATGGTGGGGGCAGGGAGCATCTGAGCATGGCGGCCAGGCAGCCCCCCAGGCCCTCTGAGCTCACGTGCCATGCATAGTACACGTGGGTGCTCACGCCCCACACGGCACACACCCGTCTCCATGGCAGAGCCACTGGCACCTGCAGCTCTAGCACGTCCATGAGGCCACGGTTCCTCCTCAGTGAGGGCTTGGCCGGCATCTGCACAGCCCACAGTCTCAGGGCCACCTTCCCTGGCACTGAGGAAGCAGACCCTGCAAGGCCCAGGGCTTGCTATAGCCCTTCCCTCCGCACTTGAGACCCAGGATGGGTTGTTGAGGGCTCCCCGTAGAAGTGCTGGGGTGCATTTCCTCCTCCGGAGTGGTTCTGTCAACTCACTTGAAATGCGTTTGGGCTTATCTGCCTATTTGTATGAACAGACTTTTTTTTTTAACTTTTTAATTTTTTTTGAGATGGAGTCTCGCTCTGTCGCCAAGCTGGAGTGCAGTGGCGTGATCTCGGCTCACTGCAACCTCCGCCTCCCGGGTTCAAGTGATTCCCCTGCCTCAGCCTCCGGAGTAGCTGGGACTACAGGCACCCGCCACCACGCCTGGCTAATTTTTTGTATTTTTAGTAGAGATGGGGTTTCACCGTGTTGGCCATGGCTGGTCTCAAACTCCTGACCTCGCGATCCACCCGCCTCGGCCTCCCAAAGTGCTGGAGTTACAGGCGTGAGCCACTGTGCCCGGCCTGAACAGACTTTATTTTTTAGAGCAGTTGAAGGCAACAAAAAGTGGAGCTGAAAACACAGGGTGCCTTCTCACAGCCCCTCCTTCCTCTGAGCCCCTCACATCCTTGGCTCTCCTCCCAAGTTCCTTTTTCCAGAGATGGGCAGATAGATGCCGTCTCCTGCCACGCGTAGCCTGCTCTCGCCCTGTGTCTTGGAACTGTAGGAGTTATTTGCGCTTTCTGGACTCGGGCCTTCTTGCTCTTGTGTCTTGCATTTGTAGCTGACTGTTCGGCCTCAGGGAGGTCATTCCTGAAAAGCAGGTCTTCCAGTGGAGGGCGCTTTATCCTGCTTTCCATCCGCTCTCATTTTCCTGTTCCCTTTAAGAAACTGTGGCCTGCACAAGGCCATGGGCTGTCCTGCTGTGTAACTGCAGAGCCCACTTGCCCACTGCTCTCCTGCGAATCTGCAGCTGATGGTGGAGTTTGTGTGTCTGCCGTGCATGGAGATTCACTCTCTCCTCACAGCTCTGCGGCCCCAGCCTCTGACTCTCACAAGTGCCTCCGTACGTTTGTGAGGCTCTCCCTTGTTAACCTTGAACCAGTGGGGTGAACTTGGTGGGCAGCTTCCTCCTCCCACAGCCTTTCGCGTACCCTGGGGCTCTGGGCGTCACAGAAGCTGCTCTGGGTGCAGCCACTCTGGAGCGGGGCCCTTGTGCCAGGTGAGACACCCTTCTCAGCAAGCGGATTCGGCGCGCAACAGGTCAGTGCATTGGTGCCGACGTGCCATGAAGCACGGGAGGCCGTAGGAGATTGCAGGAGGTGAATGACTCAGTCCTCGTCGTAAGGAGCGCGCCGAGGCTGAAGATGACAGAGGAGCTGGTACATGGGGCCGACTGGCCTGCAGTCATCCCGGGGCACAGTGTGCGGGGCAGGCTGCTCCTCAGTCTGCTGTGCATTTGGAAAGCGGCACGAAAGTGATGCAACAGAAAAAATACTGTTTGTGGGGTGCAACTTTTCCTTTGAAATGTTTGTGTGTTTTCAGATCACGAGGAATACGACACCAATGTATAGAACGCCAGAAATCATAGACTTGTATTCCAACTTCCCGATCGGCGAGAAGCAGGATATCTGGGTGAGGTCCGGCGCCTCTCAGTGGCAGTGCCTGACTCTGTGCGCCCTACTCAACCCCAGGCAGCATGGGCTGGGCACCTGCCACTCCGAACCGGCCTGCCTCCTCAGCCCCCTCTTCTCCTCCACTCCCCTTTTCTTTTTCCTTTCCTTAAGGATCACCATGACTACTACTATTTTTGTTTTTGGAGACAGGCTCTTCCTCTGTCGCCCAGGCTGGAGTGCAGTGGTGCGACCTCTGCTCAGGCTCACTGCAACCTCCGGCCCCTGGGCTCAAGGGATCCTCCCACCTCAGCCTCCTGAGTAGCTGGGACCACAGGTGCACACCATGCCCGGCTATTATTTCGTATTTTTGGTAGAAGGTGTGGTCTCACCATGTTGCCCAGGCTGGTCTCGAACTCCTGAGCTCAAGCAGTCCACCTGCCTCAGCCTCCCAAAGTGCTGGGATTACAGGCGTGAGCCATCGCGACCGGCCCAACCTTGACTTCTTTTAATGGGGATGAATCGAGTAGCAGTCGGGGGCATCCTGTGCAGCTGGGTCGGCCCAGAGCCTGCGTGGCTGGGTCCGCCTGAGGCTTCCCTCAGCCCTGTTTGTGTGTCTGTTCCTGAGTGCCTTGACCCAGGAGCATCCCTGCCACACCCCAGCCTTGGTGTGCTCAGCTCCCCTCCTCAGAACCAGGCCAGAGTGAGGGCTGAGCCTGAAGGCTGTGGTGTCTCCTGCGTGTCTCCTGTGGTGTCTCCTCCCTCTTCCCTGCACCTCTCCAAGGCCATGTCCCTGTTGACTGAGGGTGACCGTGTGTGGAAGGCGTCCTGCCTTGTGGTTCCTTTGACATCCCCTCACTCTGTCATTCAGCCGCCAGATGCGGCAGTTGGCCCTCCATAGTGTATCTGCCTAAGGACCGGGACAGTCATGCCATCCGCCGCAGCACATGGGCTGCACACAGACAGCCCATGGGGCCGCAGGCTGAGTCCCCGTGTCCCTTGAGGAGTGTGGAAGGATGGGGCCGTGTACGTGGTCCTTGCCTGTGTTCTCGGCCCACCCCAGTGACTGGCCGTCTGCACATCCCGCACGAGGACGCTCCTGGCCGGCTCTTGCCCAGCCTGGGGTCCCGGTGTGAGCTCTTATTCTTGACTGGATAAGATCCTGATGCCGAAGTCATCTCCAGTCCCTCCTCCGGGCTCACGTAACTGGGTGACTGATGAGAAGTCGCTGATTATTCGAGGCCAGTTCTGGGAAAATCCTGAGCGGACTGAGGAGGCTGCTTCCTGCAGCTTCTGCCCCGTGCCCTACACTCTGTGTGGGGTCAGGTCTGAAAGGTGGGGCTCTGCTGTTGCCAAGGACAGGACAGGCACCTGCCCCTCGCGTAGCACACAGCAGGGTCTATGCTGGTCCCACCAGCCCATAGATCCTCAGGGAGTGTGGGAACCCCTGAATTTTGAAAGGAACCTTTTTGTTGGTTTGTTTGTTTGAGACAGAGTCTCGTTCTGTTGCCAGGCTGGAGTGCAGTGGCACGATCTGGGCTCACTGCAACCTCCGCCTCCCGGGTTCAAACGATTCTCTGCCTTAGCCTCCTGAGTAGCTGGGATTACAGGCGCCCACCACCACGGCTGGCTAATTTTGTATTTTTAGTAAAGACAGGATTTCACCATGTTGGCCAGGCTGGTCTTTAACTCCTGACCTTGTCATCCACCCGCCTCGGCCTCCCAAAGTGCTGGGATGACAGGCGTGAGCCACCGCGCCCGGCCTGAACGGAACCTTTTAATCTTGAGAACCTGGAGTCCGCTTAACACTGTCACCTGGACAGTTCTTTGTGGTGAATAAAGGTGGAGCATCGAGGCCTCCCCGTGCCGTGGGAAGCGCTGCCAGCTCCACACAGTCAAGAGATGTTTGTGTCACCATGGACTGTACTCCCAGGATCCCAAGGAAGGGGCCACCCTCAGCCAGTCTCCATGTCTGCGGTGCTCTTCCCACACCCTTGTCCCCGTGGGCCCGGGCGTCACCCCTGCTCTCCCCGCAGACCCAGGCATCAGCCGGCACTCCCCACGGCCCCAACGTCACCCCTGCGTTCCCTGCCGGCCCCAGTGTCACCCCTGCAACTCCCCGAGTTCCCAGGCATCACCCCTGCACTCCCCATGGGCCCCGGTGTCACCCCTGTACTCCCCAAGTTCCCAGGCATTAGCCCTGTGCTCCCCGTGGGTCCCGATATCACCCCTGCACTCCCTGAGTTCCCGGGGGTCACCCCTGCTCTCCCCATGGGCCCAGGCGTCACCCCTGCACTCCCTGAGTTCCCAGGTGTCACCCGTGCTCTCCCCATGGCCCCAACGTCACCCCTGCACTCCCCGAGTTCCCAGGTGTCACCCCTGCTCTCCCCATGGCCCCAACGTCACCCCTGCACTCCCTGCAGGCCCAGGTGTCACCCCTGCGCTACCTATGGCCCCAATGTCACCCTTGCGTCCCCTGCGGGCCCAGGTATCACCCCTGTTCTCCCCATAGCCCCGACGTCACCCCTGCACTCCCCGCAGGCCCAGGTGTCACCGCTGCACTCTCCATGGGCGTGGGCGTCACCCCTGCACTCCCCTCAGGCCGGGGCGTCACCCCTGCACTTCCCACAGGCCCGGGCGTCACCCGTGCTCTCCCCGCAGGCCCTGGGCTGCATCTTGTACCTGCTGTGCTTCCGGCAGCACCCTTTTGAGGATGGAGCGAAACTTCGAATAGTCAATGGGAAGTACTCGATTCCCCCGCACGACACGCAGTACACGGTCTTCCACAGCCTCATCCGTAAGTCCCGCTGGGGTGCGTGCTTGGGGCAGGACCCTGGAGCACAGGCCCCGCGTGGTTCTGGAGACCCCGCGCAGCCTGGGGCACTGCTCCCCCGGCCCCACTCCCGCCCGTCACTGTGGTTTTGACAATGTCCCTGCGGGTGGTTTCCCCGCAGCTCCCCTGCTGCCCGCCCCGCCGGTGAAATTGCGGTGCTCTGAGTGGTGGTTTTTGATCATTTTGTTTGGTTTTTGTTCTTCCCTTTGCCGCTCCCTCCTTGCTTCTGACGTCACTGATGTGTGTAGAGGGAGTGGCCTCTGGTGGTCTGTGACCTCTGCCAGGGCAGGGGGTGCCGACCCGTCTGGGGAACCGTGGGGCCGAGCGCGCTGTGCTTCTGCCGCAGGCGCCATGCTGCAGGTGAACCCGGAGGAGCGGCTGTCCATCGCTGAGGTAGTGCACCAGCTGCAGGAGATTGCGGCCGCGCGCAACGTGAACCCCAAGTCTCCCATCACAGAGGTGAGGGAGGCAAACGTGAGCGCCAGATCCCCCGCAGAGGGGAGGGAGGCACACGTGAGCCCCAAATCCCCCGCAGAGGGGAGGGAGGCACGCGTGAGCCCCAAATCCCCCGCAGAGGGGAGGGAGGCACATGTGAGTCCCAAATCCCCCGACAGGGGAGGGAGGCACATGTGAGTCCCAAATCCCCCCCAGGGGAGGGAGGCACGTGAGCCCCAAATCCCCCACAGAGGGGAGGGAGGCACACATGAGTCCCAGATCACCCCACAGAGGGGAGAGAGGCACACGTGAGCCCCCAATCCCCCCACAGAAGGGAGGGAGGCACACGTGAGTCCCAGATCCCCCACAGAGGGGAGGGAGGCACACGTGAACCCCAAGTCTCCTATCACAGAGGGGAGGGAGGCACACGTGAGCCCCCAATCCCCCCACAGAAGGGAGGGAGGCACACGTGAACCCCAAGTCTCCTATCACAGAGGGGAGGGAGGCACACGTGAGCCCCCAATCCCCCCACAGAGGGGAGGGAGGCACACGTGAGCCCCAAGTCTCCTATCACAGAGGGGAGGGAGGCACACATGAACCCCAAGTCTCCTATCACAGAGGGGAGGGAGGCACACGTGAGCCCCCAATCCCCCCACAGAAGGGAGGGAGGCACACGTGAGCCCCAAGTCTCCTATCACAGAGGGGAGGGTGGCACGTGGCTGTGCTGCTTCGTCCAGACCCTGCATCCTGGGGGTCCCTGCCCTCCTCAGTGTGGAGCCACAGGCTCTTGAGGGCCCTCCTGCGTGGGCAGGGCACCACCTCAGTCCAGGGTCGAGACCCCGCGGGCACGCTGGGGCCATTGCCAAGGTCTTCACACTCTGCACACGCTCTTCTGGCCTCCTTGAGTTCTGTGGGCGCCTTTCTGGATTCTTCCCCTGACTGGGTGGCATGAATTGCTCCTGCGTCTGTTTCTCGGGTTTAGTGTCTAGGCCAGCTCAGCTGGCCCTCAGCTCTGGGCGTCCTGGAGTTTTGTTGAGTTGCTCCTGTGTCTGTGTCTCTGGCCCTCAGCTCTGGGCGTCCTGGAGTGGCGTGAGCTGCTCCTGCATCTTTGTTTCTGGCCTTCAACTCAGCTCTGGGCGTCCTGGTTGCAGTGGTGTCAAGGCTGTGCCCGGCCAGGGACCGCTGCGGGTACCGGTGGCTGCCGGCAGCATCAGGGCCTGGGAGACTGAGGCGCATGGGGCCGCGTGCTTTGTGGAGGTGTGAGGCCTGGGAGGCAGCAGCAGTGTTAGCTGGAAGATGCTTTCATGAAAGTCTTTTGGCCCAGCCATGGACAGGGTGTACCATCTCCATCGCCAGATCCTCGAGGCAGAGCAGACATGCGGCCCGGCCCCCACTCACGGGGAGCAGGCAGGCCCCTGGGCATCCCAGCTCAGGGCCCAGTCAGGACACGCAGGGACCCTCGGCGGCCCTCGCAGGGGTCCGCGTCCAAGGACCCAGCACTGTTGGCTCCTGCTTTTTGTCCCCTTTTCAGCCCTTGGGTCGTTTCCACTCCCTGGTAGCTGGAAGCCAGAACCTCCAAGGCCGCTGCAGTGGAGCTGACCCAGGCGGTGGGTGTGGAGCATGGGGAGGGAAGGTCAGAGCTGCTGCCCGGAGTCCCTGGCTGAGGACAGGACCCTGTGGGAGGAGGAAGGTTTGGGCTGAGTGGAGGGTTTGCAGTTCCTTTGGGGCCACTTGGGTATGGAGACCTGGGAGCAGGGGAGTGCTGGGGAGCCCCGTGCAGACAGGGAGAGGCTGTGGTCCCCTCCCTGGCGGCCACTGTGGTGGGCGCACCGGCGGAGGGAGCCCTGATGCCGGGTGTGGGAAGCATTTTGAGGTGTGGGGCGCTCTGAGGGGGGAGAGTTGATGTCACTGGTGGCCTCTCAGCAAGCTTCCCTGGGGGTGTCAGAGAGCGGCGGGAAGGGATCACTCTCGGGGGTCCCGCTCTTCAGCAGCCTGGGCCTCGCATCCCCTCGCTCGGTGGCTCTTTCCAGAAAATGCCTGCCCACTCCCCCGGAGGTCACAGAGGACTGTGGCTCACAGGGAGGTGTGGCCTCTGGCACCCTCGAGTGCGCCGGCGGGATTCCTGAGGGGGCGGGAGGAGGTGCCGCTGGGCAGATGGGCAGACTCGGGCCGCTAGTGATGGGGCGGGGCCCTCAGTGCTTCTGATCTGAGTGCTTCTAGGCCGGGACCCCACGGGGACAAACGTTAGACCCCTGCTTAGGCCAACCGACTACCCCAGAAAAAACAGTCCACGATGGAGCTGAGCTCACAGGGAGATAAAATACTGCCCCCAAGAGGTAGTGAGCCTCACGGGGTGGCCCCAGAACCCAGGACCTGAAGCGATGGAACGTTTGGGCATGGGAGGCGGAGGCTGCAGTGAGCCGAGATCATGCCACTGCACTCCAACCTGGGTGACAGAGTGAGACTCCGTTTCAAAAAAAAAAAAGCTGGGTGCGGTGGCTCACCCCTGTAATCCTAGCACTTTGGGAAGCCGAGGCAGGCGGATTGCCTGAGCTAAGGAGTTCGAGACCGGCCTGGGCAACATGGTGAAACCCCATCTCTACCAAAATACAAAACAAATTAGCCGGGCGTGGTTGTGCAAGCCTCCAGCTACTCTGGAGGCTGAGGCAGGAGAATTGCTTGAACTCATGAAGTGGAGGTTGCAGGGAGCTGAGAGAGTGCCCACAGCTCTCCAGCCTGGGTCACAGAGCGAGACTCCGTCTCTACCAAAAAAAAAAAAAAAAAAAGATGGTTGAACAGACTGGGAAGAGAGAGAAAAGGAAAAGGAACAGAATCTGCAGCCCAAGAGTCTGAAAAGCTGGGCTAGAGCGCTGAGCACCCAAGGCAGGCTGCGGGGTGAGGGGATGAGGGCTGCATGCGTGGTTTTGTTTGTTGAGTTCCAGCTGATGCTTTAGCCTGCGGGAAGTTCCTCCCTTGCACTGTGTCGTAGATCAGGGAGCAGAAGATTGAGCTCTGAGGGCACCCGTGCCATGCCTCTCCCCGACGTGGGAGTTCAGAGAACTGACCTCTGCACTTGCATCGTCACAGCTTCTGGAGCAGAATGGAGGCTATGGGAGCACCGTGCTGTCCCGAGGGCCACCCCCTCTTGTGGGCCCCGCTGGCAGTGGCTACAGTGGAGGTGAGTGTCCTGTCCTGCGCCCACCACCCGTCCCTCGCTCCAGCTGTGCCCCAGGCACCCACGGCACATCGGGACGGAGTCTGGGGTCTTTCTCTCCCGGGCCTCTCCTCCCACCGGCGACAACTGCGAGGTCGGGGTCCCTCAGCGCACCCTCGGGTTCGGCAGTTCACTGGGGCTCACAGGGCTCAGCAGAGCTGGTGTCTTGGTGCAGTTCAGGAGGGGGACGGGATTCGGACTAAAGCCAGCCAAGGGAAGAGACTCCAGGGCAGAGCCCAAGAGACTGGGCCCAAGCGACCAGGCGGCCTCGCTCAGGAGTTCTGTGGGAGGCAGCCTGCACCATGGCCAAGACCCCAGCATAGATCACGTTGTAGTGTCTGGCACAGCCCAAGGCCCCAAGGAAACAGACACCCCTTTTGGGGATGGAGGGGGCGTCCCCGGTTCCTTCCCAGGCGCTGGGGATGAAGGGCCAGGCCTGCTGTGGGCAAGGTGAACCCTTCACTGCAGCAGCGACCCTGAGGCCGGGGTGCAGGAGCAGGCATTGGACGGCGGAGGGCGGTGGGGAGACAGTTCTGCCACTAATGTGAGGGGGTCCCTTCTGCCACGTGAGGAGTGGGCACCTGTGATGGGCCTGGGTGTCCCTGGAGGGCCCTCAGCTGGTGAGGAGGGGAGAGGGCCCTGGAGACAGATGCTGCATGCTCTTGGGACTTTGTGCTGCGAGCACTCCGGAAGGTTCTGGGCCATTGAGGACGTGGCCCTGACAGGCAGCGGCTGGTTATGCAGCTCTGCATGGCCCTGACCCCTCCCGACCTTGCCCCCCATCCCCACTGGGGTGTGGGAGGTTTCACCTGGGTCCTTCAGCTCTGCTTCCTAGGGAGGAGCTCGGCTCCATGTCTGGGGCACCCCGTCCGTGCAGTGTGGGTCCTGCACATGCAGGTGTGGTGGCCGGCTATGTCTCTGCTGGCTGGAGGAAGGGTGAGTCCTCGAGCTGCTGGGTTCTGCAGTGCCCCGTCTGCTCGGTGCTGCCAGGGGCCACCACTCTGCCTTCACGTCCAGGGTTATGGTGACCTGAAGCTGTGGCCGTGAGGCCGGCCTATCCCCGCAGACAGAGTCCCAGCCCCAGCTGTGCTGAGGCGGCCGCATAGCCCTTCCGCACCCAGATTGGCCACTTTCTGGGTCTCTGGAAAGGCTGAGGACAGGGTCAGACCTGCCAGTGCTGAGGCCTGGCTTGCTGCTGGGTACATGTGGGTTGGGGGCCTGGCCATACCACCCGCTCCCTGCTCTCGCTGCCTGGGCCCAGCCAGCAGCCCGCGCCTGGGGAGGTGGGACGGAGCACCTGTGGGCTGCTGAGACTGTGTCTCCCTGCAGGCCTGGCCCTGGCGGAGTACGACCAGCCCTACGGCGGCTTCCTGGACATTCTGCGGGGTGGGACGGAGCGGCTCTTCACCAACCTCAAGGACACCTCCTCCAAGGTCATACAGTCCGTCGCTAAGTGAGTGTGAGGCTCCAGAGCCCTGGACCTGCCGTGTGCTCGTTCCAGGCTGCAGCCCCGGCGCTTGCTCCCTGGCCGCGGTGGAACAGCTGGTCATCAGGCCCCACAGGCGCCCCTGAGGCAGTGGGACAGCATCACCCGCTTCTCCCAGGGAGTCGGAATGAGCCCAGCACCCCACAGAGCCGGGCAGATCCCTTTCCATTGACCGCCTGGGGGGCAAGGCCCTGCTGGGGAGACGCCTGTGCCCGCCCCTCCCTTGCTGTGATGACGCCCCTCACTCTGGGGCCTTCCTGGGTTGTTCCCGGGACTCTCTGGTGTGAACTGGGTGAAACAGCTGTGGTGGCGCCTCACTGAGCCAGTCCCCTGAGTTAAAGCCCTAGTTACTCAGACTTAGGCCAGGTGGGTCCCGGCCTGTGGTGGGAGAAAGTCTTCCTCTGGGTGGGCTGTCCAGGGGCGCGTCTGTGTGGGAGTGGCCCCTGACATCGGCCCACAGGCCCGGCAGCCTCTGCTCACAGAGCACTGAGAATGTTCCAGAGTGCGGCCCCTCTGCATTGCGGGGTCCACATGCTGGCTCTTCTGGAGGAGCTGGGTGCCCGGGAGCATGCTGCACTGCTCATCTGGCCCGGTGGTCGCACCAGCTCAAGGGCGTCGTGTGTGTGTGTGAGCCGCGTGCACCTGTACGCATGTGCGCGAGTGCCTGTGAGTGCGTGTGAGCCGCGTGCACGTGTACGCATGTGCGCAAGTGCCTGTGAGCACGTGAGCCACCTACATGTGTACGCATGTGTGCGAGTGCCTTGTGAGCCGCGTGCACATGTATGCCTGTGCGCGAGCCGCCTGCACGTGTACGCATGTGCACGAGTGCCTGTGAGCTGCATGCACGTGTACTCGTGTGTGTAAGTGCCTGTGTGTGTGAGCTGCGTGCATGTGTAAGCATGTGTAGGAGTGCTGTGTGAGGGCCTGTGTGTGTGAGCTGTGTGCCTCTGTGTGTGCTGCATGTTTGGGTGTGTGAGCTGTGTGCCTTGTCCCTGTGCAGCTTTTTGTGGAGAGAAACTTGTTCTTAGTGGGCCGTCCCCAGAGCAGGGCGTGAGCTCGCTCACACCTCTGGGTGCCTCCTCTGTGACGTCTCCTGCCTGAGTTGTGACTGATGGAAGATCAGAGGCAGCTCTGTCTGGTCCCAGCGCACTGCCCACTGGGCCCAGGAGTGTGGCTCCTGCAGGGTCCTGACGGGTGGCACTGCGTGTGGAGTGCCAGCGGGGCCAACCATGGACCCATGGGGATGAGCGATTCTCCAGCATCATCTTGGTGATAGTGATGTTGGGATCAGAGTGGAAACGGACAGAGAGGATGTGGCAGCAAAGCCATATGTGAAAGTCAGCAGGAACAGTCACTTTCAGTGTCAGTAGAAAGGGATGGATGTCGGGCCCCAAAGCACCCCAGACTGGCTGGTTCCCCAGAAGACTCATGGTCTCCTCGGCCACAGTGCATTGTGGGGACAGGCAGAGCGGAGTCAGCAGAGGGAGGAAGCATGTGGGGTGTCCAGGGCGCCAGGCACAGCTCCAGGGTCCTCCTTGGGGGACTGCAGGCCACGCTCCCTCCCCAGCAGCTGTGGGGATGGTGGGAGCTGCTGTCTGCCAGAAGCCTAAGGCTGCAGGGGCTGGTCCTAGACATGGCTCTGCTGGGACCCGTGGGTTCCAGGCCCTAGGAGGACGCAGTTTGGCTTGAGCGGGTGCTGCTTTCACGGCGCTCAGGCACAGCCAGCTGCTGCTTGTTAGGGGATGGTGGGAACTCTCCCCACACCCCCAGGTGCTAGCTGAGGGCAGCCCTGCTGTTTTGATCTGCTCTCTGTTCACACCATGTGCTTGAGGCAGAGGAAGCTGCATAAACTCGTGTTTGTAAAGTTGACTTGGAAGCCACGGTGAGTTCTGGCCGGGCCTGGAGGCTCAAAAGATGGCTTGGCACAGTGACTTGGCACGGTGGCTCATGTAATCCCAGCACTTTGGGAGGCCGAGGAGGGAGGATCACTTGAAGATAGGAGTTTGAGGCCAGCCTGGACGACATAGCAAGACCCTGTCTCTACAAAAATAAAAAAACTAGCTGGGCAAGGTGGCGTGCCGCTGTGGTCCCAGCTACACTGGGGGCTGAGGTGGGAGGATGGCTTGAGCCCAGGAGGTTGAGGCTGCAGTGAGCTGTGATTGTGCCAGTGCACTCCAGCCTGGAGTGAGCAAGACCCTGCCTCAATTTAAAAAAAAAAAAAGGGACAGTGAGTTAATTTGTGTTTCTGGCTCTCCCCAAGGAGAAGCCTGGGAGTCAGGACCTGGGTGGCCGCGAGCCCCTGGCTGCCCTGGTGCTTGGTGTTCTCTGGAAGCTGGGGCGTCGGAGCCTGAGCCCTGTGTCTGGGCCTTGGTTTCTCTCCTGTCAGTGTCCAGGGGAGCCCTAACACACACACCCCCTGGTACACGTGCCTGAGGCCAACACAGCCAGGTGCACGGGGCCCCCGCAGGGCTGCTGGGGTGGGTGAGATGTGCGTGGATCCTGTGGCACTCAATGCCCACCTTTGCTTAAGGCGTGTCAGCTCGCTCTGGTTGCTGCTGCCCCCCGTGGTACAGGATCTGTGCGGATTTCACCATGTTGGCCAGGCTGCTCTCGAACTCCTGACAGGTGATGTCCCCGCCTCGGCCTCCCGAAGTGTTGGGATTACAGGCGTGAGCCACTGCACCTGGCCCTTATTTTTGTTTTTCTGCTGGTGATTAGATTATGGGTCCAGTAGCCATGCTTCATGTGGCCTGTTTGTCTCTTGCCCAGCGTCCTGTGCTGCAAAAGTGGCCGAGCGTCAGGCTCACCGTGCCTCCCGGTCTTCCCTTGTTGCTTTGGAAGACCCACATCCTAAGTCAGCACCTGCTTTGTGGGTTTAGACAGCTTTTAAAATGTTTGAATGCACGGAAGACCCACGTCCTAAGTCAGCACCTGCTCTGTGGGTTTGGACAGTTTTTAAAATATTTGAATGCACAGTCACTTTCAGGTAATGGTTTGGTCGTGTGTATTTGGGTCATTCATCTCTCTGGACCTTTTTCCAAGCTTTCCTCTGATGAGGACGGCCCCTCTGCGGTGTGCCTAGCTGAGGTTGCTCCTAGCCCAGCCTTTCCGGTCTCCGTAGCTTCCGGCCAGCTCTGCCCTGGGAGGGAGGCTCCCTTCTGCTCCTTCCCTCACAGGATTGGCTTGGCTGTTCTTGCACAGCTGCTGCTTCCAGTGAATTGTGGGATAAACCTGTCAGGGTCCTTGCAGAGTTATTGAGGGTTTTGATCTCTGTGTTACCGGTTCCGTGGACCTAGTGTGGGGGACAGTTGGTCTGTAGAGAGTTGCCTGTGGCCACAGCAGGGGGCTTCTAGGCACTCAGGGTAGGGGGGCCCTCTCTGCCTCCAGTGGCATCTGTTGGCATCCCACTGCTGCAACTACCAGGCCTGGGCAGCGCCTAGAGCCTGGCATGACCCGTGACCATCGTCCAAGCGACCCCTGCTCTCCGGCCTTCACCTTCCACCGGTGTCGCCGTCCCTCCCTGGAGAGCGCAGGGGAAGGGGCAGTTAGACAGCGGACGTCTTTCCTGTCTCGTCCACACCTCCACCACCTGCAGGCTGTCATTTCCATCCTCTTCTGATGTAGGGGTCAGCTCCATGGCCCACATACACCCGGGAACCTGCCCACATGCCTGTGCACATGCACGTTCCTCGTGGGATGCAGCCTCCACAGTGAGAGCCCCATGGCTTCTCCAGGCCTCGGGCTCTGGCTTCAGCCCTGTGACTTAACTGTGGAGTGTTTCTTGTCATAATCAAGTTTTCTTCTTTTTAATTCCAGTTACGCAAAGGGTGACCTGGACATATCTTACATCACGTCCAGAATTGCAGGTACGTGTGCACGTGAGGCTGTGGGATGCGCCCTGTGTGCCCAGTGAGTCCCTGCTGTGTGTCAGGGCACAGGTGCCTCTGCTCCAGCCTCCTCTGCAGCCACAGACTCACAGGGACGGCCTGTGCCCAGCGCCTCCAGGCGCAGCAGTGGACAGGGTCAGCCCCAGCCTGGTGCCTCCTATGGCTCCCTGAGGTCATGCTAGGAACAACACAAGGCTGTGCACCAGGCATCCCAGTCACTCATCCCGGTGCCTGGAGATCGGGCATGTGTCAGAAAGCTGTCTCAGGAAGTCCCAGCCACTGGCTGGCGGGCGTGTGGCTGGGTCCGCGCTGCTGGGTCCACCCAGGCCGGGAGTCTGCGGAGGGTGAGGGGGCCAGCTTTGTGGGCAGTGGCTGGTGGAGCTGCTGGAGGCTGTGCTTGCCCGGGAGCGTGAGGAGCAGCAAGGCCTCAGCGGCAGCGTGGCCACAAGGTACACGTCTCCCGGGGACGGCGGCTGACGCAGGCCTGCTTGTTTCAGTAATGTCGTTCCCGGCAGAAGGTGTGGAGTCAGCGCTCAAAAACAACATCGAAGACGTGCGGTTGTTCCTGGACTCCAAGCACCCGGGGCACTATGCTGTCTACAACCTGTCCCCCAGGACCTACCGGCCTTCCAGGTTCCACAACCGGGTGTGTGGCCACAGGCTTTGTCTTGGTGCCACTGTGGCAGCTTCCTCCTGCTCCAGTGCAGGGGTGTAGCTGAGGGCTTTGGCCAGGGTGCGGCTGTGATGGGGGCAGCCGGAGGTCCCCTGAGGGGCTACAGAGTGTGGAGCAGGAGGAAGCGAGGTGGGGTCTCTGTTGCTCTGAGGACGCCGCTTGACGGGAACCCTGGAGGCCCCAGCTCTTCACTGCTTCCTGCCTGCCAGAGGGTGCTCGAGGCCGCAACATTCCTTCCAGACATGACCCCTGTCAGTATGCAGGGGGACCCAAAGCCAGGAACAGCTGACCGAGCTCTGTCTGCAAGGCCAGTGGCAGCCCTGGTGCTCAGATGCTGCAGAGGCTCTCGGTCTGCAAGGCCAGTGGCAGCCCTGGTGCTCAGGTGCCGCAGAGGCGCTCGTGCAGATGGACGCCTGTTTATGACGCCAGCTGGCAGAGGCCCCTGCGCTGCAGGCAGGCTGTCCCTCTGATCTGACCAAGGCTGGGGCGGGGCTCTTCTGCCGTCCGTGCCACCGTGCCCTGTCCCCACAGGTCTCCGAGTGTGGCTGGGCAGCGCGGCGGGCCCCGCACCTGCACACCCTGTACAACATCTGCAGGAACATGCATGCCTGGCTGCGGCAGGACCACAAGAACGTCTGTGTCGTGCACTGCATGGTGAGCTCCAGGGCCATGCCCTGGCGCCGTCTTTTATCAAAGTTCATTATTTCATGCATAGTTCAACGGCATCCGAGCGCCAGTCGTGAGCTGGGGCCTGTTCTTCACCCTGGGACACGGAAGAAAGTCCCTGTGCTTAATGTCTTCGGGTGTGGAGGGGACAGATGCCAGATGGCCCTGCCCTGCCCTCCCCTCCCCATGTGGCCCTGCCTGGCTTTGACCTGCACGCCTGTGTGGAGGCCACTCTGCTGTGTGAGGAGCCCATCTCCCCTCCTGCACAGTGGCCACCTAAGAGTCACCTCCAGTTTCCCCATCTGCAGTGCGAAGCTTAGTGGTGGTTGAGCCTCCCAGGCTGTGGCAGCTGCCACTGTGGTTGATGGAGTTGAGGTTTCCATGAGGGGTCTCTCGCGGGGGTACCGGGCACCAGCAGAGCCTGTCAGAGCGGCCCTAGCCCTGCTCTTCGTTAGGGAACCTTCGGTCTCTGTTGGGCTCCGTTCTCGCCTCGGCAGGCGTGTTATGTGGTTTCGTAAACATGTCCCAGCCTCAGAGAGAACAACCCTGCGTCCCCGTGGCCATGGGGCGGGTAGGATGGCCGAGGACCCCGCCAGCCCTTGTCCTGCGTGAGTGCGAGGCACGTGCGAGACGTGTCTGTCTGTCCTAGGACGGGAGAGCCGCGTCTGCTGTGGCTGTCTGCTCCTTCCTGTGCTTCTGCCGTCTCTTCAGCACCGCGGAGGCCGCCGTGTACATGTTCAGCATGAAGCGCTGCCCGCCAGGCATCTGGCCGTCCCACAAAAGGTACCGCGTGGCCCCCCGGGGACGGGACGGCTCCGGGCCCGTGTGGCACAGCCGCCATCGCTGCGGTGTCTCCTGGAGGGCCAGTCGGTGCCACTGCAGGCGCTGGTGGGAAAGGCAGGCCCAGCCTCGCTGAGCCACAGCTGAGCCCTGGGTTTATGCCCACCCAGGGAGGGTGGGCCCTCAGCCGCGGTGGTCCTGACGGCTGTGGGGCAGCACCTGCCTAGTTTCTGGGTGGACGCGAGGTTCTCTGGCAAATGCCACATGTAGCCCGTGCTCGCTGGGCTGGGCTGGGCAGGGGCGGCTCCTCTTGGGACCCCGCTCTGTCCCTCCTGCAGGAGTCCTCTGTGGTGGGCTCTGGTGGATAATGCATGTGAAAATGCCGTGTGGACCACCTGAGACAGGTGCTGTGTGCAGCACCTGACGCTGCTCAGACCCGAGTGAGGCTGCAGCATGTTTAGGGCCCTGCCAAGTGCAGGCTTCCGTGCCGGTCACCTCAGCACGCAGCAGACTCTCCCTGGCCGCGTGGAGGAGACTTTCTCAAACGGGAGTGCGGCCACAGCGTGTTTAGGGCTCTGTTTTTCGAGGCTGCAGGTGTCTATGCCGAGGAGTCCTTCCCAGCATAAAGCCTCCCCTGGCCTTGGTCTCACTGAGGACCTGGTGAGGCTGGAGCAGCCTCCCAGCCTCTGAAAGAGCAGGCCTTGACCTGGACCACAGACGGCCCAGGAGCAAAGGCCGGCCCCGTGGCCCCACCATGGCGGGAGGGAAGAGGAGGGACCCAAGCTTCGAGGGACTCCCCATTCTTCATCCCGTCTGGACGGAGCGCACAGCCTGTGGACAGGGCGAGTGTCGGGAGGCCGATCCTGCTGCTGTGGATCCCTAGGGAGGGCCCCACCTTGTTTGCTCACAGCCTTATGGGGAGGAGATTGTGGCCGCCCCATCCAGCTGTTTCTGTGACCCCAGCAAAGTCGGGAACCCCTCCACACATTGAGCTGAAAGCCATTGGCACCCCCAGGCCAGGTGCGGTGGGGCCTGCTCAGCAGGGGGCATCTGAGAACCAGGGAGTCTCTTTCCCTGTGAAGTGTGGTTGGGCTTCCATGACCCCACCAAATCCCACAGCTCCTTCCTTGGAGGAGCAGAGAAATGTGCAGAGTGCCGCTCCCACCGGGCAGGTGGCTGGACCAGCGTCAAGTTCATGGCCTTTCCACATCTCTGGCCCAGAATCTAAGGAGAGTCAGGTGCCTGTGGGAGGAGGTGTGTGTGTGCACTGTCTGGGTGGACATAACTAGACCCCAGAAGAGAAGGAGGCCAGAAGGAGTATAACCGGTGGAGGCCAAGTGTCTCAGTGGGCGAGTGAAGCCTCCAGGGTTGCAGGACTGGAAGGGTCCTTGCCCTCTGGAAGGCACAGTCTCCATGGGCACCCACAGGACAGATGGGAGAGTGAGGGCTGGGCAAGGGGACACAGCTACTATGAGGGAGGCTCAGACCTGGCCGAGACCCTTTTTTCTGCCTCCAGATGGAGGAGATGAAAGAGCTGCACCCTGTGACTCTTAGGGAAATTGAAGTAACTGATGTGCTGAGGACGCTCATGCAGGGTGCGTGGTCCAGTGGATCACTTTCAGAGCCGTGGAAAGAGGACGCTCATGCAGGGTGTGTGGTCCAGTGGATCACTCGTCACAGCTGTGGAAAGAGGACGCTCATGCAGGGTGTGTGGTCCAGTGGATCACTCGTCACAGCTGTGGAAAGAGGACGCTCATGCAGGGTGTGTGGTCCAGTGGATCACTTGTCACAGCCGTGGAAAGAGGACCCTCATGCAGGGTGTGCGGGCCAGTGGACCACTCGTCACAGCCGTGGAAAGAGGACGCTCATGCAGGGTGTGTGGTCCAGTGGATCACTCGTCACAGCTGTGGAAAGAGGACGCTCATGCAGGGTGTGTGGTCCAGTGGATCACTCGTCACAGCCGTGGAAAGAGGACGCTCATGCAGGGTGTGTGGTCCAGTGGATCACTCGTCACAGCTGTGGAAAGAGGACGCTCATGCAGGGTGTCCGGGCCAGTGGACCACTCATCACAGCTGTGGAAAGAGGACGCTCATGCAGGGTGTGTGGTCCAGTGGATCACTCGTCACAGCCGTGGAAAGAGGACCCTCATGCAGGGTGTGTGGTCCAGTGGATCACTCGTCACAGCCGTGGAAAGAGGACCCTCATGCAGGGTGCGTGGTCCGGTGGATCACTCGTCACAGCCGTGGAAAGAGGACGCTCATGCAGGGTGCGTGGTCCGGTGTATCACTCGTCACAGCCGTGGAAAGAGGACCCTCACGCAGGGTGTGTGGTCCAGTGGATCACTTGTCACAGCTGTGGAAAGAGGACCCTCATGCAGGGTGCGTGGTCCAGTGGATCACTTGTCAGAGCCGTGGAAAGAGGACCCTCATGCAGGGTGTGTGGTCCAGTGGATCACTCGTCAGAGCCGTGGAAAGAGGACCCTCATGCAGGGTGTGTGGTCCAGTGGATCACTCGTCACAGCCGTGGAAAGAGGACCCTCATGCAGGGTGCGTGGTCCGGTGGATCACTCGTCACAGCCGTGGAAAGAGGACGCTCATGCAGGGTGCGTGGTCCGGTGTATCACTCGTCACAGCCGTGGAAAGAGGACCCTCACGCAGGGTGTGTGGTCCAGTGGATCACTTGTCACAGCTGTGGAAAGAGGACCCTCATGCAGGGTGCGTGGTCCAGTGGATCACTTGTCAGAGCCGTGGAAAGAGGACCCTCATGCAGGGTGTGCGGGCCAGTGGATCACTCGTCAGAGCCGTGGAAAGAGGACCCTCATGCAGGGTGTGTGGTCCAGTGGATCACTCGTCACAGCCGTGGAAAGAGGACCCTCATGCAGGGTGTGTGGTCCAGTGGATCACTCGTCACAGCTGTGGAAAGAGGACGCTCACGCAGGGTGCGTGGTCCAGTGGATCACTTGTCAGAGCCGTGGAAAGAGGACGCTCATGCAGGGTGTGCGGGCCAGTGGATCACTCGTCAGAGCCGTGGAAAGAGGACCCTCATGCAGGGTGCGTGGTCCAGTGGATCACTCGTCACAGCCGTGGAAAGAGGACCCTCATGCAGAAGGCAGGCAGGTGCGTGGTCCAGTGGGCCACTCATCAGAGCCATGGAAACACCAGGAAATAAACAAAGGGAAATCCCTGAAATGAGAACGCCTTCGACATCGCCGAGGCTGAGTCGGTGGCCTTTGGAGCCAGGCCAAGAGATACTGAAACTGAATCACAGAGAGAAAGCGGGGGTGGGGGTAGAACGAGCACCCAGGAGCTGCCTCCACCTCAGGCAGGCCACACACTTGGAGTCCAGAAAGGGAAGAGGGAAGTGGGAGCAGTGACGAAATCGTGGCTGGGAATTTCCCAGAATGAGTAACAGATACCAGTCCCCAGGTTCAAGAAGCTCAGAGGTGACCAAGCAGGATGAAAGCAAGACAAACACATAAAAACTCACTCAGGTGCATCCCGGTCAGAACTCCTGCAAACCAAGCACAGAGGAAGTGTTGGAGGCGGCCAGAAGAAGATGCGTCAGGTACAAAAAGAAAGATGTCAGCCACAAGGGTCTTGTCAGAAAGCCTGGAACCACCAGTAAGGACTTTTCTTTGGTGGTGTAATTAAGAAGTCAACAAGAAGTAAAACGAAGACGTAAACCTTGCCAAGAGAAGGCAAAAAGAAGAAAAAACCGAGAACAGATCAAACAAATAGGAAACAGCCAGCAAGATGGTAGGTTTTAATCCAGCCACATCAGTGTTCAGGCTGAACGTGAGTGGTTTTGTTTAAAAGACAGGCTTTTCACGTGGGACAGAAATGCACGGCTCAGCCATACACTGCAGGAGGTCCCCTTTCAACACGGAGGCAGAGGTGAGTTCAGAACAGGATGGTGGGGGAAGAGCGTACTAGTCATTGCTACATGACCCGCCACAACACACTCGGGCTTAGAACCACACACGTCCGTTCTCTCATGGTCTCCCTGGACCTTGAGGCTTAGCTGGGTCCTCTTCTCCTGTCAGGGTGTTAGCTGCACTGACTCTGAGAAAGCCGATTTCTCTTTCATTGCTGAATCTGCTTCCTTGGCCACTCAGGCTATTAGCAGGATTTATTTGTTGTGCTGAAGGACCGGCTGTCCTGGCTCCGTGCTGACTGAGCTGGACCACAGTGGCCTGTGGCTGGGAAGATGGGGTCTGCACCGTCACCACAGAAATGACGTCACCTGCCTGCCGCGCACAAGCTCCAGGAGCGGGTCTGCTGCAGGGCATGGGTGCCACGAGGTGGGAGGCAGACACCGGGGGACGTGTGCACCACAGAGGCACCAGGGGAACGCCAGCCGTGGGAAAGCCAGAGCTATGCCACCAAGCTCAGAGAAAACAGATTCCGTTCAACATCCATAAGGCAAAAACTGATCAAATTGAAAGGAGAACTAGACAACTCAGTTGTGGGGTAGACCTCAACATTTTCCTCTCAGTAATCCGCAGAACAAGTAGACAGACCGGTCGCCAGCAGGGATATGGAAGAACTGAATGTGCCAGCCCATGAAGGCTGACACAGCTGTAGAGCATTCTAGGACACTCCACCTAACAACAGAAAAACACACATTTCTTTCTAATCCACGTGGACTATGCAAGAAGAAAGATCAGATTTTGGGCTATAAAGACACCTCAACAAATTTTTAAAATTTGAAATCAGACAAACTATGCTCTCAGGCCACGGTGGAATAAAACTAGAAATCAGTACCAGCAGGATATCTGGAAAACTCTCTAAATCTCCACCACGCAGGTTCAAGCAGTTCTCCTGCCTTAGGCCTCCTGAGTAGCTGGGATTATAGGTGCACACCACCATGCCCGGATAATTTTTGTATTTTTATTAGAAATGGGGTTTCACCATGTTGCCCAGGCTGGTCTCAAACTCCTGACCTCAGGCAACCCACCTGTCTTGGCCTCCCAAAGTGCTAGGATTACAGGCGTGAGCCACCGCGCCCGGCCTCAAAATTAAACAACTTCTAAATAACCCATGAGTATCAAACTGGGAGTATCATGAGAAATTTAAAAACATTAAGACGCTGTCTTAAAAATACATGTATGTATACACACACACATATATAATTAACTAAATGAAAATTATCAGATTTATTAGGAGCAACTAAAACATTGCTACAAGGGAAATTTCTAGCATGAAAGACTCCTATTCAAAAGACACAATCAGCTGTGTGGTCCCTCAGGCCACACCACGTGGTGACGCGGCACGTCTACCCCCAGGTACATCGAATACATGTGCGACATGGTGGCGGAGGAGCCCATCACACCCCACAGCAAGCCCATCCTGGTGAGGGCTGTGGTCATGACGCCCGTTCCGCTGTTCAGCAAGCAGAGGAGCGGCTGCAGGCCCTTCTGCGAGGTCTACGTGGGGGATGAGCGCGTGGCCAGCACCTCCCAGGAGTACGATAAGATGCGGTGAGTGCAGCTGTGGCCCCATGCCGTGTTCCCTTATCCTCACCCCTCCGGAACACCATTAAAGAGGAACCTTGGCCTTGCCGGGGACAAGCGCTTGCTGAGGCGGACATGTTTGGAGCTGTAGTGTCTGTGGCGGGTAACTTGGGGTCCTGGTCAGCATCAGATCACACGATCTAAGTGTCTGGGAGACTTCAGAATTTCTGTGGGGCTCTTTGTGGGTGTCATTCTTTATTGGGTATTACACGTTTTACCTAAGCGACAGTTTCTCATTCTGTTTTTTTTTGTTGTTTTCGTTTGGTTGGTTTTGGGGGTCTTTCTGTTTAATTTTTCTCTCATCATTCTGTCCTTAGGGATTTTAAGATTGAGGATGGTAAAGCCGTCATTCCCCTGGGCGTCACGGTGCAAGGAGATGTGCTCATCGTCATCTATCACGCCCGGTCCACCCTGGGCGGCCGGCTGCAGGCCAAGGTGAGAGAGCCTGTGGCTTGCCCGGTGCTCCCCACTCACCCCCAGGCTCTTGGGAGGGCTGGGGGCCACTGTGCACTCACTTCTCGCCGAAGGTCGGGGTGCTCGCTGTTTGGTGAGTGCTGTGGGCTCTCACGTGGCGACTGCCCCCCAGTGCCCCCTGCTGGCCCTGTGCACTCGATGTGGCGGGATCTCAGCCTGAAAAGCCTGGCGTTTCCATCTGAGTTTGAGGGTCCAGGGGCAGCCCCCACGGCAGTCCCGTGAAGCAGCTTGTGGGCCCGTGCGTTCTCCTTGGGGCTACCTGCCACACACAGACCCTCTCCCACTTCCCCCGCAACATGTGGCATGGGGGCACGGTCCACGCCTCCAGCTCCGTGAGCGGCTCTCAGAGCTCACCCATTGGGAAGAATTCACCTGTGGCCCCAGGATCTGGACTCACCCTCGGTGCGGGGTGTCATGTTTGCTCTCTCTGCAGATGGCATCCATGAAGATGTTCCAGATTCAGTTCCACACGGGGTTTGTGCCTCGGAACGCCACCACTGTGAAATTTGCCAAGTATGTTGGTGCCGCATGGGCTCGGTGGGGAGGGACAGGTGCCCCACGCCGCCGCAGCACCTGCATGTGGGCTGGCCGTGGGAGCCCCAGGGGGAGTGGCGGGCTGTGTGACTGCCGCTTGGTGGCGCTGGGCCTGTTCCTAGACCATCCTGGAGCTGCATGTGTTGTGTGCAGGCTGCTGGGGTGGACCTGGTGGCTGCTGCTCTGGCCCCTGATGGTGTGTATGTCTGTTAGAATTTAGCCCTCACACCCGGGCGTGGCATGAGCAGATGAGCAGGTGGCGGCTGCATCTTCGCAAACGTTCCTGAGCCTGCTGTGTGCAGAGTGCCCTGCTGGGCGGAGGTTGGAGGAGATGCGGGGCAGTCATGTCTGGAAGCTCACGCTCTAGTGTTAGCTCCCTCTGTAAACAAGCTCAGCCACAGGATGTCCCCCGCCCCCACCGTGCCCAGCACCTGTTAGCTCCCTGTCCTCATGACATCAGCGCCCAACAGCGCATAGCCTGCCCTCTGCAGGCTCAGGTGCAGATGCAGTGAGCAGCAGAGCAGGCTCCCACACCGGGCGTTCTGATTCTGACTGGAGGTTGGTTTTTGTTTTTTTGTTTTTTGTTTTTTTGTTTTTGAGACAGAGTCTTGCTCTAACACCCAGGCAGGAGTGCAATGGCGCAATCTCAGCTCACTGCAACTCCATCCACCAGGCTCAAGCGATTCTCTCGCCTCAGCCTCCTGAGTAGCTGGGATTACAGACCTGCACCACCATGCACGGCTAATTTTTGTATTTTTAGTAGAGATGGGTTTCACTCTGTTGGCCAGGCTGGTCTTGAACTCCTGACCTCAAGTGATCCGCCTGTCTCGGCCTCCCATTTAACTGGAGATCTTTCTACTCAGTCATAGACAGGCTTATCTGCCAAGACACAGTGGAACAAACATTGTTTCAGGAGCCAGAGGGGGCACCACGGGGGCTCCCGAGACAGAGGCCGTGGCTGCAGGGCCTGCTGTGTTCCAGGCTCCGTACTCTACCCAGTAAACAAAGGGAAGCCTTGGGGCCAGCCCCACGGGGATGCTGGGGGACTCTGCACCTTGGGAGGGGTGCTGGCCTGGCCTGGGCGAGCCCAGGAAGAGCTGGCGCCTGCTGCTGTCGTGGACGGCCTGCACTGGGAGGCCGGGGGGTCCTCTCGTGTTTTTCTGTCTCTGTGATTCTTTTTTTACATTTCTTTTTTTACATTTCTTGTCTTTGTTGTGTCTTACGCTTTTCTTTTTTTAACTCACATATTCACAACTTTAACAATTTTCGTTTCTTTTTTCCTCCTTTGGAGGAAGAAAAACACCCAGAGCTCTTATAGTTTTCAGCCACAAGGGAGGCGGTGCTTAAAATAGTTTTTTTAAAGACCAAGGTACTGATGATGAAGAGGAAAATGTCGGTGAAGGACCTGTCGGGGATTCAGATGATGGAGGCAGGAGGCAGGGACTTTGGTAACTGATTATTCACCAAAGTCGGGGGAATGATGGGAATTTCACCAGAGATCTGGAACATAAAAAGGAGACAGATGTGAATTCTAGAACTGAAAAATATTATAGCCGAAATGAAGGCTTCAGTACACGCTTAGCAGTGGAATAGGCACAGCAGAACAGACGGTGAATTGGTGGGAAAGATCTTCTGATGGCAGAAGACACGTATAGAGAGGGTCACAAGAGAGACTGTGGCACTGCAGGGGCCTGGCGTCCTTTTACTTGAAGTTCTAGAAGAGAGAGAATGGAACAGAAATAATACTTGAAAAATCATTGGCCAAAAATTTTCCTAAACTGATGGAGGACGTCAAAACCATGGAATGAGAAGCTTTGCAGACACCAAAGAGGATACTTTTTTTTTTTTTTTAACAAAAAGAAGAAAGAGGTTCAGTGCCTCAGAGCATCCTGGTTGAATTGCTGGAACCCAAAGAGAACAATCTCCAGCCCCTGGGGACGGGACAAGTAGGAATGCAGGACCTGCCGAGTGACACCCAAAGGCAGCCGTGGCATGCTGTTTCTGAAGTGCTGAGAGAAAAATACGGGAATTCTATATCCGGTGAAATTATCCTTGAAATATGAAAGCCAGTTAAAGATGTCTTCAGCCAAGCAAAGGATGAGAGAGTTGGTTGTTGGCAGAACTGCTCCATTGCAGCAAATATCCAAGGCAAGCCTGCAAAGCCTGCAAAGCCTGCAAAGCCTGCCGCCTAGAGAAGGCAGGGCAGGGAGCTGGAACGCATGACTGTGGTGAAATGACACCAGCACCAGCTGCTGAAAACACCAGTATGTCCTGTGGGTTTTAAAACCTGTGTGGTAGTAACATATCTGACAGCAGGAGCACCAGCGCACGCACATCTCCGGGAGCACCAGCGTGCGTGCACACACACACACACACATCTCCGGGAGCACCAGCGTGCGTGCACACACACACACACACATCTCCGGGAGCACCAGCGTGCGTGCACACACACACATCACCGGGAGCACCAGTGCGCGCGCGCACATCTCCGGGAGCACCAGCGTGCGTGCACACACACACACACACACATCACCGGGAGCACCAGCGTGCGTGCACACACACACATCACCGGGAGCACCAGCGCGCACGCGCACATCTCCGGGAGCACCAGCGTGCGTGCACACACACACACATCACCGGGAGCACCAGCGTGCGCGCGCACGTCCCCGGGAGCACCAGCGCGCGTGCACAGACGTCCCCGGGAGCACCAGCGCGCATGCGCACACACACATCTCCGGGAGCACCAGCGCGCGTGCACACACGTCCCCGGGAGCACCAGCGCGCACACACATCCCCGGGAGCACCAGCGCGCGCACACATCCCCGGGAGCACCAGAGTGCGCACACACACAGCCAAGAGGGGATTAACCAAGTGAACGTGTTTCAGGAGCCCCGTCACCAGGAAGCAGGGAATGTACCAATCCCTAGGGCAGATTAAAGATACAATCAAGAAGAAAAATGGAACAAAAACTATGTGATTAATTCACAAGAACAACGTAGAGATAAAGAAACAAACCCAGATGGGATATAGACAGAAAACAGCCGGCTAGTAGACCTACGCCCCGCTGTGCCTGTCAGTCATCCCATGGAAGGTGAGTAGAAGACACACTCCAGTTAATCGGGCTGGATTAAAAACCAAGCACACACAAAGCTCAAGTCTGTACTGCTTACAGGAGCCATACTTCAAAACCCATGCACACGAAGACCCCGCAAGGCTGAAGTGGAATAATTGGAAATTGCTTACCATGCAGACCATAACAGGAAGAGGGCTGATGTCACAGTGTCAATGTCAGGTGGGACAGACCAAGGCAGGAGGTGAAGGGCAACGTCACAGGGGTGAGGGCGATGACATGGCTTCAGTACAGGCAACACAAAGGGGCAGAACGAGGGGTGAAGTGGACAGGCCCACGCTGATGGCTGCCTCTCTCCCCAGGCAGCAGAACAGGTAGACACAAACATCAAGATATAGATTTTTTTACAAGGTTTAACCAACCTGACCTGAGTTTTGCAAACTTCAGCAAATTCTTGAAGAAATGGCATCTGTTCAAGTGGGCGTGTGTCAAAGTCTTACGACATCTCAACGGTGGATGAAGGTGGGAGTCAGTGACAGGAAAACCCCAAGACCATGTGCTCGTGGGTAATCCACACGCCAAAAAGGAAATCACCATTGGAATGAGAAAATATTTTAAACGCGGTGATAATCAAAATACCCCGTATCAGATGTTTCGGGATGCATCTACAGCAGGCTTTAGAGGAAATTTGTAACTTTAAACGCATACATTTAAAGGAAGAAAGGTTGGCTGGGCACAGCGGCTCACAGCTGCAATTCCAGCACTTTGGGAGGCGGGAGCATTGCTTGAGCCTGGGAGATCAAGGCTGCAAGGGTGCAGTGAGCTGTGAGCAAAACCCTGTCTCGGGGGAAAAAAAAAAGAAACGTTGGAAGTCGGTGACCTAAACTCGTATCTCAGGGAGTTATCTCTAACTCAGGGAGTTATCAGAACAGCAAATTAAACTCAAAAAAGTAGGTGGAAAAAAAATAATCAAGGGTAGAAACAATTCAGTTAAAAACAAGCATAGTGTCCAGGCACGGTGGCTCATGCCTGTAATCCCACCACTTTGGGACCCCGAGGTAGGTGGATCACCTGAGGTCAGGAGTTCAAGACCAGCATGGCCAACGTGGTGATACTCCATCTCTACTAAAAATACAAAAATTAAATGGGTATGGTGGCAGATGCCTGTAGTCCCAGCTACTTGGGAGGCTGAGGCAGAAGAATCACTTGAACCCGGGAGGCGGAGGTTGGAGTGAGCAGAGATCACATCATCGCGCTCTAGCCTGAGCAACAAGTGAAACTCCATTTCAAAAAAAAAAGCAAGCACACTATAGGAAAAGTCAGTAAAGCCAAAAGGTGTTTCTTTTGATTATCTGAAAATATTGATTGCTTAACAAGTCTGGTCAAGAAAGGGAGACGGAACACGGGAACACGGGCTCCCAGGGTGGGAAACCAAAGGAGACAGGTCCCGTAGACATTCAGACGGCATGTGCGGTGCTGGGAGGAACGCCATTCTCAGTGGAATGGGCAAATTATCTGAAAAACGCCTCTCAAAATACACCTACGAAGAAATACGGCGTTGTAATGTCTGTTAAAGAAATATATTCTGTAGTTTAAAACCTTCCTACAGGCCGGGCACTGCGGCTCACGCCTGTAATCCCAGCACTTTGGGAGGCTGAGATGGGAGGATTGCTCGAGCCAGAAGTTCGAGACCAGCCTAGTTAACGTAGTGAGACTCTGTCTCTAAGAAAAAAATTTTTTTTAAATCAGCCGGATGTAGTGGCACATGCCTGTGGTGCCAGCTAGTCAGGAGGCTGAGGTGGGAGAACCGCTTAAGCCTGGGACGCCTAAGCTGTGGTGAGCCATGATTGCGCGCACACACAAAAGAACCTCGTAGGAAAGGAAAACTGCAAGCCAGATCTCATGAATATAGATAGAAAAATTCTAAACAAAATATTAGCTGAAAGAACCCAGTGTTATGTAACAAGGATGACATGTCTTGACATCTGGTTTATTTCAGGAATGTGAAGTGGTTTTAACATTTGAAAATTGGTCAGCCACCATACTTCACCACGTTAGCCGAGCAAAGGCGAAAACCAGGCGAAGTTTTCGTAGATAAAGCATGATAAGAATGAGCGCTCCTTTCTCATCACAATGCTCCGCAAAGAGGAGCAGAAGGAACCTTTCTTAGGCTGATAAAGAGCAGCCACAGAATCCTGAAGCACCACAGCTGATCATGATGTGTTTGGACATTTCCCTCCTGAGTTTGCAGACAGAGCAGGGGTTTCACTCTCACTATCCAGGATTTTATGGTCGGTCTTAGCCAGTGCAGTAAGGCAAGGAAAAGAAAGGGCAGAAGAAATGGAAGTTCCAGCTGTTGCTTTTCACAGGTAGCATGATTGCTTTCAGCAAGAAACCTAAGGAACCTGTATACCATCAGAATGAGCAAGTAGATTTCATGAGATGGCTGAATGAAGTTAGACACGGGGCAGCAGGAGAGGAGCACGTGGAGCGTGCGTGGGCTCTGCACGTCGAGCCCGCGCTGTGCCTGGGGGAGAGGGACACAGGATTGCAGCCGTGGCACAAGTGTAACAGCCGAGCCTGTCGGGAGCCCCTTCTGCCCTGTTGGAGCTGGTCTGGCGGGAGCCTGCGGGCTGTGTCCTCTGCAGTCCAGGGCTCTTGGGAGCGGCCAGCCCTGCTCACAGACCTCATTGTGCCCTCAGCGCCAGGCTGGGTGAGAGCCGGGCCTGCAGACCCAGTGCCTAGGGGTGTCTCAAGGGGCAGCTGGGGCAGGGAGGCTGGTCATGAGCGGCGCTCCCTCTGGGGCTGCCCAAGTTTGGTTTGCCCCAGGACCCGAGCCTGCCTGGCCGACCTGGCTCCCTGCACACATCATCCCTCCGTGCCCCTCCCGCTGTGCCCCTCCAGCCTCGGTGGTGGCCGGTCTGAGCCTCCGCTGCGGTGGCTGTCGGATTCTCTGCTGGTGCCTGCTGGCTGCTCTGCAGACGTTGCCGCCTTCACATCTCCACGCCAGCTGTGCCACCGCTTTGCAGTCACTGCTGCCCCCGACAACGGATAGCGGCACCTAAGAGGCTCGGGCGCAGAGGGAAGCTCATGTTGGCCCCGGCTGGAGTGCACGTCAGTCCTGGCTTCGGCCGTGGCCACCTCCGCCCAGAGCCCTGAGAGGGCATCCAGGGGGCGCTGCTCCGTGTGAAGTTGGCCACCCGTCAGGGCAGGCACGGGGTGCTCTCCCCTCGCGCAGCAAGAGGATGTTTTAGGGGGTGAGCAGGAAGGGATAAACTAGAGGCCGTCACACATCCCAGGCATGTGTGGAGCTCAGAGAAGTGACAGTTGAAACCAGCTGTGGCTCTGACCCACACAGGTTGCCGGGCCCGTCTCCCTGCTCCCTTGGCGTGTCCCACTCTGCTCTGGGTGTTCCTGGCCCTGCAGACACTGGCACCCTGGGTTTCCCAGGAACTGGCCACCACTCTCTTGTGTTTCTGCTTTATTTTTTTAGATGTATAAAATTCAACATGTAGAGATTTTAGGTGGCATAAAATAAGACAGGCATGGAAAGCCTGCTGCCTGCTGGAGATCCCGGGCTTATCAGTGCAGTTTATGACAGTGGGATCAGAGACGATCATAGGAAATGCGTGAAATAGCCTGGAATTCCTTAGGGAATTCCTGAGGGGCCAGGAAGTGGTCACAGTGTCAGGTCACACCTGTCTCCCCGTGCGGCCAACACCCCAAGGCGGGCCCCGCTGACCCCTGCTTCTGCTCCCCACAGCCCAGCCAGTGCTGCCTCCCCAGCCCCACAGTGGACACGGCTTTGTTTCCGCTGGAATCATGTTCCTAATTCCCTGGCAGCCGGATTCTAGAGGTCTTGGTCTTATGGGCATCTGTTGACAGTTGTGGGTTTTTGTCAGGGTGGATGTTGTCATTTTTATGGAAAACACAATTAGTATCCCAGAGTGTGTGCTCTGAGCTGCCAGGTGGCCGCAGTCTGTGTGTGCTGGGGAGTGAGGGCCAGCACCTGCCCTGGAACCCTGGGGTCCCACCTCAGAGCTGCCTTCCTGGGTGCCGGAGTTGCCGGCTGTGGGGTGTTGTCCCGTCTGCTCTGAGCACGCGGCCTTCCCTGGACTTGCGGGAAACGTGGCGGCCCCGCCCAGTGCCCCTCTGCCTGGAACGCAGTCGCGGGCATCCCCACTGTGATGTCCGAAGAGCAAGTGAAAAGATGCTCTTCTGGGCCCTGACCAGGGGTGCTGGTGCCCTGTGGGTTCCTGGGACAGCGCTGGGTCCGCTCACACGGCTCCAGCTTCAGCAGGCGGGGGTGACCGGCTGCCCTTTTGTTCTCGCACCACTGCCTGCAGCTGCAGTCTGTTTCCGTGCACGTTTCTTTAGTGAATGTCCGAGGGACTTACAGACTACTTGGGGGGCCTTCCTAAGTGGCGTCTACTCGTAACACCGCAGGTATGACCTGGACGCCTGTGACATTCAAGAGAAATACCCGGACTTATTTCAAGTGAACCTAGAAGTGGAGGTGGAGCCCAGGGACAGGCTGAGCCGGGAAGCCCCACCGTGGGAGAACTCGAGCATGAGGGGGCTGAACCCCAAAATCCTGTTTTCCAGCCGGGAGGAGCAGCAAGACATTCTGTCTAAGTTTGGTAAGATCCCGCAGGTGAACTGAGGGAATCCTGTTCTGGTGAGTGTCTCTGTGGAGGGAGGCCTCTTCGGCCGAGCTCTGGCAGGGCTGGGCCACCGCGCCCGCTGCTGCATCCAGGCCCTGAGCAGCTTGGGCTGCAGGAGGTTTTGGAAACTGTCTGGGATGGTGGGACCACCACCAGCTACACCAGAGAAGGAGGACTCGCAGGCTGCAATTTTGGAGGCCCTTGGGCAGGGACGGAGGCAGAGGGAGGAAAGCCCGAGCTGCTGGGGCGAAGCGGGGTTTTGTCCCGGGCGTGTGTCTGGGTCAGATTTTTGTCACGTGTGCGGGACACACATCCACTCCCACTGTGACCCTCGGGCCTGCTCAGCAGCACATGGACAACACGGCAGAGCCCTCGCTCCTGTTGCTCTTTTCACTTCCGAGCAGCTTCGAAAAGGCAGCCCAGGAAGCGCTGGCAGGTGGGCCCAGGGCCGCCCACTGCCCATGCCACACTTGTCCTGGGCTCTTGGTTTGCAGTGTTTGCATTTTCTTTCTGAGCATCTTCAGCGTCCCTGAAAGAGGCTGCATGTGTGGCGTGTGCGTGCTGTGTATGTGTCCGTGGGTGGCGTGTGCCCATGTGTGCCGTGTATGTGTGCACGAGTTTACTGTGCATCTGTGTGTGTGCTGTGTGCACATGAGCGTACTGTGCCTGTGTGTGTGCTGTGTGTGCATTCGTATGTACCGTGCATCTCTGTGTGCTGTGTGTGCTTTCATGTGTACCATGCACCTGTGTGTGTGCTGTGTGTGCATTCGTGGTACCCTGCATCTGTGTGTGTGCTGTGTGTGCATTCATGTGCACCATGCATTTGTGTGTGTGCTGTGTGCATTCGTGTGTACCATGCATCTGTGTGTGCTATGTGTGCCATGCATCTGTGTGTGTGGTCTGTGTGCATTCGCATGTACCATGCATCTGTGTGTGCTGTGTGCATTCGTGTGTACCGTGCATCTGTGTGTGTGCTGCGTGTGCATTTGTGTGTACCGTGCATGTGTGTGTGTGCTGTGTGTGCATTCATGTGTAACGTGCATCTGTGTGTGTGCATTCGTGTGTAATGTGCATCTGTGTGTGTGCATTCGTTTGTACTGTGCATCTGTGTGTGCTGTGTGTGCATTCATAGTACCCTGCATCTGTGTGTGTGCTGTATGTGCATTCATGTGTACCGTGCATCTGTGTGTGTGCTGTGTGTGCACTCGTGTGTACCGTGCATCTGTGTGTGTGCTGTGTGTGCATTCGTGTGTACCATGCATCTGTGTGTGTATTGATGTGTACCGTGCATCTGTGTGTGTGCTGTGTGTGCATTCATGCGTACTGTGCATCTGTGTGTGTGCTGTGTGCACATTCATGCGTACTGTGCATCTGTGTGTGTGCTGTGTGTGTATTCTTGTGTACCATGCCTCTATGTGCTGTGTGCATTCATGTGTACTCTGCATCTGTGTGTGTGCTGTGTGTGTATTCTTGTGTACCATGCCTCTATGTGCTGTGTGCATTCATGTGTACTCTGCATCTGTGTGTGTGCTGTGTGTGCATTCATGTGTACCATGCATCTGTGTGTGTGCTGTGTGTGCATTCGTGTGTACCATGCATCTGTGTGTGTGCTGTGTGTGCATTCGTGTGTACTGTGCATCTGTGTGTGTATTCATGTGTACTGTGCATCTGTGTGTGTTGTGTGCATTCATGTGTACCATGTATCTGTGTGTGTGCTGTGTGCATTCATGTGTACTGTGCATCTGTGTGTGTTGTGTGCATTCATGTGTACCGTGCATCTGTGTGTGCTGTATGCATTCATGTGTACTGTGCATCTGTGTGTGTGTGCTGTGTGTGCATTTGTGTACCGTACATCTGTGCGTGTGCTGTGTGTGCATTCGTGTGTACCGTGCATCTGTGTGCTGTGTGTGCATTCATGCGTACTGTGCATCTGTGTGTGTGCTGTGTGTATGTGTATCATGCCTCTGTGTGCTGTGTGCATTCATGTGTACTCTGCATCTGTGTGTGTGCTGTGTGTGCATTCATGTGTACCATGCATCTGTGTGTGCATTCGTGTGTACCGTGCATCTATGTGTGTGCTGTGTGTGCATTCATGTGTACCGTGCATCTGTGTGTGCATTTGTGTGTACCGTGCATCTGTGTGTGTGCTGTGTGTGCATTCATGTGTACCGTGCATCTGTGTGCGCATTTGTGTGTACCGTGCATCTGTGTGTGTGCTGTGTGTGCATTCATGTGTACTGTGCATCTGTGTGTGTGCTGTGTGCATTCGCGTATATCATGCATCTGTGTGTGTGCTGTGTGCGCAGTCATACGTACCGTGCATCTGTGTGTGCTTTCATGTGTACCCTGCGTCTGTGTGGCATTTGATGCCTCAGTGGTGTGTTCCTTGTGCATGTTCATATGTGCGTGTGTTGTGCCCCAGTGCACACCCATGGCCCAGAGCGGCATCCAAGTGGATAGCAGGCATCTGTTCACAGAGATCCCCTCCCCGTCATGTCACTGGCCTGCTTTACCGACAGCCTGGCCTGCCACTGTGCTGGCGCCCGACTGGCTGCACTTCCCAGCTCTGGGGTCAGTGCTGCCCTGAGGCTGCTGGCCAGTGCCGGTGCCCTGACGCCCTCCCTCTCCTGGCAGGGAAGCCGGAGCTCCCCCGGCAGCCCGGCTCCACGGCTCAGTATGATGCTGGGGCAGGTTCCCCGGAAGCCGAGCCCACGGACTCCGACTCACCGCCAAGTAGCAGCGCGGACGCCAGCCGCTTCCTGCACACACTGGACTGGCAGGGTAGGCAGCGTCCCTGGACCCGGCCTCTTGCAGAGGGCAGGCCCCTGGTCTGAAAGTGCCCCTGGGGCAGGGCAAGCGTCTTGGGAGACGGCCCTTGGGCAGAGCTGGGCTGCGTCACAGTGGGCTGTGCGCCCAGCACGTCAGCCTGTTCTTTAATGGCTCACGAGCTAAGAATGATTTCATGTTTTTTTAAAGGTGAATAAAAACAGAACGTGTCCACAAAGTCTGAAATACCCACCCTAGCTCTTCATCCCAGTCTGTGGGCCTGGGGAGACGGGCAGCACGGGCCATGCTGGCAGGGCCCCTGGGTACAAGGAAAGGGCTTGGGAAGAGGGACAGTCTGTCCCCACCCGGGGATCCCACATCTCTCTGCCCAAACCCCCCAGTGGGCTCCCAGCCCCTCCCCAGGCTTTTCAGGAAAACACCGGGCGCCGTCCCTGGACCTTGCCCCAGACACACCCCAAGGGATGCCCCTGCCACTTCCTGTCCCAGCACCCTTGGCCATCCCAGCAGGTCGTCCCTTCAGCCGCCTGTTCCCAGAGCCCCTCGATTGGTGTTCCTCCCCCCCAGTGCTGCCGTGTGGCCCCCACTCGACTCAGCCTTAGGCTCCACAGAGGCCCGGGTGGAGAGAGCTGCAGGCAGAGCCTTGAGGCAGAGGCTGGAGGTGGGTGCGCTGGAGACGCCTCAGGAACCCCCCCAGAAACTTCTGCAGCATGCGCCAAGGCCCTGGGCCGAGGAGGCACTGAAGGGCCACATGTGGGGACCCTGGTGCTTCTGCAGCACGCGCCAAGGCCCTGGGCCGAGGAGGCACTGAGGGGCCACGTGTGGGGACCCTGGTGCTGGCCATGTAGGCTCACCAGCCTGTGGTTTTGTTTCCTTTTCGCAGAAGAGAAGGAGGCAGAGACTGGTGCAGCAAATGCCTCTCCCAAGGAGAGCGAGTCTGCCCTGATGGAGGACAGAGACGAGAGCGAGGTGTCGGACGAAGGGGGTTCCCCGGTCTCCAGCGAGGGCCAGGAGCCCCGGGCCGATCCGGAGCCCCCCGGCCTGGCAGCAGGGCTGGTGCAGCAGGACGTGGCTTTTGAGGTGGGGACGCCAGCTGTGCTCCCGGAGCCTGTGCCACAGGAAGATGGGGTTGACCTCCTGGGCCTGCACTCCGAGGTGGGCGCAGGGCCAGCTGTAGCCCCGCAGGCCCTCCAGGCCCCCTCCAGCAACACCGACCTGCTCAGCTGCCTCCTTGGGCCCCCGGAGGCCACCTCCCAGGGGCCCCCGGAGGATCTGCTCGGCGAGGCCCCCCTGCTCCTGGCAAGCCCGGCCCCTCCCCTGAGCATGCAGAGCACCCCAGGAGGAGGGCCCCCTGCTGCTGGTACGTGTTTCTGTTCGACGGCGAAGGGCTTCACGGTGGATGAGAGATGAGGTTGAGTCATTCTCACTGCATGGGCATGTCTCGAAGGTGCCCGTAGGAAGGGAACTTGCCCTCCCCCCGCCTCCCCCAGGAGCACCCTCAGGGTCAGGGCTGGGGGCTGGTTCTGCGCTGCCCGCCTGAGCTCATGGGCCGGGAGCTGCCAGCTCCTCCGTCTCAGTGGCGTTGCCGCGTCCATGGGAAGGTCATCCTGAGGCGTGGGGCATGGGGAGCCCCTGGCTGACTGCCTCAGTGTCCCTGAGAGGGGTCTGGGCTGCCCAGCTGGAGTGGCCTCTTGGGTGGGCCTGACTCTAGAGCTGGGCTTTGTCCTCAGGCAACCAGGCTGAGTCCTCCCCATGCCCGCCTGTCCCCGCAGCTGACCCCTTTGGCCCGCTCCTGCTGTCTTCAGACAGCGACTCCCAGCCCTGCTCCAATCCTGATCTCTTCGGCGAATTTCTCAATTCGGACTCTGCGGCCGTCCCACCATCCTTCCCGTCTGCCCACAGTGCTCCGCCCCCGTCCTCCAGCGCTGACTTCCTGCACCTGGGTAAGCGCCTCTCGCCTGGCAGCCAGCTCCCCACGGCTTCCTCCCTCAGGACTGCAGCCTATAGTCGGAAGCAGACCTGCGGGTCTCAGGCAGTGGTGGGGCTGGACTGTGTGACCTCCGGGTGCCCTTCCTGGTGGTCCCAGGGTCCTGCAGGACGTCCCTGAGGTCAGGACGGATTGCTCCCTGCTCTGTCTCCCCAAACCATCCGCAAACCCAGAACAGGTTGTGGGTCCCTGCAGTGCCTCGGTCGTCTGTGCCTGGCACCAGGTGTTTCTCGAGGCCTCCTCAGGCCCAGGGCTTGCAGCTGTTGGCAGAGAAGGCCACCTGCACCCAGAGCTTGTGTGGGAACGAGAGGTCAGAGGGAGGCGGTTGGGGGTCCAGGATCCAGGAAGCTGGCCTGGTCCAAGTGCAGTGGGGGCCTTGGGACACTGTGTCCGTGGGGAGGAGGCTGGGTGTGGGGCAGAGCATGGCTTGTTTAGACAGGCCTGCGGGGCCAGGCCCCGGGACAGGGCTGGGCTGCCCCTCTAGTGCGGTCCTACGGGAAAGAGCCCCGGCTCTCTCTCCTGAGGAGATAGCAGCGTGATCCACAGTGATCCACAGTGCGCTCTGGGGTGATGATGGTGACCATTGCAGGATGGCTTGTGGGTGGACGTGTGCAGCGCAGCCTTACAGCCTGGGGTGGGTGCCGCCAGAGCCAGGGCAGACAGGACCTGCTGGGCCGTCTGTCTGCCGAAGGCAGCTCAGCCAGGTGGAGCCACTGCAGGCTTGGGTGGGTTTTAGGAGAGGCAGGAACACAGGCCGTGGGGATGGCTACAGAAAGTGGGGTCCTGGCAAACCCTTTGGATGGCACTGCGCAGATGCTGTTCTCAGCCTCGCCTGCGAGCTGCTCTGCCTGCTGGTGCCCCTGCATCCACACGCTCGGTTCTGTGTGATGTGGTGACTCCTCAGGGCCCATCAGGAAGAGGGAGGCCGTCAGCCCAGCCTCAGCTCAGCCTAGGTGCGAGAGGTGCCAGCTCCTGGGGCCCTGAGCACAGCCTGGCGCTCCGCCACATTGCCTACTGCTGAGACACCAAATGTGCTCTCTTCCGATTCCTCCTTCCCAGGGGATCTGCCAGGAGAGCCCAGCAAGATGACGGCCTCGTCCAGCAACCCAGACCTGCTGGGAGGATGGGCTGCCTGGACTGAGACGGCAGCGTCGGCAGTGGCCCCCACGCCAGCCACGGAAGGTATGACTACCACCCACCGAGGACAGGGCATGCAGGACATGCAGCTGCTGTGGCCCGTCTCTGTTTCACACTTACCCGTAACAGTGCCTTTTGCGCAGGGAAGGACGGAAGGGCTGGGGCGTGCTCAGTGGTGCGGGCTCCACACCCAAGGCTGTGGTACGGCTGCAGTGGCCTCACTCACCCGGTGTGACTGGGGTACGTGGGGACACAGACTCGGCCTCCCAGAGCTGCAGCGGGTCCTGAGCATCAACAGCGCCCCCGAGGCGGCCTTCTCCCACCAGCAGGGCGTCTGCGTTTGTGATGCGATCTCATGCCCCGCACTCTGTGGACCACCTGGTTTTTACGCCTGTAGTGCCCCGTGGCTGTTCCCTCCTGAAGGGGTTTGTGAGTGAGGCTGACCCCACGAGTCTTGTTTCGGTGTTGCGGCCGACATCCCGTGCCCTGTCAGGAACGGGGTCACGTACAGCAGTCCGTGTTTGTGAGCATCTGTCCTTCCCGTCACCCTGGAGCCTGCCCTCCCGTGACGTCTCTATTAGCACGGATGCTTATGTTGCAGCTGCGTCTCGGGCCAGCCTCAGCGATGTCGCGGGTTTGCTTCCAGACCACAAAGCCAGTACCCCTGGAAAGCCAGTCAGATTTTGTTTTCCCAGTAAACATAAAAGTTACGGACTTTTTGTGTGTGGGTTTTTTTTGGTTTTGGGGTTTTGTTTTTGAGACAGGGTCTTGCTCTGTCACCCAGGCTGGAGCATAGTGGCACGATCTCCACTCACTTCAGCGTTGACCTCCTGGGCTCAAGCGATCCTCCCACCCCAGCCTCCTCAATAACCTTGGCTGCAAGCATGAGCCACCAGGCCCAGCTAAGTTGGAGATTTTTTTTGTAGAGACAAAGTTTTGCCGTGTTGCTCAGGCTGGTCCAGAACTCCCGGGCTTAGGCGATCCACCCACCTCAGCCTCTCAGGGTGCTGGGATTACAGGCATGAGCCACTGCACCCAGCTAACGCTTCTGTTTACATTATACTGTAGTCTGGTTTTTTGTTTGTTTTTGATTTTGGGGGAGACGGAGTCTTGCTCTGTTGCCCAGGCTGGAGTGCAGTGGCATGATCTCAGCTCACTGCAACCTCTGCCTCCTGGGTTCAAGCGATTCTCCTGCCTCAGCCTCCTGAGTAGCTGGAATTACAGGCGCCTGCCAACAAGCCTGCCTAATTTTTGTATTTTTAGTAGAGACAGGGTTTCACTATGTTGCTCAGGCTCGTCTTGAAGTCTTGACCTTATAATCCACCCCTCTCGGCCTCCCAAAGTGCTGGGATTACAGGCATGAGCCACCATGCCTGGCCGTAGTCTGTTAAGTGTGCAATAGCATTATGTCTAAAAAATAAATATAGTTACCTTGATTTAGAAATACTTCATTGCTAAAAATACTCATGATCCTAATCTTGCTGGTGGGGGTCTTGCCTCAGTGTGGACAGCTGCTGACTGCTCAGGGCGTTGATTCCTGAAGGCTGGGGTGGCTCTGGCAGTTTCTGAAAATAAGACGATGAAGTTTGACATACGATTGTCTCTCCCTTTCACAAAAGGTTCCCTGTGGTGTGCGGTGCTCTTGGGTAGTGTTTTAACCACATGGAGCTTTTCCCATCGTCTCAAAGCTGCCACTGCTGTATCAATAAGTTTACGAATATTCTAGACCCTTGGTTTCATTTCAGTGTTCACAGCATCTTCACCAGGACTAGATTCCGTCTCAGTAAACTGCTTTCTTTGCTCATCCATAAGAAGCAACCCTCATCTGTTCAGCTTTCATCCTGAGATTGCAGTGATTCGGTCCCATCTGCAGGCCCCACTTCTGATTCTAGTTCTCTTGCTGTTTCCACGACATCTGCAGTGACTTCCTCCACTGAAGTCTTCAACTCCTCATAGCCATCCTTGAGGGCTGAGATCAGCTTCTCCCAAACTCCTGTTCATGTTGCTGTTGTAACCTCTTCCCATGAATCGTGAATGTTCTTAATGGCATCTAGAATGGTGAATCCTTTCCAGAAGGTTGTCAGTGAACTTTACCCAAATCCATCAGAGGAATCTGTGGCCGCTGTAGCCTTAGAAATGTGTTTCTGAAATAGTGAGACTTGGAAGTCGACACGACTCCTTGGTCCAAGGGCTGCAGAACGGGTGTTGTGTTAGCAGGCACGAAGGCAGCGTGACTGTCCGCGTACTCCTCTGTCAGAGCTTTCAGGGGACCAGCTGCGTTGTCGGGATTGTCAGCAAACAGTCGCATTTTGAAAGGAATCTTTTTTCTGAGCTGTAGGTCTCAACAGTGGACTTAAAATATTCCACAAACCGTGCTGTACACCATCTGGCTGCCATCCAGGCTTTGCTGTGTCGTTTCTGTAGCACAAGCCAAGTCAATTTAGAGTCATTTTTAAGGGCACTGGGTTTTTTGAATGAATGAGCACTATTCGTTTAAAGCCACCATCTGCATTAGACCTTCACAAGAGAGGCAGCCTGTCCTGTGAGGCCTTAGAGCCAGGCATTGACTTCTCTAGCTATGAAAGTCACAGATGGCGTCTTCTTCCCATACAAGGCCGTCTCATCTACGTGGAGAGTCTGGCAGGTGCAGCCCCTTCCTCAGTGGTCTCAGCGGATCTTAGCGGGTGACTTAGGCCGTCTCGTCTGCGTGGAGTCTGGCAGCCCCTTCCTCAGTGGTCTCAGCGGATCTTAGCGGGTGACTTAGGCCGTCTCGTCTGCGTGGAGTCTGGCAGCCCCTTCCTCAGTGGTCTCAGCGGATCTTAGCGGGTGACTTAGGCCGTCTCGTCTGCGTGGAGTCTGGCAGCCCCTTCCTCAGTGGTCTCAGCGGATCTTAGCGGGTGACTTAGGCCGTCTCGTCTGCGTGGAGTCTGGCAGCCCCTTCCTCAGTGGTCTCAGCGGATCTTAGCGGGTGACTTGCTGCATGCAGCTTCCCCATCAGCGCGTGCTGCTTCACGTTGCGTTTGTATGTCGCAGAGATGGCGTCTTTCCTTCAGCCTCAGCCCCTGCTGGCTTCACTCTTCTTCTGCAGCGTCCTCACCTCTTTCCGCCTTCGTAGAATTGAAAGAGTTGAGACCTTGCTCTGGATTAGGCTTTGGCTTAGGGGGATGTTGTGGCTGGTTTGACCTTTTCTCCAGATCACTCGAACTTCCTCTGTATCAGCAACGGGGATGTTTTGTTTTCTTATCATTTGTGTGTTCACTGGAGTGGCGTAATTTCCTTCAGGAACTTTTCCTTTGCATTCACAACTTGGCTTGCTGGTGCAAGAGGCCTAGCTTTTAGCTTATCTCGACTTTTTTTTTTTTTTTTAGAGACAGGGTCTTGCTCTGGCTGGAGTGCAGTGGCACAATCATGGCTCACTGCAGCCTCAACCTCCTGGGCTCAAGGGATCTTCCCACCTCAGCCTCCCGGGCAGCTGGGACTACAGGCACTTACCACCATGCCCAACTAATTTTTTTAATTTATTTTTTGTAGAGATAGGGTCTTGCCGTGTTGTCCAGGCTGACCTTGAACTCCTGGGCTCAAGCACTCTCCTGCCTCAGCCTCCCACCGTGCTGGGAACACAGGCATGAGCCACTGTGCCCAGCCTCCTTCTGCTTTTGACATGCCTCCCTCACTAAGCTCAGTTGTTCCTAGCTTTTGATTTCAAGTGAGACACTTGCAACTCTTGCGTTCACTTGAATGCTTATAGGCCATTGTAGGTTCTGAGTTGGCCTAAATTCAGTATGGTTGTGTCTCGGGGAATAGGGAGGCTTGAGAAGGAGCGAGACGGGGAGCGGCTGGTCTGTGGAGCAGCCACAGCACACTGTCAGTTCAGCTCACCGTCTTCTATGGGCACAGTTCATGGCACCCGAAAACGATTAGAGCAGCATCCTCAGCTCATGGAACACAGATCACCAAAGCAGATACAATCATCAAGAAGTTTGAAATATCATTAGAATTCCCAAAATGGGGCACAGGGACACAGAGTATGCATGGTGCGGGGAAAATGGTGCCGGTAGACTTGCCGGGCGGAGTTGCCACAGCCCTCAGCGGGTGGAACACACACTGTCCACAGAGCCCCGGGAGGCACAGCGCACGGCGCACCAGGGCCTGGGTGCCTGTCCCCTCGAGTGTGCTTCCGGACGTCTTTGCCCTGGGGCAGCTCCCGTCTCCAGTTTGTCTCCTGGTTGGATGATCACTGTGAAGGTATCTCGCCGGTTTGATTTCTTTCTTATGAATGAGGTTGACTCTTAGTTTGCGTGGTTTTGGTTATGTGTATTTCTTTTGAGAATCATTTCATGTTCTTTGCTCATTTTTGGCCTCAGGAATTCATCTTTTTCCTCAAGTAGATCCACGAGGGCTGTTTATACATGAAGAGCCTGGTTTTAATGACTGCATGGCACTCTATCAAGGAGCTCTACAACTGCTGTTTTTTTGTTTTTTTGTTTTTTTTGGAGACAGAGTCTCATTCTGTCACTGGGGCTGAGTGCGGTGGCATCACTCGGTTCCCTGCCGCCATCAACCCCTGGGCTCAAGCGATCCGCCCACTGCAGCCCCCCTGGGTAGCTGGGACCACACACATGTGCCACCGTGCCTGGTTGATTTTTTTATTTTTTGTAGAGATGGTCTTTCTATGTTGCCCAGCCTGTATTTTATGATTTTATACTTAGGATATTCTCAAACTTTTGTTATTATAAAGAATATCATGAAGAACATTCCTAATTTTAGATGGATTCCAAGAAGTGGCACTGCAGAATAACAAGTCATAATGATATGAACATGGTTTGGTTCTGGGTGTGCGTTGTGAAGCTGTTTTCCCCGAGGAGCAGTGTGGGGTGTGGAGGCAGCGTCCACCACATGCGCCTCTGTCCTGGCTGGTCTCCTGCACACAGGCCGTGCAGGTGCCAGCTCTCAGGCAGGAGTGAGGCTGTCACGTCGTAAGGAGGAGCGATCGGAGGTCCCAGGAGGGTGTGTTTCGCTTCAGGTGGTGCTTGTTCTAACGCCCTGTGCCCCTTTTCCAGGCCCCCTCTTCTCTCCTGGAGGTCAGCTGGCCCCTTGTGGCCCTCAGGCCAGCTGGACCAAGTCTCAGAACCCGGACCCATTTGCTGACCTTGGCGACCTCAGCTCCGGCCTCCAAGGTAACGTGGAGGGTACATTGCGGGTGTGGAAGCTGTTTCCTTGTAGGAGATTTATTCTTGTCTGTCTGACTCTGAGCTGCCCAAAGTGAAGTCTTTGCCTCTGTTCACCAAGACCCCTAGCCCAGAGCACAGTGACCCCAAGGGGACAGCGTGTCTGCACCTGTTCTAGGCGACTGCCAGCTGGCAGGCTACAACCAGGGGTTGCTGACACTGGCACTGCTGCCAGCCCCCACCCGCATTGTGGTGCCTGATCCATCCTGCCCTCAGGGCTGTGGGGGCCATCTGGGAAGCGGGGTCTCCACATGGAAGTGGGGTGTGGCTGGGCTCTGCTCAGTCCCTGCGGCTGTGCTCAGAGCGTGCTGGCCGTTGGCCACAAGAACCCAGCCCACCGTCTCCGGTCCCATGTCTGCCTCAGGCCTGGCCTGGGCACTGTGGTCTGAGTCTCTGGTCCCGTGTCTGCCTCAGGCCCTGCCCGGGCGCTGTGGCTTCGAGTCTCCTTGGGCTGACCTGACGCCCCTGAGTCTCTGGGTTCATTTCCAGGATGTGTCTCCCTGGGGTCCCTGTGGCTTCTCAGAAGCAGCATCGGCGGCGGGGGGACGATCATCTGAAGGGGCCTCCTATGCACTCGCTTGGCTGTCGGGTGGAATCCTGGGTGGGAAGTGGCTCCACCTTAGGATGCTTATTGGTGCCGGTGACCCCCGGACTCTCCAGCATGCAGCCCCCGGGCAATGGCGTCTGCTCCTGCCAGAGCCTGGCGGACTGTGCTGGGGCTCCCTCCAGCCTCAGGCTGGGCACCTTACCTGCTCAGCTCCAGGAGCATTTCCCATCTCTTCCTCATTTCTCCTGTCCGTCCCTGAGTGCCTCAAATTCCTGTGAGCAGATGTCGGTGTCAGATCTCTAGGGCCGGCCTCGAGTCCTCACTCTGCCCTCCCAGGCTGGCCTCGAGTCCTCACACCTGCCGGGCTGGCCTCGAGTCCTCACACCTCCCGGGCTGGCCTCGAGTCCTCACACCTCCCGGGCTGGCCTCGAGTCCTCACACCTCCCGGGCTGGCCTCGAGTCCTCACACCTCCCGGGCTGGCCTCGAGTCCTCTGCTCTCGCAAGCTTGCATCTGAAGTGCCTTCTATTCTGTCATGAAGTCCCAAGAGTTTTTTCATCTTTAAATGTTCTTTTTATGTTTGGGATGGTTTTGGGGATTTATTGTGACTTTTGAGGACGTCTGTGAGTGTTACTGTCGTTGTTGTTTTGTATATTCTTTCCCTTTGTGGCCTCTGTCTTGGGTTGTCTGAGAGCACGGTGGGGTTACGGGGGCCGCGCCCTCGGGAGGAGACCTGTGTGTGCCTTGACTGCCCTGGGTGGCCAGCACTGGGGCAGAAGGAGTGGACTCCCAGGGAGCCCTCTTGTCTGTGTCCTAGACACAGCCCCAGCCCTCTGACTGCTGGCTTGGTGGGCAGCCTGAGACCATCCTGCCTTCTGGGAAGACAGCAGTTCTGAACAAAGCAAAGCTGATACAACTGAAGGAACAAATGGACAAACCCAAATCATAGCTGGTGACGTCAGCACTGCTGTCCCCACACGTGACAGAACAGCTGTCCCGAAGGCTACGAGGATGCAGAGGGCAGAGGCACCAGCCAGGGCCCACTAGCTGCGACACGGACCTTTCCACGCACCGTGGGAGCCTCCTCCACACAGGCCCTGTCCTCAGAGAACTAGGATTCTGCAGTGTGCTCTCTGACCACAGTAAAATAGAACGGAAGAATCTTCACACTTGGGAACAAAACGACACACTTTAAAATGACACCTGGGCCAGAGAGGAGGTCTCGAAGGAAACGATGTGTGGACCTGAGAGAAGATGCAGGTGCAGCCTGGGAAAGCCCAGGGCCCCGCCAGGCAGTGCGGAGACACCCCCAGCCGTGGGTGCTTGCTGTGGAAAGGCTGGAATGCCCCAGCAGTAACCTGAGCTCTCCACACAAGACGTTTGGGTGGGGGGGGGAGCAAAATAAACCTACAGCAAGCAGAAGGAAAGAAGGAGGAGCCACGGGCAGTACAGTGGAACGCAGAGACGGCCAGTTCCGAAGCCCACAGACCTCTCCTGGGACTGGCAGGAAGAGTGACCCAGGTCATTGATACAGGGGACGGTGCAGGAGGCACCGCTGCAGACCCCGCAGGCTCTACCAGGGTCACGGGTGCAGGCGCAGCTGTGCAGTGTGCTTGACAACTTACGTGAAATTGACAAATTCCTCAAAACCAGTTACTGCCACAACTTACCCAGTATCAAGTAGCTCCTTTGAAAAATTCTATCAATACAAAGAAAATAAATTCATAATTAAAAACTTCCCAAAAAGGAAACCTGCGGACCCACCCGGGCCATTGGAGAATTTCACCGAATGTTGAGAGAACGCCAGTTCCACCCTTTTGCAGGAAGCAGGAGAGAGGGAGCTCTTTCTAATTGATTTTACGAAGCTCACGCTATCACCCGGAAACCAAAATCAGACAGAAACAGTACCGAAAAGGGAAACTGGGCCCATATTCCGCATGAGTATACACACAGATCCTCAACCAAACTTTAGCAGATAGACTTTATCAGTATACAAAGAGAATTCTACACCAAGATCAAGTAGGATTTATTCCAGGAATATAAGGCTGACATTTCAGAATTGGTTAACAAACTCTATTTAGGTTGCCGCAAAAGTAATTGTGGTTTTGCCATTGAAAGTGATAGCAAAAGCCGCAATTACTTTTGCACCAACCCAATACCATATTAACCAACTGAAGAGTCATGTGATCACATCAACAATGCAGAAAAGGCTTTTAACAAAATTCAGCACCTTTTTATGATAACACTGTCAGTGAACCAGTAATGAGCAGAACGTCATCAACTTGGTAACAGGCATGTATAGAAACCCACAGCCAGGCCAGGCGCAGTGGCTCACACCTGTAGCCCCAGTGCTTTGGGAGGCCAATGTGGGAGGATTTCCTCAACCCGGGAGTTTGAAGTCAGGCTGGGCAATATAGTGAGACCCCTGTAAGAATGAGCCAGGTGTGGTGGTGAGCACCTGTGGTCCCAGCTACTCAGCCAGCTGAGGCGGGAGGATCACTGGGATCGCTTGAGGTCAAGGCTGGACTGGGCTTACTGCATCACTGCACTCCAGTCTGGGCGGCAGAGCAAGACTGTGTCTCAAAAACAAGAAACCTGCAGCCAACATCTTTTTTTTTTTTTTTTTTTTTTTTTTTTTTTTTGAGACAGAGTCTTGCTCTGTTGCCCTGGCTGGAGTGCAGTGGCATAATCTCGGCTCACTGCAACTTCCGCCTCCCAGTTTCAAGCAATTCTCCCACCTCAGCCTCCCGAGTAGCTGAGATTACAGGCACACGCCACCACACCCAGCTAATTTTTGTATTTTTAGTAGAGACGGGGTTTCACCATGTTAGCCAGGATGGTCTCGATCTCCTGACCTCAAGTGATCCGCCTGCCTCAGCCTCCCAAAGTGCTGGAATTACAGGTGTGAGCCACCACACCTGGCCAAGCCAATATCATTTTTAACCGTCCTCCTAAAATCAGGAACAGGGCGGGAGTGTCTTTTCTCTACTTCTACTTGTCGAAAGTCACAGCTGCTGCCATTTGGCAAGAAAAGGAGGTCAAAGTGACACGCACTACAAAGGGAAAAATAAAATTGCTCCTGTCTGCAGATGACATGATTGTCTGTGCAGGAACTCTCAAGGAATCTACAAAGATCTTAGAACTATGAGTTCAGTAAGGTCACAGGATACGAGATCGACACACAAAAATCTGTCGTGTTTCTGTTTACTTGTAATTATACAAAGAAGGCAACATTTAAAACAGAACCATTTACAATCACCTTTTTTTTTAAAAAGAAAAAAATAAACATTTGGTATAAATCTGACCAGACATGTCTAGGGCTTGTATCGGGTGGGACTGTAAAACCAACTGTGGCAAAAAAGACCAGAGGAGATGCGAGTGAAGGGACGAACGCTGCCCTCACGGCCTGAGGCTCCCGAGTAAGGTGTCCGTTCTCCTGTGCGCATCTGTAGCCTAACGCGGTTCCTGCCAATGCCTCAGCAGGGATTTTCCTAGATACAAATGAGCTTATCGTACAGTGTATTTGAAAGACAGATGGACTAGATGCCTGGATTTTTTCTTTTTTTTCTTTTTTTTTTTTTTTTGAGACGGAGTCTTGCTCTGTCGCCCAGGCTGGAGTGCAGTGAGGCGATCTTGGCTCACTACAAGCTCCACCTCCCGGGTTCACACCATCCTCCTGCCTCAGCCTCCCGAGTAGCTGGGACCACAGGCGCCCGCCGCCACGCCTGGCTAATTTTTTTGTATTTTTAGTAGAGATGGAGTTTCACCGTGTTAGCCAGGATGGCTTCGATCTCCTGACCTCATGATCCACCCGCCTCGGCCTCCCAGAGTGCTGGGATTACAGGCATGAGCCACCGCACCCAGCCTCCCGCAGTGCTGGGATCACAGGCGTGAGCCGCCGCGCCCTGCCTCCCACAGTGCTGGGATGACAGGCGTGAGCCACCGCGCCCGGCCTTGCCTGGAATATTTTTGTAATGGAAAAATGACATGGGAGAAGTCATTCTTCCTGGCTTTGAGGCTTAGTCTGAAGCCACAGAAATCAACATTGCGGTGATGGCAGAGAGACACGTCTGTGGAGAGAAGAGAGGACTCAGAAATAGGCCACACAAGAGAGACCAGCGGAGCTTTGACAGAGGCAGGAAACCCATTCATCAGATGGTGCTGGGTAGCTGTAGGCAAGCCCTTAGCCCACATTGTACAGAGCAGCTCAACAGAATCAGCCAGAGATCGAAACGTAAAACCGCAGGGCCTTTATAAAGGAGAAAACCTTTGTGGCCTGGGGCTGGGCAGCGTTCGTAGACTCACCACCCGAATCACACCCATAAGAGGACAGATGGACACAACTTCAGAGCTCTGGGCATCTGAGCTACGGACTGGGAGAAGCTATTTCCAAACCGCCTATTTGACAAAGGACTCATGTACAGAATATAAAAATACAGTCAAAAACAAACCCGAAAGCAATCCAGTTAGAAAATGGGCAAGAGAAGGCCAGGCACAGTGGCTCACGCCTGTAATCCCAGCACTTTGGGGGGCCGAGGTGGGCGGATCACAAGGTCAAGAGATCGAGACCAGCCTGGCCAACATGGTGAAACCCCGTCTCTACTAAAAATACAAAAATTAGCCGGGCGTGGTGGCGATGCCTGTAATCCCAGCTACTCGGGAGGTTGAGGCAGGAGAATCTCTGGAACCCAGGAGGCAGAGGTTGCGGTGAGCCAAGATTGCACCATTGCACTCTAGCCTGGGCGACAGAGCAAGACTCTGTCTCAAAAAAAAAAAAAAAATGGGCAAGAGACATGAAGACACTTCCAGCACATCGACGTCCGATGGGCGGGAAGCACAGGCCGAGACACCCGGCATTATGCCAGTGCAGAGGATGGAGCACGGGGGAGGATGGAGCGTGGGGGAGGATGGGGTGCGGGGGAGGATGGGGTGCGAGGGAGGACAGGGCACGGGGGAGGACGGCACGCGGGGGAGGACGGGGCACGGGGGAGGACAGACTGCGTCTCTTGCATTGCCGGGGGATGAGCCACGTGTCTCTCGTTGCCGGGGGATGAGTCGCGTCTCACGTGTTGCTGGGGACCAACCGCGTGTCTCTCGCGTTGCCGGGGGACGAGCTGCTGAAGCGGCAGGGTCACTCTATAGAACAGGCGGTCGTTTTTCTCCTAAGCTAAACACAGCTACTGAGCTACGGTGGGACATAGGCATTTATCCCAGAGAAATGGAAACTCATTCACGCAAAAGTCCGTAACAGGCATTCAAAGATGTGTTTGCTGTAGCCAAACAGTGGAATCAGCCCGGGTGTCCTACAGGTGAACAGTTGAGTAGGTGCCAGGCTAGAGGCTGCAGCTGTCAGTTCCGTTCTAGAACATAACTAAGAAGACAGCCCGGGCGTGGCGGCTCACACCTACCATCCCAGCCCTGTGGGAGGTGAGGCCAGCGGGTCTCTGAGCCTAGGAGTTTGAGACCAGCCATAGTGAGACCTTGTCTCCAAAGAAAAAAAAGATGACAGAACCATAGTGAAGCATCCAGGTCGTGATTGCTGTGGTGCTGAATCTGCGTGCGATCAGTGGCGTGGCCCTGCACACACATAACACAAGTCCAGCTGGCCACATCTGATGGCCTCTAGGTGGTGCGGCTGCCTGGGCTCAGTGCTTCTCTGAGGTTGTGAGAGATGCCCTCCCTGGGGGATGCTGGGCGCAGGTGCTCAGGGTTTTTACAGCTTCCTGCTATTTTAATTATTCCAAAATAATAAGTTAAAGGATCAGGCCAGGCATGGTGGCTCATGCCTATAATCCCAGCACTTTGGGAGGCCGAGGCAGGCAGATGACAAGGTCAGGAGATCGAGACCGTCCTGGCTAACATGGTGAAATCCCGTCTCTACTAAAAATACAAAAAAAATTAGCCAGGGGTAGTGGCGGGCACCTGTAGTCCCAGCTAATCAGGAGGCTAAGGTGGGAGAATGGTGTGAACCTGGGAGGTGGAGCTTGCAGTGAGCCAAGATCCCACCACTGCACTCCAGCCTGGGCGACACAGCGAGACTCCATTGCAAAAAAAAAAAAAAAAATTAAAGGATCAGCCCTGATTTGATGTTCTCCGAGAGGCAGTGGCCCTCCAGGACGCTACAGATGTGGGGACACGGCCCCCAGCCCCCGTGGACAAGTCCCGGGTCTGCCTTGGCTCATGGGGGTAGGGGTGCTGCCTCCACAGCTGCCCTGTCCTGGCGTCTGCCCTCCACCCAGAATGTTCCTGTCGCCCCAGTACCTGGCCTGTGCGGCCAGTCCCTGGAGACCTTCACACATGTAGGTGGAGCCGGCACCTCTGTCCGGACGGCCTCGGGTGATCAATGTTGTGTTCTGCAAACCTGTGTTTTCCAATAAACATGGTGTTCCGAGTTCTAGAAACGGCGGTTGCCCCGCACGGACAACCAGATGCCGAGTTTCTGACCTCCGTCTCCACAGGCTCACCAGCTGGATTCCCTCCTGGTGGCTTCATTCCCAAAACGGCCACCACAGCCAAAGGCAGTGGCTCCTGGCAGACAAGTCGGCCGCCAGCCCAGGGCGCCTCATGGCCCCCTCAGGCCAAGCCGCCCCTCAAAGCCTGCACACAGCCAAGGCCTAACTATGCTGCGAACTTCAGTGTGATCGGGGCACGAGAGGAGCGGGGGGTCCGCGCACCCAGCTTTGGTGAGTCCCCCACTCTCTGTTGCTGTGGAGTTTGCAGAGACCGCCCTGAACTGGCTAAAGGTAGAACCTGTGTTTTCTTCAACTCGGAGCCCAGTCCTGGGACAGGCATGGCCGAGCCACTCAGAGAAGGACGCAGTTTCTGATGTGTGTCCGCTGGTCTCTCTCTGGGTCAGGCCTCTGGGTCCCTCTTGTTCCAGTGACACCCGCTTGACCTGTTTTTAACAAATGGCCTTTGCAACCCTGTCTTGTCTTCCCTCTTCTTTTCTGTGGAGGCATTAGGGTGGTAGCCCTATCCCCGGGGGCAGCGGGTGGAATTGGGCCTGTGTGTCTCTGCAGAAAGTTTCTGTTCTTAGCTGGGCTTCGCGGCTCACGCCTGTAATCCCAGCACTTTGGAGGCTGAGGCGGGCAGATCGCTTGAGCCCAGGAGTTCAAGACCAGTCTGGGCAACAGTGAGACCTCCTCTCTACAAAAATTGTGAAAATTTAGCCGGGCGTGGTGGCGCGTGCCTGTGGTCCCAGGTATTTGGGAGGCTGAGACAAAAGGATCACTTGAGGACTCAGTGATCCTCCCTTGGCCTTGGGAGGCCGAGGCTGCAGAGCGCCGAGATCGTGCCATTGCACTCTGGCCTAGGCGACAGAGTGGAGACCCTGTCTCAAACAAAAAAAAGTTTCTGTTCTTTTCTAGCTCAAAAGCCAAAAGTGTCTGAGAACGACTTTGAAGATCTGTTGTCCAATCAAGGCTTCTCCTCCAGGTCTGACAAGAAGGGGCCAAAGACCATTGCGGAGATGAGGAAGCAGGACCTGGCTAAAGACACAGACCCGCTCAAGCTGAAGGTGGGTGGGTGGGCAGCTCTTACTGGGAGCCCAGAGGCCTCAACCCAGGGCCCCTGGAGAATCTGCTGTGCCACACGGAGCCAGCGTCTCCAGCCAGGGACCTGTCACTGCCAATGGGCCTGGCAGCCCTCGAGGACAGGGCGGCCTGAGGCCTGGTGGGCAGGACAGAGTCAGGCCCCAGGCCGTGCTGCTCCCCGTGTGCCCAGATGACTCAGCGCTGATGGGGGCGGGCATTACAGGAGTCAGTGCCCCCCGGGTGTCTGCAGAGACTGTCGAGGGCAGGCATCTCCTGGGGGCTGCACTGGGCGCTGAGCCTCCCAACCTAGGGCGCTCACTGGGGGTGAGGGTGCAGCAGTCAGGGTGTCCCTGCGCCGGCCATGAGACGTGCCCTGCTGTGTGGCTTGGCCGATGGCCAGCTCTACAGGCCACATGCGCCTGTGACCTTGGGGTCCTTTCACAGGCACCAGGGACCTTCCCTTTCTCCCTCTGAGTCTGGGGCCTGGGATGGGCCAAGGGGTTGCACCACCAGAACCAGCGTTTGTGTCCCCAGTGAACATCTGGCTGAGACCTGGGTGTCTGTCCCAGCCTCTGGCCCCAGGCCCTGGAACACGAAGGCCCCCGGCCCTGTGTCGTCCGGAGTCGGCTCTGTGTAGTTGAGGGCGGGGCGTGCAGTGGGACTTTGTCTGTGAGCTGGGCTGAGCCCACCCCACGTGACCAGGCACTTCCTCGGCATCATGCCTCAGTTTCCCCAGTGCAGAGGAGGAGGGCAGGCAAGCACCCAGGGCTCAGCAAGCTCCGTGTCTCCCGTAGCTCCTGGACTGGATTGAGGGCAAGGAGCGGAACATCCGGGCCCTGCTGTCCACGCTGCACACAGTGCTGTGGGACGGCGAGAGCCGCTGGACGCCCGTGGGCATGGCCGACCTGGTGGCCCCGGAGCAGGTGAAGAAGCACTACCGCCGCGCGGTGCTGGCCGTGCACCCCGACAAGGTGAGCAGAGCTGTCGGGCGGCTGCTGGAGGCCTTCGGGGGTGGGTCGCGGGGAGATCCTGCCCTGGCCGCCCACGCATGCTTATAAGAGGCGCTTACACCGCCCATCACCCACAGGCCGCGGGGCAGCCGTATGAGCAGCACGCCAAGATGATCTTCATGGAGCTGAATGACGCCTGGTCAGAGTTTGAGAACCAGGGCTCCCGGCCCCTCTTCTGAGGCCGCAGTGGTGGTGGCTGCGCACACATCTCCACAGCTTGGGAGCTGTCGTGGGACCTGGGTCCCCACCGTGAGGGCCCCATGGGCGACGGCAGATGTGGCCAGAGTGGGGCTCCGAGCCCCGGGTCACCGCCTGCCCAGCATTCCAGGCACAGGAAGAGAAAGCATTCCAAAGCCTCTGATTGTTGTTTCCTTTTTCTCCTCCCGAAGGAACAGCTGATTCATGCTCCTCCCACAGTTGTCACATCTGTGATTTATTTGGTGTTTCCGGCGTGGCCTCTGGAGCACCAACACATGGTGAGCCCCGCGGCTGGTGCTCATGGGCCCTGGTGTTTGCACCGCACTTTGTAATCAGTCCCGTGGTTGTCTGTACAGAATTAAACTATTTTCCGATGACTGCTGTCTCCAGTGTGGATCTGCTCGTCCAGGAGCCGTTCACCAGCTGGGGCGCAGGACTGTGCTTCCTCAGCAACCTTGCTGTGGCTGGATTGTTGCAGGGCCTGAGTGGAGAGGAGAAGAGGGTCCCGGGGCTGCAGGGGCTCTGGGCAGCTCTAGAGGACCATGGAGCCCAGCCAGGGCAAGGCCAATGGTGGGGGCCCCTGCAGTCCCCAGACCCCACCTCCTCCACTCCGTCCCCACCCCTCGGCCCCAGGACTCCTCTCTCCTCTCCACTTGGCCCCTGCCCCTGGGCCCTGGACCTGGGAGCAAAGGTGGGCTCCACACTGCCCCTGTGCTAACCCCGCAGGGCCAAGGCAGCGTCCGGGCTTTCGGGCGGCTGGAGGACCAGGGGCCCGTGGAAGGAGAAGGTGACCGTGGCCAGCTCCCACCCCACAGCAGACTCGAGGAGGCCCTGAATCACACAGCACTGAACTCACAGCCAGGCTCTTCCTGTTTTCAGAGAATAATGACTTTACATTTGCTATGCACCCGCCACTATTTTTAGCTCTTTTAAAAAATAATGAGAACTTAAATAGGTGCTGAGATTTTCACATCAAAGTTGTCTGGATTCCGGCTCCAGGTCTGGCCACCCCGACTCAGACGCTCCTGCTCTGGGGGCAGCTCAGGCCACGCTCCCTCTGGGCTCTCCAGCCTCAGCCCTGTGCTGTGCGGCCCCCTCCTCTCCTGCTGCCGCCCACGTCACACCCAAGCTCCAAACTAATCCCCCAGCCCCTGCCCCTCCCTCGCCCCAGACCCTTAACTCTGAAAGCTCGGGTCCCTTCTCCCCACCAACCTCCCATGGCCTGTGGCAAACCCAGCCACCCTGCCTGGACAAGCGAGTGCACCTCCCTCTGGCTGGCCCCACAGCCTTCCTCTGTCAGGGGCTTGAGCCTCTGGTTGTGTGTGGAGGGCAGCGGGTGGCCGGTCTAGGCTGGGCTGAGATTGTGGAGGATGGAGGAGGGTGTGGAGGGCAGCAGGTCACCGGTCCGGGATAGGCCGAGATGGAGTGCATGGAACAGAGGCCAGGACGGTGGAGTCTGGGTTGCAGGACAGGAAAACCCCCATCCAGGCTGACCCAGCTCAGAAGGGAGCCTGCGGCCCACACCTGGCCACGCTACTGCCAGAATTTCTCCTCTTCCAACCGCTCAGCTCAGCATGGAGACACGCAGGTGCACAGGCATGTACAAGCCGCGCGCGCACACAGACATGGCTGCACAAGGTCACACACGGTGCTACCCAGACACCCACACGTGAAAAGCCCAGGATGCACCATCTTCCCAGCCGGCCACTGGCCTGAGTCCTGCCCACAGTCACCAAGGCTCCGTCCTGCACGCGGGAGCCCTGTCTGTCATCACCGAGCCTGTGGCTATGCTCTGTCCTGCACATGGACACAAGGTCATCTTTGCAGGGTCATAATGCATAGACCATCTGAAGCTCTAAGAGAGGCTGCACCTGTGTGACACCGCCTTGTGTGACAGCATCTTCTCGGTGACTTCATGGAGATACAAATCCCAGCAGCCAAGCATCAATGCTCACATCACTGGCCCTGGGGGAAATGCAAGTTGGAGCCACAGCAAGATGCTGCCACACCCATTAGGGCAGCCAGTCAAGAAGACCCACCAAGCCAAGTGTCCCCACGCATGTGGAGAAGCCCACGCCCTACTCAGTCTGGGTGGGAGTTTAAAATGGCACAACCACTTTGGAAAACTGCTTGGCAGTTTCTTCAAAAGCAAAATAGAGGCCAGGTGCGGTGGCTCACGCCTGTAATCCTAACACTTTGGGAGGCCGAGGTGGGTGGATCTCCTGAGGTCGGGAGTTGGAGAGCAACCTGACCAACATGGAGAAACCCCGTCTCTACTAAAAATACAAAATTAGCCGGTCGTAGTGGCGCACGCCTGTAGACCCAGCTACTCGGGAGGCTGAGGCAGGAGAATTGCTTGAACCTGGGAGGTGGAGGTTGCAGTGAGCCAAGATCATGCCATTACACTCCAGCCTGGGCAACAAGAGCGAAACTCCGTCTCCAAAAAAAAAGACATAGAAATTTCGTATGCAATTTAGCAATCCGCTCCTAGGTGTTGACCCAAGAGAAATGAAAGGGCAAGGCTACGCAGACATGTTCAGGAACAACCCATGATCCACGCACAGGTGGGCATGTGAAGGAGCTGTGTGCATCCACGCACGGGTCCTGCTCAGCATGGAGGGGGGTGAGCTGCTGGTGTGATGGCAGCACAGGGCATCCCTGAGACTGGTGATTTATAAAGAAAAGAGGATTAATGGACTCACAGTTCCACGTAGCTGGGGAGGTCTCGGGAAAGTTACAATCATGATAGAAGGCGAAGGGGAAGCAGGCACGTCTTAGCTGGTGGGAGGAGGGAGAGCGAGTGAGTAAAAGGGGAAGGTGCTGCACGCTTCCAAACAAGCAGATCTTGTGAGAACTCACTATCCTCAGAACAGCAAGGGGAAGTCCGCCCCAGGATCCAGTCACCACCCAGCAGGCCCCTCCCCTGACGTGGGGATTACAGTTTGGCAGGAGATTTGGGTGGGGACACAGTTCCAAACCATACCGTCAGAGAAGCAGCGAGCTCAGTAAATGGGGCCAGATCAAAAGGAGGGAGGTAGTGAACAATTGCATTCGTGTGAAATTCCAGCAAATGTGAAGTCCTCAACAGGCCAGCAGCAGATCCGTGGCTGTCGGGGGTGGGCGGAGGAGGATGTGCTGGCTTCAGGCAAGCACGCGTCAAATGCCTCAAACTGTGCTCCTCAAACGTGCAGATTGCATTTCTGTCCTGCGGGGGCTCAGACCCTCAATAGTAAGCTCCAGTGGGTGAAGCAGGCTGCTTTCCAGGTGGCCTGTGACATCCCCCAGCCCCTAGATGTCCAGCTGCCCTCAGGCCACCTCCCTGGGCTCCCATGGGCCTCCTCTCCCTGTGCCCCTCGGGGACCTCCAGGGCTCTGAGGAAGGCCAACCCCAGAGATGTGGGCATCTGCCCCAAGATGGAGGCCCCCACCGACTCTGTGGGCCTCCAAGTGGGAGGACTTGGCTGCAAGGAGATGAGGAGGGCACTGAGTCATGCAGGAGGCCAGTGTGCCTGGAACGAGGTTCAGATCTGGGGGAGGGGCTGATTTTGTCCCTGAGCTGCTTTTAGCAGAAAAGCTGAGTGCTGAGGTCAGCTGAGGCTGAAGTCCTGCTTATGCCTTCATCTCCAGGAGCTCATCCCCACTCCTGCACTGTGGCCGTAGCTCCAGGCAGCCGCGCACTGACCCCACCCCACAGGCCTGGGTGGAACTGAAGGTCCAAGCCCCATGCCAGACCCTCATCCAGGCAGCGACCCCTGGGCACAGGAGGCATGGCAGGGACACCAATTTCCTCCTCCTCCTGTCAGTTCGGGCAAAGATTCCAGGGCCACAGACCACCATCTGGCTGCCCCAAACTGCTTTCTCCAAAAGGGCTTGCTCCAAAGCTTTGCCCACCGAGTCCTGCAGCTGCTCAGTGTCCCGCCAGGCCTCACCTTAGGTAACAAACAGCAGTAGCCTCAGCAGCAGCTGGCTGTTCTTACCTTCACTACCTCCAGGAGCTTTGAGCAAAATTACAGCAACCCAAGGGCAGGGGGAGGCTGTGCTGCCAGCGGAGGGTGGCCCCTGTGTGCATACCAGCACTCAGAGCCCCTTCAGATGGGGTGGGAACCTGCCCCCAGCCCCGGGTGTGCCGGGCAGTCACACGCAAGCTGAGGATGCTGGTTTCAGGTCTGGGGCACCCGCTTTGTGGAAGAGGTTGCAGATCCTGTAGATGTCATGGGCCTTAGATTAGGATAGAGGGGGCTTCTGGCTGGTCTAATGACTGGAGAAGGGCACAGAAGAGGCAGGTCTGTGTGGCACAGCCCCCACATTCTGGCCTTGGCACTTCCCCAAGATCAAACTCGAAGTCCCTGCTGCCAGCCCCCTCAGCTGCTGATATGGTTGCCTCTGTGTCCCCACCCAAATCTCATCTCTAATTGTAATCCCCACATGTTGAGGGAGAGAGGTGATTGCATCCTGGGGGCGGTTTCCCCATGTTGAGTGAGTGCTCACAAGATCTGGCTGTTTGATAAGTGTGAGGCTCTTTCCTCTTTGTGCACTTTCTCCTGCCGTCTTGTGAAGAAGTGCCTGCTTCGCCTTCCACCATGATTGTAAGTTTCCTGAGACTTCCCTAGCCATGGGGAACTGTGAGTCAATTAAATCTCTTTCCTTTATAAATCACCCAGTCTTGGGTGTTTCTTTTTTTTCTTCTTCTTCTTTTTTTGTTTTTTTTTTTTTTTTTTTTTGAGATAGAATCTCACTCCGTCCCCCAGGCTGGAGTGCAGTGGCGCAATCTCGGCTCACTGCAAGCTCCACCCCCCAGGTTCACGCTATTCTCCTGCCTCAGCCTCCTGAGTAGCTGGGACTACAGGCGCCCGCCACCACGCCAGGCTAATTTTTTGTATTTTTAGTAGAAATGGGTTTCACCATGTTAGCCAGGATGGTCTTGATCTCCTGACCTCGTGATCTGCCCACCTTGGCCTCCCAAAGTGCTGGGATTGCAGGACTACAGGTGTGAGCCACTGTGCCTGGCCTTTTTTTTTTTTTTTTTTTTTTGGATGTAGTGTTGCTCTGTTGCTCAGGCTGGAGTCAGTGGCGCAATCTCGTCTCACTGCAACCTCCACTTCCCGGGTTAAAGCAATTCTCCTGCCTGAGCCTCCCAAGTAGCTGGGATTACAGGCACACGCCACCATGCCCGGTTAATTTTTTTTTTTTTTTTTTTTGGAGACAGAGTCTGGCTCTGTGGCCCAGGCTGGAGTGCAGTGGCCAGATCTCAGCTCACTGCAAGCTCCACCTCCCGGGTTTATGCCATTCTCCTGCCTCAGCCTCCCGAGTAGCTGGGACTACAGGCGCCCGCCATCTCGCCTGGCTAGTTTTTTGTATTTTTTTAGTAGAGACGAGGTTTCACCGTGTTAGCCAGGATGGTCTCGATCTCCTGACCTCGTGATCCGCCCGTCTCGGCCTCCCAAAGTGCTGGGATTACAGGCTTGAGCCACTGCGCCCGGCCTAATTTTTGTATTTTTAGTAGAGATGGGGTTTCACCATGTTGGCTAGGGTGGTCTTGAACTCCTGACTTTGTGATCCGCCCGCCTCGGCCTCCCAGAGTGCTGGTATTACAGGCGTGAGCCACTGCACCGGGCCCCGGGTATTTCTTTATAGCAGTGTGAGAACAGACTGTTAGAGCTGCATAGCCAGAGCCCCTGGCTATGCCCAGACTCCTCTTTCCTGGGTCAAGCAGAGTGGTTGCTGTGGTTCCTGCCATGGCTCTGCCAACCCCCAGCCCAGGAAACTATACCTCAGGCCAGACGTCCTGGAAACTGAGGTGGGTGGATCACTTGAGATCAGGAGTTAAAGACCAGCCTGGCCAAATGGTGAAGTAAGTCTGGCCTTACTTCAGACTTTGCTCTGGGAAGGTGCCTGGGGACCTGGCACCACCACCTGCTCTCAGCACTGAAACACTAGGATCATCCATGAGGCATGAATAGCAGTCCCCATGGGGCCCTCACATCACAGCCAAGTGGACATTGTCCATGCTTACTGGGTGTGTTGTAAAAACAAAGCCACAGTCGAGACTTCACTCCCACCTTGATGGAGTGACAGGAACCAGACTAAAAAACTAAACAAAATGTACAAAACCATTTGTTTTTGTTGTTGGTTTTGAGATGGAGTCTTGCTCTGTCCCCCAGGCTGGAGTGCAGTGACCCAATCTTAGCTCACTGCAACCTCTGCCTCCTGGGCTCAAGTGATTCTCCTGCCTCAGCCTCCCGAGTAGCTGGGATTACAGGCGTGTGCCACCACACCCAGCTAATTTTTGTATATTTAGTAGAGACGAGAGTTCCACCATGTTGGCCAGACTGGTCTTTAACTCCTGATCTCAAGTGATCCACCCACCTAAGTTTCCCGAAGTGCTGGGATTACAGGCCTGAGTCACCACGCCCAGCCAAAACAATTGTTTTTGGACATTAAGAAGCATGCAGCATAGAACAGGGGCCCTGAGAAGAGGGAGCCACACATTCCTGGCTCACTGCTAGGGCCACTGTGGCATGGGACAGTGGCCCTGAGGGAAGCAGAAGGAGATCAGAGTTCAGGGGTCCTGAGGCAGAGCCCAGCCAGGAGGGATCTCTGGGGAGAAGGAGCCCTGAAAATCTTCCTTGGCCTCCCCTATGTTGCTAAGTACTGGGATACAGGATGTAAAACCGTACAAAGTCAGGCAGGAAGACTGAGAGCTGGGAGCTGAACAGTCCACAGGAAATGAAAATGACACCAGATGGGAACACCATCTACGTGAGGGACCCAGAGTGATGGAAGTGTGAATATGTTGGTAAAAGACCCTTTTACCAACAAAGGGTCAACAAAGTAAGACCCTTTACTCCTTTTAACATTTATTTTAATAATTGTGCCCCACTGTAATCCCAACACTTTGGGAGACTGAGGCAGGAGGATCTCTTGAGCCCAGGAGTTTGAGACCAGCCTGGGCAACATAGCAAAACCCCATCTCTATTAAATAATAATAATTAGGCATGGTGATGGCACCTGTAGTCCCAGCCACTGGGGAGGCTGAGGCGGGAGAATCGCTTGAGCCTGGGAGGTTGAAGCTGCAGTGAGTCATGACTGCACCACGGTAGTCCAACTTGAGTGACAGAGCAAGACTCCATCTCAAAAAATAAAAATAATTTTAAAAATAATAATAAAGCTAAAACAATAACAATGCATGGTGGTGCTTATGGCATACATAGAAGTAAATTATCGTGAGCTGCTTAATTTACAGAGGTGTGTGTCACTCATCTCACCAGAGGCTGGTGGAGATTAGGTACGCTGCATGTCACAAACTCTGGAGGAACCTGTGAAAGTGAAACAGAAAGATGGTGCCAGTAACACAACAGAGGACAAAACCATGGACTCCTTAAAGAAATCAGGGAAAGAAAAAAACAAGGAACAAAGAATAAATGAAAAAAATACAAAATAAATAGCAAGGTGGTATACATAAATTAAAATGTAAAAATTCCAAATAAAAGGTAAATATTTTCAGACTGAATAAAGGGCAATATTCAGCTATATACGGTGTATATAAATCCACTTTATATATAAAGACACATATAGGTTAAATGTGACAAGATGAAAATAATACAACATACAAACACTAATTATAATTAAGCTGATGTGGCCATATTAACATCAGACAAAGCAGACTTCAGAACAAGGAATATTAACAGAGAAAAAGAGAAGTAGCCCATAATGATACAGGGTTCTATGTATTAATAAAATATAGGCCTGGCACGGTGGTTCATGCCTGTAATCCCAGCACTTTGGGAGGCCGAGGCAGGCAGATCACGAGATCAGGAGATCGAGACCATCCTGGCTGACACAGTGAAACCCATCTCTACTAAAAATACAAAAAATTAGCCGGGCGTGGTGGCAGGTGCTTGTAGTCCAGCTACTCCGGAGGCTGAGACAGGAGAATGGCGTGAACCCAGGAGGCAGAGCTTGCAGTGAGCCAAGATCGCACCACTGTACTCCAGCCTGGTCGACAGAGCGAGACTCGGTCTCAAAAAAAAAAAAAAAAATTTAATGTTCCCAAATACGTATGCAGACAATAACAGAACTTGGAAATATATAAAGCAAAAACTGACAAAAGGAGAAAGAAGTAAATTCACAACTATAACTGGCTACCTCAACACTCCTCTTTCAGTAATTGATAGAACAAGTAGACATAAAATCAGTAAAGATATAAAAGATTGAAAAACAAACTTTAATATATATTTATAGCATATTCCATGAAAACACTGAAGAAATCATTAAGTACATATAAAACATTCATAAAGATAGACCATTATGAATCATAAAAAACTCAATAAATTTAAAAAGACTGAAATAATACAAAGTAAGTTCTCTGACCTGAATAGAATTAAATTAGAATTCAGTTGCAGAAAAAAAAAATCTGAACCACTCCCACCCCAAGCTATTTGAAAATTAAATAACACACTTCGAAAATAACCCATGGGTCAAAGAAGAAATCACAAAGTAAATTAGAAATACTTGATTAAAATGAACATCAATGTGTCAAAATTTGTGAGAGACAGACTGATGCTTAGAGGGAAAAAGTACAGGTTTAATTGCTTACATTAGAAAAGAAAAAAGACCAAAAAGTAAGAGTAAATTAAACCCAAAGAAAGCTGAAGAAAGAAAATACAGAGGAGAGCATAAATCAATAGAATAAAAAATAGAGAAAAATCAATGAACTCAAAAGTTTGTTTTTTGAAAAGATAAATAAAATTGGTAGATTTCTAAGTAGACTACTCAAGAAAAAATTACCAGTATCAAGAATAAAAGGGAAGCTATTACAACAGCACTTATTGGCATTAAAAGGATAATAAGGAATATTATGAACAACTTTATGCCAAAAAAATTTAATAATTTACATAAAATGGACAAATTCTTTGAAAAGCATAAATTACCAAAACTGACTTATACAGACATTTTGAAACATCAGAATAGGACTATATCAAATCAATTGAACTTGTAATTAAAAACCTTCTCAAAACAACAACAACAACAAAGATTTAAAAACTCCAGACAGGTTTACTTTGAAATCTATCAAACTTTCAAGGAAATAGTAATACCAAATCTATACAAACTCATTCAGAGAATAGAGGAGGAAGACACATTTCCCAACTTAGTCTATGAAGTCAGCATTCTACTGATATCAAAACCAGACAAAGACATTACAAAGAAAGAAACCTACAGGCCAGTCCAGTGTCTCTCAAGAATGAACACAGATGCAAAAATGTTTAACAAAATGCAATCAAATTGGATTCAACAATATATAGGTGCGAGGGGGCAGGGGGTGTATCCAGGAATGTAGCATTCACTTAACGTTCAAAATGAGTCAATAGAAAATAGTGTTTTATCTGGAAACTGCAAAATTAATAACAAAATAAAATACATAAACACTAAATAAAATGAGTCAATGTAATTTACCACATTAATAGAATAAAGGAGAAAACTCATAAGGTCATCCCAATATATACAGATAAAGCATTTTACAAAACCGAACTATTTGCGGTGAAAACTGCTGTAGTTTGGATGTGGTTTGTGCTCACCAAAATTCATGTTGAAATTTGATTCCCAATGTGGTAGTGTCAGGAGGCGGAGCCTAGTGGGAGGTGTTTGGGTCATGGGGGCAGATCCCTCATGAATAGATTACTTCCTTCCCAAGGGGTTGTTAAAAGAGTTGTTAAAAAGAGTCTTCCCCACGCCATCTCTCTATCTCTCTCTCTCTCTCTCTCTCTCCACTCTTGTCATGTGATCTCTGCACATGCTGGCTCCCCTTCTGCTTCTGCTTTCAGCCATGAGTGGACTAGATGAAGTTGCCCAATCTTGAACTTTCCAGCTGCCAAAATTGTGAGCCAAATTAACCTCTTTTCTTTAAAAATTACCCAGCCTCTAGTCTTCTGTTATAGCAACAGAAAACAAAGACCAAAACTCATAGCAGGCCAGGTGCAGTGGTTCTTGCCTGTAATCCTAGCACTTTCAGAGGCTGAGGTTGGTGGTCACCTGCGTTCAGGAGTTTGAGACCATCCTGGCCAACGTGGTGAAACCCCGTCTCTACTAAAAATACAAAAAATTAGCTGAGTGTGGTGGCGGGTGCCTGTAATTCCAGCTACTCTGGAGGCTGAGGCAGGAAAATTGCTTAAACCTGGGAGGCAGAGGTTGCAGATCGCGCTACTGCTCTCCAGCCTGGGCAAGAAGAGCGAAATTCCATCTCAGAACAACAAACTAACAAACAAACTCATAGCAAACTAAGGGTGGAAGGGAATTTCCTTAATCCAAGGAAGGGCACCTGTGAAAAACCTACAGCTACCATCATACTTAATGGTAAAAGACTGAATGCTTCCCTTGAGAAAAAGACGAGGATGTCTATCTTATCATCTCTTTAGCATTGTACCAGAGGGTTGATCCCAGCCAATAATAGGGGAAAGGCATAGAGAATGGAAAGGAAAAGGAAAACTGTTTTTAGACACGTACACCATGACTAGGCTTGTAGAAAATCCTGAGGAACCTACAAAATATGTAACTAGAACTAATAAGCAAGCATAGCAATGTTGCAGGATACAACAGCAATATCAAAAATCAATTTTGTGAAAAACAAGGTAAATATCTTAAAATGAAGTCAATAAGAAAAAAGAAAAAATCATTTTTGTGCCTATAAAGTAGTAGTGAAAAGTTGGAAATAGAAATAAAAAATATGACTTACAAGAACATCACAACCATGAAACACTTTCAGATAATTTTCACAAATATCTGCAAAACCTATTGACTCATAAAATTATTACTGCAAAAAATAAAAATAAAAATCCTGCCAATTTTTTTTTTTTTTTTTTTTTTTTTGAGACTGAGTCTTGCTCTGTCCCAGGCTGGAGTGCCGTGGTGAGATCTCAGCTCAGTGCAACCTCCCCCTCCCAGGTTCAAGCAATTCTCCTGCCTCAGCCTCCTGAGTAGCTGGGATTACAGGCGCGTGCCACCACACCTGTCTAATTTTTGTATTTTTAGTAGAGATGGGATTTCATCATGTTGGCCAGGCTGGTCTCAAACTCCTGGCCTTAGGTGATTTCCCCTCCTCGGCCTCCCAAAGTGCTGGGATTACAGGCTTGAACCACAAAGCCCGGCCAATTTTGTTGAAATTTAAATAGAACTAAATAAATGAAGGGGCATACCATGTTCATGGATTAGAAAACTCATATTAAGATGTCAATTCTCCCCAAACCAATCTATGCATTCAATGTAATCCCAGATTCCATCAGACCTTTCCATAGAAACCAGCCAGCTGATTCTAAAATGTATATGGAAATGCAGCAAACTAGAAAAGCAGAAAGCAGCCGGGCGCGGTGTCTCACGCCTGTAATCCCAGCACTTTGGGAGGCCGAGACGGGCACATCATGAGGTCAGGAGATCGAGACCATCCTGGCTAACACGGTGAAACCCCGTCTCTACTAAGAAATACAAAAAACTAGCCGGGCGAGGTGGCGGGCGCCTGTAGTCCCAGCTACTCGGGAGGCTGAGGCAGGAGAATGGTGTGAACCCGGGAGGCGTAGCTTGCAATGAGCCGAGATCCGGCCACTGCACTCCAGCCTGGGCGGCAGAGCGAGACTCCGTCTCAAATTTAAAAAAAAAAAAAGAAAAGAAAAGCAGAAAGCATTTTGAAAAAGGACAAAGTTGAAGTACTTACCTACCTGCTTCCAGGACTGGCTGTAAAGCTACAGCAGTGAAGATGTGGTGCTGTTGCATAAGGATAATACACAGATCAATGGGACAAAACAGAGTCTAAAAATAGACTCACATAACCACAGTCCATTGATTTTTGACAGAAGTCCCAAAGAAGCCAATGGGGGAAAGACAAGCTTTTTCAACAAAGAGTACTGGAATTGGGCTCCCACAGAAAGAAAGGAAAAGCCCTTATCTCATAGTATACAATCCCCACCCATTGGCTTCCATCCCCATCGGACCGTCCTCTCAGCCTCAGAGTGGGCCCCACCCAGCCATCCTAGTCATCCTGCCTCCATCCCAATTTCACTCTTCTCTTATCCCCGCAGCGGAGGGTCAGGTGGGGAGGAGGTGGTCAGGGGAGGCTTCCTGGAGGAGGATGAGAAGGACTTGGATGAAGGAAGGAGCAGCATGCTCAGGGCAAAGGCACAGAGGAGAGATTCTGGATGAGGGGCACTTCTGAATCCAGCCCAGACACTCCTTTCTGGGGTTCAGTGTGGGCAGGCAGCTGCATTCCCAGGTCCACAGGGTGCAGTGGTGGCTGGAGGAGGGGAGTTTGCAATAGTGGGCCACAGGGCTCTAGTCCCATGCTCTCCTCCCTGACGAGGACAGAGATGGCATTTGTCAATCTGTAGGTAACTGTGAGCTGGGAATGTAGCCAAAATAGTTGGTGGCAGAACTACAGCTAGTTTGTGACACAATGGCTGCAGGGGCCACACGCCACCCTGAGCTGGCAGGTTTTCATGGGATCACAGTCATTGCTGTCCTCTGCCCTCTGCCTGTCCCCTTCAGGTGGCTGGGCCTTCCTGGTCCCCTGCCTGGCTGCGGTGGAGGCCAAGGACAGCCAGGACCCGGGGAAGACGCAGTTCTGTGATGGCCAGGCCTGTGGGCACCAGGAGTAGAGGGAAGGAAGGATGGCTGGGGCTGGGGGCTGGGAGCAGAGGGATGCTCAGCCACCTGCTGTGGTGGACGGCTGTGGTGGACGGCTGATGAGCTGTGCCAGAGATGCTGGGGTGGGCAGAGGACTGGGGAAACTGCAGTCTCCCAAGGAGGTCGGGAGCTGGCCTGGCCCAGGGAGGCCTCTCTGCTGGGGAACGAGGCCAAGGCCCGAGAGTGACGCAGCCTCCCAAGGCCACGCCGCCGGTGAGGGGCCAAGCCTGTCTTTCCCGAGTGCAGCACCACTTCCGGGACACACACGTGGTTCTCAGTGCTGGGGGCCAGAGCAACCCCCGCTGGTCTGGCCAGGACTCAGTGTAGGAAGGGACCGCCCCAGGCAGGGCCCTGTGAGGGACCTGGTGCCCTCACGGCTCTGGCAGCTGCCATCCAGTTTTGAGCCACCCCAGTTTTGTTTTGTTTTGTTTTCTTTTAATGTTTAAAGAATGCAGCTGTATTCACGTCCATCGGGACAGCTCAAAACGTAGTTGATAAATCTATTCAAATTTATTTTCCTAGTAGAAGCCCTGAAGGGGTTGTTTTCTGTTTGTTGAAATGAAATCCACGTAGCGTAAAGCGGGCTGTTTCAAAGCGTGCGATTCAGCGGCGGTTAAGTGAACTCACGCTGCTGTACAGCCGCCGCCCCCTCTCTCTGGCTCCAGAGCGTTTCTGTCACCTCACAAGGGGACCCTATCCCACTCCCCTGCGTGCTCCCCGGCCTCAGCACTGCAGTTGCGTTTCTGTCTCTGCGGATTTGCCTGTCCGGACGTTCCCTATAAACAGAGGCCTACGCCTCGAGGCCTTTGTGTCCGGCTTCTCTCACTGGCATGCCGTCTTCAAGACTCGTCCACGCTGCAGCCTGTTCCAGAGCCTCATTCCTCTTGAAGCTGAACCACGGTTCATGTGTGGCGGGACCACAGTTTGCATGTCCGTGCTCTGCTGATGGCACTGGGTGGCCTCCCCCGTGGCTGCCGTGGCTTGTGCTATGATGGACGCTGTGTGCACGGCTTTGTTCTAGTCTGGGATGCACCGGGCATGGGAGGCGGGGCCCTGCGGGAGTCAGTCCAGCTTACCAGGAGGCAGGTGCCCTGCACGGCGCCTGTGCCCCCACGCTGGACACAGACACGGGCCGGCAGGTTCAGACGAGCTTTTGCCCCGTGTGCTCGTTCTTGCTGCCGGCCTGGCTGACACAAAGTGCAGGACACATCAAGGGAAGCAACCGCAGCCTTTCCACGGGGAGCTCCACTCCTGAGGACGCAGTCTGGGTGTCTGAGCCCAGAGGCCCCTGGGAGAGGCGTGGGAGCTGCCAAAGCTGTCTTGGCCCCTGAATGTCCTGAGGGGCCCCCGGTGATGTGAGCTGGGGATTCTGAGCCCAAGGATGCCGTGTGCGGCCTGAGGGGCTCTGCGAGGCACCCTGCGGCCTGGCCTTGTCTCTCAGTGAGTTCCTGGAGGTGGCACAGCCGGGGCTGGGGAGTCATTTGCTGTTGAGACCTGGCCCATGAACAGCAGGAGGGCTGCCGAGCTCTCGCACAGGCTTGGAATTCTCTCACCAGCCGGCCTGGTTGGACTGCGGCCAGAAGTCGGGTGGCTGAGGCACTTCTGAGCCTTTTCCTTGTGCCCTCCAGACCCTGCTGCACCCGCTAGGCGCCGGCCACACCTGCCCTCAGCACCTGCAAGGCACCTGCTGGCTCTGCAGCTGTGGGGGCCCTCTCTGCATGCTCCGTCCCCCTCGGCTTCCTGCCTCAAACACCATCTTCTCAGAAACAGATCACACCCGACCGCCACTACGGCAGGACAACCTGAGCCGGGGCTGAGGACTCGACGTCCCCCCAGAAGCCCCAGGCGAGCTGTGGTGGGTGCCTGGGGGCGGGGGTCAGAGCTGTCCTGGGCAGGAGTCAATGGGAGAGAAGGTTGGGGTGTGGCTGGACTGCTCTGGACAGTGGCTGTGGCTGCCAGAGCCCAGGGGCAGGGATGGGGTGTCCAGACCCACAGCCCGGCCTGCACAGGCGTCAGGGCTGGGACATGGGCAGGGCCCTTCCTGCCTCCTTGGGACCTCAGGAGAGGGGAACGCACCCCACTCCAGGGAACCACAAGAGGCCACTGTGGGGTCTCTGATCTGCAACCCGGGGCCTCTCCTGGGCGGTGTCCGGAGCACTGCAGACCTCACCGCTGGCCTTTCCGCCCCTGGCTCTGCCTGCCTCCCGCTTGCTTTGCAGAGCCGCCAGGGGCCCCTTTGCACCTTCAGCCTCAGCTCCAGCACTTTCTACCCAAGACCCTGGTCTCTCTGTGTCCCATCTGTCCCCTCACTCACAGCGGGCTGCACGGGAGCGTTCCTCAGTCCCGCCATCTCCAGCCCCTGGTGGACATTCTGATCTCCTGGACACAGGCCCCAAAGCCATCCCAGCCCCACAGCCACAAGCCCAGGGGATGCTTCCGTGACCTTCCCCTGTTCTAGGGAAGGAGTGGAGGGGTAGCAAGGGGATACCCCCCCAGGCCTCACCCGGGGGCCGCGTCCGTGCCGCGTCCAGGCAGGTACCGCCCTGTGACCACTCCTGCCCCTGGGCTGTCTCCTGCTGGCATGTCCGGTGTGCACGGCTCTGCTGACCAGGGCTGACCATCGGGACCAGCACGGCAGCCACCCCCCCGCCAAGCAGAGCTGGCCCCGTGTGTTCCGCCTGGTCAGTGGCAGATGTTTGCTGGAACCAGACACCCCGTGCCTGACTCGTACCTCCCTGTGTTGGTTTGTTTTTTGCCACCTCAACGTCTGGCAGAAAATCTGAACGGCCAGGCTTTGCGGCCTCCATCATCTGCTCTCGGCCACAGCAGAATCCAACTGACAGCTGCACCCCAGGACCACGGCCACCCGGCCGTCCCAGGAGGGAGCAAGTCCAGGCTTTCCTCGGTGTTACAGCATCATGGAGGCCGGTTTTCAGCCTGTCCTTCCCTTGCCTGATTTTCTAACAAGCAGCAATCTCAGATTCAAAACCACGTTCTGCCCAGGCTGGCGGAAGGGCCGACTCAGCTCACAGAGAGGCCCAGCCTCGCAGCCAGCTGAGAGCCGGAGGCCATCCCTGGTTTAGCGCCACATCTCCACGCGTCACCCAGCATGTCAGAGGAAGCAGTGGAGAGGATGCTGGGCAGGATTTGGGAGCCCCGGGTACTGAGCGCCTGGCTGGCCTGGCTCGGGGGCCTTGTCCGGCTCCTGGGCCGGGCTCTGTCCTGACATCAGCTGGTCCGGGCACGTGGGTTTGACTCCTTCACTTTGGGGACACCAATCTCAGGGCTGTGTGTACAGCACCTGCCTGGCCAGGCCACAGTGGCCAACTGCACAGGGGAACAGCATTTGCTATCTGGCCAGGGGTGACTGAGCCTTCCCTCCTGGCCCAAAACACCTGGCTGGCAGACAGTGGGGCTGAGGGCAGGCTTGGTTCCTGGGCCAGGGTGGTCTCTTCTCCGACCTGAAGCTTTGTCCCTCTTCTGCCTTCCACCTTCTCCCTCTTCCTTCCTCCTTCCTCCCCGCCTTCCCCCTCTCCCTTCCATCTTGGCCCCTCCTCTTCCCCCTTCCTCCTTCCTCCTTCCTCCTTTCTCTTTCCTTCCTTCCTTCCTTCTTCCCCCTTCCTCCTTCCACCTTCCTCCTTCCTCCTCTCTCCTTCCTTCCTTCCTTCCTTCCTTCTTCTCCCTTCCTCCTTCCTCTTTCTTCCGCCTCCCACCTTCTGTCTTCCACCACATGAGGCTGCAGCAAGGGGGCCTCCATCCATGCCCACATGTTGACCACACCCTGCCAGGCCTGTGGAGTGGTGAGCCTCAGTCTCGGTCCTTATAAATCTCCCAGCCTGAGCTGCCATCACAGCAGGACACGTGGAACTAGCTCTGCCCCCACCTCTCACGGCTCACACTTGCCCCCGGCCCCAGGACGTGACCCCTTCCCTTGGGAGTGACACTTTAGGCCCAGAGAGCCCCCGTCACACTCCATACACCAATCTGGGGAAAGGCCTCACTTCAACCCGTAACCTTGCTAACCCGGGAGAGGTCGTCCCTTCCCAGCCCCCAGAGAGACCCTGGGATCCACAGAGATCAGGGGACCAACATGGAGTGTCCAGACCCTGAGAAGGAAGAGGCTCCAGAACTCAGCTCAGAGAGAAGCGGGCTTGGGCCGAGGGTGCAGCCACGTGTACAGTCAGTACCAACCTGTAACTCCCAAGCAGCCCTGAGGGCCTGAGGGCTGGAGCCTGCGACCCCCAGGGGTCCTTGCTGGGCACCTGTGGGTGAGGGGAGCTCTTCAACCCTCCTACTCTTCAAGGTGCTGGCACAGAAAGGAGCCCTGAGTGAGGCCAGGAGCTCTGGGGACAGGGGTGTGGCCCAAGAGGCTGAGTCCAGCCAGGGCAGCTGACTTGAGTCCCCATCTTGCCATGGCTGGCAAGGTGCTGGGGTGGCCCAGATCGAGGCAGCTCCCTCGATGCCTGCTCCCTGGGGTCCCGGCTGGAGTGGCCCCCAAGCCCCCTGCCCCACACCCCAGGTCCTGGTGTGTTCTCTCCCAGTGCCCTTCCTGGCCCCACCTGGGAAGTCACCACCTGGGACTGGACTGCCCCAGGGTGCCTGCAAGTTAACTATTTTCGGTAAATGCCCTGTTTCCTTTTTGGGGCTGACTCTGCTCAAACATTGTTGGTTTAGGGCCAGTGGTGTGAGACTGGGCTAAGGGCTCACCTCTCTGGGCCACATCAGCCTCACCATTAGCACAGGTTGGGAATCACACCTTCCAGATGTTTCTGTAGCACCTGTGGGGTCACAGGTACCACTTTGCCACTGTGTGCTGGGACTGTGGGGTGCACAGCCTGGAGCAGCCTCCCCCACGCTGGACTCAGGGCTCCTTTCTGTGTGGGCCCCAGGCCTCAGCCCATGCTGTGGGCACTCCTTGGGTTTCCTGTGATGGGTATGGGTGACATCCGGTCATTCAGGGCTGGTTTGACCCCCAACGGCTGTGCTCCCATCACCTGTGACTGGTGTGGGTGACATCCAGTCATTCAGGGCTGGCTTGATCCCCCACTCGCCATGCTCCCATCACCTGTGACTGGTGTGGGTGACATCCGGTCATTCAGGGCTGGTTTGACTCCCCACTGGCCATGCTCCCTCTACTCTGTCTCAAGCTCCTGCAGGGTTCTTACTGCCATCTCCTGGGCACTGTCCACCGTCTCCTACCAGCACACGACCCTGTGAGGACAAAGCCCTGCCTGCCCTACTCGGACAAGTGCCCAGCTCCTAGCAGTGTCTGGAAACACCTGTGTGCTGGTGGGTGGCTGAGCTACTGAGGGCTAAACCAGTGCCTAAGCAAAAGAGCAGGGCGGGTGGATGGGGCCAGGGGCCGTGGGATGCACACACCCTACGCAGCAGCTTCTCCTGTATCACCTCGTGGGAGCCTCTGAAGCTTCCTGAAGCTTCCTGCAGGCAGTCCAGAGAGGGGCCATACGGGGCCAGGTTGCCCACTCCATAGGGACACACGTCCCCAGCCCAGCAGGAGCCCTTGAGCAGGGGGAGCTGAGACGCAGGAAGCCTTGGTTTGCAGTGCACAACTTCTGTGCTGTGAATGCCCCTGTCTGCCGGCCTCCAGCTGCCCAGGCACCTTCCCTGGAGCTGGGCACTCTCCCTCTGCTGGGTGCTGCTACGCTGTCTGCACCGCTGGGGTGACCGCCCTGTCCTGCGGCCCTGCCTTGGCGCCCACTGCCCTGCGAGATGGCGCTGCCCTCCTGCACCTTCCCCGGCCCACCCCACCCTAAGACGCCCCTGCTCTGCCCTCCAGGGACAGTCCCAGGGACTCACTTCCACTGCTGTGCCCCCACCACACCCATGGACACAAAGTCCGACGGCCAGGAGGTCAAGCCCTAGGGGACACAGAGAAGGCCACAGCCCGGCTGAGCCTCCACGCCCTTTCCCTCAGTGAGCACCAGGGCTGCCAGAGGGGTCCCGTGCTCCTGGGAAGCCAAAATAGCTCCTCCTCCTGCTTCCTGGGCATGAAATGCTCCCAAAAATACCCACCATGTGATGTGGCCTCACTCCGGGTGTCACTGGAGGAGAGGGAGGGAGGGGAAGGGCACTCGCGTCTCAGCCAGGCTTTAATCCAGCTCTCCCAGCTCTCCCTGCCTTCTGCCCCCTGCCCCCCAGCTACCCCTTCCAGCCCCATCACATGGCACTCAAGACCCTAAGGAACGTCTGGGGCTCTGGGCCCCAGGAGTGCAGGTGTTCGGCCCAGGATCCTCCGGGAACACTTCTCCTCCCCACAACTGGCAGCTCCCAGGATCTCTTGGCCATCTCCAAATTCCAGTGCCACCCACTGTGCTCACCACCCAGCCAGCCACATCCCCGGGCCAGCCCTGCATCTCCCGGACTCCCTGTCTCTCACCCTGTCCTCTGCGAAGGCCCCTGAAGCCCCTCCTTCCTGCCCTGCGGTGTTGAGGCTGGGAGGGCGGAGTCCCTGGAGCAGCTGTGGCCCACAGCAAGGACCCCTTCCTCCACAGCCTCGGCTTCCGGGTTTCTCCACCCCAAGCCCACTCCCCATGGGCCACTCTTTTGTTGCCCTGGTGGATCAGGGTCCCTGGCTGAAGGAGGCCAGATCCACACCCCACACTCAGTGCAGGGCTGGAGCCCGGGGCCCTGGCCTGGTGGGTGGGTGGCCCGGGACCTGGCCCTGCCCAGCCCAGGAGGCTCTCTCCAGCTGGGGGGAATGCTGCTGACCCGGCTACCTGGTGCTGTTGACTGCATGGTTGGGACCATGCTGGGCCGCAGGAGATCAGCTCAGAGTGGGCCCCATGAGTGCCCTGGGGCACCATGAGACCTGGGCACCGTGTGACCTGGTAGTGTGGATCCCAGGATCCCAGGACAGGGCCTGGGGTACGAGCATTTGCTCAGCTGCAGCAATATCTCTGCTCTGCTCCCAGGGCGCACTAGGCCGAGCTCCCAGGCGCTGGCCTCCCCCAGCTAGATGCTGGACTTCTCTCTCTCACCCAGTGGAGGAGAGGAACGGGCTCAGGGAGCTTCCCAGGAGAGGGCACCCTCCACCCAGCACAGGTCCTGCCCCAGCTCTGGCGAACGGTGAGGGTTTACACCTTGCTTTGCTCATGCTTTTCATGCGTTGTTACTTTTGGAATAATATCGAAATCAGCAGGGGCCGGGCGCGGTGGCTCAAGCCTGTAATCCCAGCACTTTGGGAGGCCGAGGCGGGCGGATCACGAGGTCAGGAGATCGAGACCATCCTGGCTAACACGGTGAAACCCCATCTCTACTGAAAAAATAATAATAATACAAAAAAACTAGCCGGGCGAGGTGGCGGGCGCCTGTAGTCCCAGCTACTCGGAAGGCTGAGGCAGGAGAATGGCGTAAACCCGGGAGGCGGAGCTTGCAGTGGGCTGAGATCCGGCCATTGCACTCCAGCCTGGGCGACAGAGCGAGACTCCGTCTCAAAAAAAAAAAAATCGAAATCAGCAGGAAAATGACAGCATGGATGATGTCAGCACTCAGACTGAATCACTCAGCGCATTAAACTATTAAGTTTGTGTCTGAAGTTTCTGGGTGGGTGCTGTGGGCTGGATCGACATGTGTGGTGTGGCAGAGCCCTGCCTAGGACGGAAGGCCAAGTCCAGGAAACCCTGACAGTGCCTCCGGGACTCTTCCCTGGCCCAGGGCAAGGAGAATGCCTGGCACCCAGGAGGGCTATGGGCAGACAGGACCCAGAAGGTGGGAGCAGGGTGGGGGTGGGGGCCTTGGCAGGGGCTTCCGGAGAGGCTGGAGTGGGAGATTGCAGCTGGGCAGCTGCCTCCTTTCCCTACTGTCTGGAGTGACCCGTGCGGGGTCTCAAACTCAATGCCCTGTGGTCCTCACACAGCCCTGCTCTGTGCTCCTGGGGTCCCTGGCCTCAGCAGGGCTGCTGTCTGGGGATGGAGCATCTGAGGAGCAGTGGGCTGGCTGAGCCGGGGGCACCATTCATGTCCAACTGGCTGGCACGGGCCCCACAGCCAGTGCTTGGCCTAGCCAAGCACTCACGCTTCTCAAGCTGACTTCCGGGGGAGCCCTTGCTGGAGCTCCATCTTGCTCCTCCCGACTTGATCCACACCCCACTTCCTCCTCATCCCAACATCTGCCTGGACAGGGTGGCCTCCGAGTCTTCCCGGCCTGCAAAATGTTTTCCCTGCCTGGATCTTCAACCTGCTGGCCCCTTTCTCGCTCAGCTCCTGCCCCTTGTCTGGGGGCTTCTTCTCCAGGGCTCAGGGCCTCCTCTAGGCCCTCGAAGGGCCAACTGCACCTGCCCTGGTATGGCCAATTGGCCCATGGCGGTTGGCTGGGCAGAGACCATTTTCTGCGTCACCTCCCTCTGCCGCTGGAGTGGAACCTGGGTGGCTCCTGGTCAGCAGCCTGTGACCCTCACCCCAGCTGGGCAGCCCTGGCCAGGCTCACATACCCTGAGTGGGCACCGCCCCCAAGCCCTCCAGCAGATGCCCCTTTCCCTTCCCCAGGGCACCTGTCACTCTGACCTAGGGCAGTCACCAACCTTGTCTGTTTCCCCCAAGCTGTGGCTGGGTCCCCCACTGCCAGGTTAGGACCTAGACAAGTGTGAGAGCTGAGAAGGGTTGCTTCATGTATGGCTGGACGTAACAGAAGTAACAACGGGGGCAGGCAGAGACAGAGAGAGACAGACACAGAGACAGAGACAGAAAGACCCAGAGACAGAGAGATACAGCGACAGAGAAAGAAGAGACAGAGACAGAAAGATAGAAACAGGGCAGGGTGCAGTGGCTCACGCCTGTAATCCCAGCACTTTGGGAGGCTGAGGCGGGTGGATCACGAGGTCAGGAAATTGAGACCATCCTGGCTAACACGGTGAAACCCCGTCTCTACTGAAAATACAAAAAACTAGCCGGGCGAGGTGGCGGGCGCCTGTAGTCCCAGTTACTCGGGAGACTGAGGCAGGAGAATGGCGGGAACCCGGGAGGCGGAGCTTGCAGTGAGCCGAGAACGCGCCACTGCACTCCAGCCTGGGCAACAGAGCGAGAGTCCATCTCAAAAGAAAAGAAAAGAAAAGAGAAAAGAAAAGAAAGAGAAAGAAAGAAAGAGAGAGAGAGAGAAAGAAAGAAAGAAAAGAAAGAAAGACGGTGGCTCAAGCCTGTAATCCCAGCACTTTGGGAGGCCGAGACGGGTGGATCACGAGGTCAGGAGATCGAGACCATCCTGGCTAATAACACGGTGAAACCCCGTCTCTACTAAAAAAAATACAAAAAAATTAGCCGGGCGAGGTGGCGGGCGCCTGTAGTCCCAGGTACTCGGGAGGCTGAGGCAGGAGAATGGCGTAAACCCGGGAGGCGGAGCTTGCAGTGAGCTGAGATCCGGCCACTGCACTCCAGCCTGGGCGACAGAGCCAGACTCCGTCTCAAAAAAAAAAAAAAAAAAAAAAGAAAGAGAGAGAGAGACAGGCAGAAAGACTCAGTGACAGAGAGATACAGCGACAGAGAAAGAAGAGACAGAGACACAGAGATAGAGACTGAGACAGGCAAAAAGACACAGAGACAGATACAGTGACAGGGAAAGACGGAGACAGAGACAGAAAGATAGAGACAGAGAGACAGGCAGAAAGACACAGAGACAGAGAGATACAGCGACAGAGAAAGAGACAGAGAGAGAGAGGCAGAGGAAGACCGGGCAGAACGTAAGGCTGACAGAGGGTCTCTGTCCTCCGTGCCCCAGGCCCCAGCTCCCGGTGTGCTTGGAGCGCAGCCTGGCCTGGGTTACAGAACTGGAGAGGAGTCAGCCTAGGAGTCCAGTGCTGAAGCTCAGACCCCCGGACCCTTCTGCTGGGAGGAGCCTGCACTCCCTGCACCCCTATGCAGACTGCCCCAAAGGCACCAGCATCTCCCCTGCATGCAGCTTGCGCAGGTGGCAGGGTCAGTCGTGAGCCTGGCTCTGGGCTCAAGGGGTCCTCTCTGGGGTCACTGTCGGGGTGAGCTGTTGGGTTACCCACCCAGTTAGGGACGGAGGGAGAAAGTGCCAGGGCCAAGCAGCGACCTCTTTCCTGGACCCAAACATCTCACCCTTGCTGTCCCCTCCCAGGTCCTGAGGAGGCAGACTGAGCAGACCAGGCTGGGGCTCAGGTCAGGCCTCCAGGCATCGGGAAACAGAGAGTCCACTCCATAGCGTATCCAGCTGGAGGTGTGTGAGGACTGAGGCCTCGGACAAGGGGAGGTGGAGATGACCTGAAGGGCCATTGGGGGTCCAGGGGTCGCTGACAGGAAGGGGCCTGGGTGTACGTCCTGCCTCCTGTCCCTGGGCCCAACCTTCTGAGCCCACTTGGCTCAGATCCAAGGAGAGAGGAAGGGACGGTGCTGGGGGTGCCCACGCCAGGGAGGCTGAAGAGACCCCAGTCCTAGGGCATAGGTCCCCCTCCAGGAGGTTGCCTGTGAACCCCCAGGCCCATGCCCCTTCTCACTGCCTCTGGGAGCTCCCGTGGGCTCGGCCCTGGTGCCATCACCCTTCCCTCTCCCCCAGTGCTCCCTTCCTCTGCGGGGGATCCCCTGCCAGGTCAGCAGAGGAGTGGGGACGGGGCAGAGGCGCTGGGGCCAAGGCTGGGGGGTCCAGGCTTCTGAGTCCTCCTGAGCTCAGGCTAAACACGGGACACCGGAGGGGATGGGGCTGAGGGCGGGGGAGACACCGCATCCTCCCAGCGCCAGCGGACTCCCTGGGACTCAGCCGGGAGGGGACACTGACAAGTTAATGTGGCGGCCACCGGCAGCGGCCCCCACTCTCCACCCACCCCCACTCACCACCAGGAGCACAGGGCAGCTCTAGGGTCCCGGTGCGCCCCATCCCTCCCGCCACCCGGCGCCCGACATTGCACAGCAGGGACCCGACCGCAGGGCGGACCAGACCGAGAGCCGACCTTGCGGCGACCCTGCTCTCCCGCAGTGCCGCGTCGCCGCAGAGGAAATCCTGGGGGCCGGGGGAGGGGGCGGTGGGGTCTCCAGCCTTCGTCCCGCTAAAGGAAACAGCGACTCTGTTACACTGAAAGTCAGCCCAGGCCGACCTGCGGATCTCCCGCGGCGAGGGGCTTGGTGGGTTTTCAGGGGTCTGGGGGCCCCCTTCTCCCGCCCTGCGATGCGGGGAGGTCCGGGCAGAGGGCTCGGGGCGGCGGGCGGCGCTCAGGGGCACGGTCCCCGGAGAATGGGGGGGCAGCGACTCCCCCTAACCCCTGACCCCTCCGCCCGGGAGGCAGCGACTTCTCCGCCCGAGGGTTTCGCACCCATCGGCCCGGTGCGGACCCTGTAGGGAGCAGGCCCGCATGGTCGCCCGCATGGTCGGGCTCGGGGCGCGGGGGCAGGGCCGGGGGCGCCCAGATCAGGGGCGGGCAGGGGTCGCAGGCCCAGGCCGGGGAAGGTCGCACCCGGGCGGGGTTGGAAGGAGACGGGGGCGCTTCACTCGGATCCACCCCCGCTCCCGCCCCGCCCCCGCCCCCGCCCGGCGCCCGCGGCCCCGCCCCTCGGCGCTCCCCTCCCCCTGCTCGTCACGCTCGGACGCGGGCGGGGGGCGGGGAGCGCCTCCGAGTGACGCGCCCTCCTCGCTGTGCCCTTCAGCCGCCGCCGCAGCTCACCGGGCGCCACATGGACCCAGCCGGCCCGAGCGCGCCCCGCCGCTGACCGCCTGCGCCCCGGGAAGGTAACCGCGCCCCGAGCGCAGCGCCCGCCCGGTCTCCGCTCCCCGGGTCTCCCCCCGGCGCCGGTTTCTCCTCCCCGGCCCCGGCTTCTCCCCGCTTTTTCCCCCGGCCCCGGTTTCTCTTCCCCGGCCCCGGCTTCTCCCCTCTTCTCCCCCGGCCCCGGTTTCTCCTCTCCGGCCCCCGCTTCTCCCTCCGGCCCCGGCTTCTCTTCCCCGGCCCCCGTTTCTCCCCCCGGCCCCGGCTTCTCCTCCCCGGCCACCGCTTCTCCCCGCGGCCCCGGCTTCGCCCCGCGTCTCCCCCCGGCCTCCACTCCCCGGGTCTCTCCTCCACGGCCCCGGCTTCTCCCCCTCGCCCCGGCCTCTTCCCCCGGTCCCCGTTTCTCCCCCCGTCCCCGGCTTCTCCCTGCGGCCCCCGCTTTTCTCCCGGGCTCCGCGCGCGCTGGGTCCGGGGCGGGCGCTGTCCACTGCCGCGGTGCTGAAGCGGCCCCCGCGGTCCCGGCCCGTGCCCGGCCTCCTCCTCGCTTCTTCCTGTCTCCGAGGCTCCCCCTCTCCTCCCTCGCCCTCTTTCTTTCCTCTCCTGGCGCGCTCCCGCCTGAGGGCCGCTCGCCCGCCCGCAAAGCCGAAGGGTGCGGGTGCGGCGGGGCTGGAGCCCTGCGGGTGTGCGGGGCCCGGCAGTGCCCTTCTTCCCCGCGCCGCGGGAGCCAGGGGAGAAGTTTGGAGGAGAATCGGCGCTGCGGCAAAGGCTCCGAGGGGCGCTCCCCACCCGCCGCCCTCCCAGTCCGCGCGCGAGTCTCCTTCCTCTGCGGAGAGCGGGGGGGTGAACCGTCTAACAGTGTCTCTCCAGGGACCTGTGTTTCCCTGACAGGAGAGACCCCACAAACGCGGGGGGCGCACTGCGGCTGCTGTGATTTCAGAAAGCGCTTCCCAAGAGGGGACCAGAGCGCCCCACCCCACCCCATGCACATCTCGGGAGGCGGGAGTGCTCGGTCCCCGTTCCCATGTGTTCCCGGAAGGCTGATCCCCCTGAAGTTTCTCCCCAACCCCGATCTCTTCTACGTGGGTCATGTGGGGGACACACTGACTGCAGTGCCATCAGGGATAGGGTGACCCAAGCCTGCCTGGTCAGAAGCCACAGGAGCCCGCCCTGAAGGGCAGCCGCTCAAAGACCCACCCCCAACCCTTCTCCACTGCCCTGGGCTCCGGACCACCAAGGAGGCGCTGCTCCAGACACGGAGCTGCAGAGCAGAGCAGTCACCTTCAAACGCCCCCTGGGCCCCGCCCCTGCTTCCGCAGCCTGGCGCCAGGCGCCTCTGAGCGTTACCCCCTAAGCTGTCAGCAGCCCTCCCTGCAGGGGCTTCAGACACCCCAGGAGCTGGGGAGACCACTTTCAGGTCCTCTGGGGTCCTGGTTTGGGTGTGGGGACAGAAACCCCTCACGAACGGACTTCCCAAGCAGCCGCTCCTGGTGGGGAGGGTCCAGCCCACAAGGTATTAGGGGGACACGAATGATGGTCTCTGGGGAAGGCCAGGCAGAGGCCTGCTCAGGGTGACCCGTGACCACTTCACTCTCCCCCAGGAAGAACACTCACTCCTGGCCACACTCGCATGTGAGTTCTGACCCTTGGAGGAGCCGCTGTGGAATCAGAGCAATCGCCATGGAGTTCGTGATGAAGCAGGCCCTGGGAGGTAGGAAGCAGGAGGTGGGGTGGGGAGGGGCTGAGGGGCCGGGCCGCTGGGACAGGCAGACATGGAGAGACCACCACACCAGCTGCTCCTCAAGCGGTCCACCGCAGCAGCGCCACGGCAGCCACACAGCCACCAACTGTGTGGAGGAGCCTGGGGCCTGGGGCAGAGGAGCAAGGACCGTGCCCAGCAGCGCCTGGGGCAGAGGAGCAAGGACCGTGCCCTGCAGCGCCCCCAGCCCGGCCCTTTTCGTGTCCCTGAGACAGAACTGGTGTCCCTGGCGGGATAGGGGCTGCCCTGTAAGCTCACTCTGCCCCGCTGCTGTGGTCGGGGCAGAGCCCATGGACCACGCTGATGCAGGTCCTAGGGGAGGGTGGACACCCTGGTGTAGGCTTTGCAGGGCCAATTCTAAGTGGCCAGGCTAGGCAGCCCCCAAGGGGGCTTCCTTTGGGTGAGGAGGGCCCAGCGGTGGGAGAGCAGGATGCAGGCGGCGGCCTCAGGGACAGGTGTGGGGACAGAGCTGGCCTGTGCATTTGGTGAGGACTCTGTGGGTTTCACTTGGGTGAGGCAGTGCTGTCCTCAGGGAGCCAGGGCTTGCTGGTTACAGGAGCAAAGGAAAAGGCCCAGAACAACTTGTGTGTCTTGACCGCCTCCCAGGAGGGACGTGCAGCCTTTTTTGTGTGTACTGGGGTGGGGGCAGGCCCCCTTCCAACCTGCTGTCTGCTATTTGAAAGGAACCTCGTCCCCACTTCATTGTGGCCAGAGACCATGCCAAGGGCAGCGGCTAAGTCCCTAGTCCAGGAGGTGGGCAGAGCCTGGGCCATACTGGTACAGACATGTCCCAGCAGAGCTGATGGGGTCAACTTAGGCCTCAGGGCTGTCCTGGCGAGTCTCAGTTTTGCTCAGAGCCATCCATCTTATGTTCCCCCAGCTCCTTGGTGCAGCACCAGTGCCCAGAACTCCTGTGAAGGGAACCTGTGGCCAGTGCCCGATTCTACCACTGGAGACACCTTACTTGGGTGGCCTCCACAGGGGAGTATCCTGACCTGATGCCGTTCACACCTTGGTGTGAGTCAGGCCGCCTGGAGCATTTCTGCAGTGGGGGAGCCAGCTGGGTTCGAGGGGCCAGGGACAAGGGTGGACAGAGGGCAGGTGCCGCTTCCCCCAGGACAGGAGCTGCCTGCCTGGCTGTCTCCTGGTGGGTGACTGTGCTTCCACTCAGCACAAATTAAATGAAAAGATGTTGAGCCTGGCCTGGGGCCACATCCTGGAGATTTCGTGGTCAAGGGTAAGCTGCAGGTTGAGTCTAATTATAATGATTGCGTCACCGGGCCGTGATTCAGGGACTAGCCTGCATCTGCGCTGGGAGGGACGCACGTTCCACCCCGGGAGTCCCAGACTGTTACAGATAATTAATTAGGTGGCTAATTCAGGCCCTGAGGTGGGCTTGTAAGAAAACTGAAATATCTTATTTGGCTGTCTGCATGACTGAAATTAGCTGGGTAATTACCAGCCTGAATTCCCTTTTTGTTTCATGGCAGCCCAAAGTTTCTCCTGCAGCAGCAACGGGGCAGGCATCACTCAGCGTGGTGGAGCTGAGAGGGGGCAGCCGGCGGACCCCAGGGGGTTCCACGCTGAGTGCTGCCTAGAGCACCCCACATTGGCTTTGCAGAGCACGTGAGGCTCGGAGCCAGCACTGCTGAGGGTGGGAGCTGGTGGGGGTTCCCAGGCGAGACCTTGTTTTCTGCCTCTGTGCCTCTGTCCCTTACCCGGCGAGCCTCATCGTTGCTGTCTCAGGATGCGTGTGAGTGAGACAGAGTGAGACAGAGATGGAAAATGGGGGGACCTCCAGACAGCACGACAGAGCTTGGCAGAGACCCCAAGAGAAGTACTGAGAAACACACCAAGCCCCGGACACAAAGAAACTGGCAGGTGAGGGAGCAGGAGGCACCCGGGAAGCCGTTCAGAGAGAGGCAAACCCAGAAACAGGGTCAGGGAGGGGGGAGCTGGAGAAAGAAAATGACAGCCCAGAAACAGAGACAGAGAAAAAGACAAATGTGTTATTCAGCACGCACAGGGCCAGACAGGTGAAAACAGAAGGCACGTCAGAGACAGAGAGGGGGGGAGACAGAGGCAGAGAGAGGGGGAGACAGTGGGGAGAGGGAGAGACAGAGAGAGGGAGAGACAGAGACAGAGGGAGAGACAGACAGAGGGAGAGACAGAGGGAGGGAGAGACAGAGAGAGGGAGAGACAGTGGGGAGAGGGAGAGACAGAGAGAGGGAGAGACAGAGAGAGGGAGAGACAGAGAGAGGGAGAGACAGAGACAGAGGGAGAGACAGACAGAGGGAGAGACAGAGAGAGGGAGAGACACAGAGAGGGAGAGACAGTGGGGAGAGGGAGAGACAGAGAGAGGGAGAGACAGTGGGGAGAGATGCATGAGAAATGAACTGCTAAGAGGAGTCAGGGCCGGGAGCGCAGGCAGCAGGGCAGACGCACACGTGCACGCCCGTCAGAGGGCGCAGCGGAGAGGAGGAAGAGGTGAGGACCTGCTGGGGGCTCTGGGCAGGGGAATGGGCCTCACTGAGAGGCGGCCTAGTGAAGTCATGGCCACTCGGGGGCTGTCCACGGCAGGCTGGGTTGCAGGTGTGAGTCTTGCCGAGGAGAGAGTGGCCCAGGCCTGCTCATCTGACCCAACCCTGGGTCTCAAGGAGGGGCCCCTGTTGGGGCCACCGAGGGAAGGAAGCACGGTGGCTGCTGGGGTGACCGCTCACGGGGGAGCAGGAGGCTCCTCTGCAGCAAAAGTGACCTTGAACTGGGGCCGGGCCTCCCTCCACAACATGTGGGTTTGGATCCAGGGTCCTCATGGGAGTAATTTAAAGAAACTGGTTTCATCAGGCCAGAAAGTCGGCCTGGGAGAAACACGGCCTGGGAGCTCTGTGGACAGCGTGGAGGAACGTGGCACGTGTGGGTGCTGTGATCACTACAGACCCTTACAGGGCTAAATTCGGCAGAAGCGACAGTCACCCACTCTCCCGTCCTTCCGCCTTGATGTGACACACACCCTGTTTAAACATGCTCAGGTCCTCGGGAGTGTGCGGGGCAGGCGGGCAGGGGCTTCAGGTGGGAGAGGGTTTGCAGGATGCATATGTGGAGAGGGTGGGGTGCAGAGTGGGGCGGGGGCGGGGGCGTGGGAGGCAGCGGGACACACTCAGGAGAGCCTCTGACAGCCCCAGCAACGGAGCCCAAGGCAGGACGTACCAATGCTCGGCTCTGCCACGTGTGGGGAGGGCTAGTGGGCAGGTCCAGTGACTCCGGTGGTTCAGTCACGGTGGGCAGTGTCCTGCAGTGAGTGCCCCTCACCCATCCAGGCCCAACCCAGGGGGCGCAGCCTGGCCTAGGCTCGGTGGAGAAGCTGTCCTTATCCCCAGAGAGTGGCGCGGTGTTGGGTTCTGTGTCCAGTCCTACATGGGGAGGGAAGGAGTTGAACGTCTGGGGAGAACTCACCTCAGGGGCATGGTCCTGGGTTTGGTGTGAGGAGGAGGACTGTGGTCACCCAGGCCGGGGTGGACGAGAAGCGTCTCGTGGATGGCCCAAGCAGGAAGTGCAGGGCTCTGCCCTGTGGGAGAGCCTCGAGGACCATCCACGATCGGAGAGCCCCTCCGCACCCCTGTAGGGATGGGCTGTGAGTTCTCGGCAAGAACAACCCAAGGGGCTTGTGGGGGCCACCAGTGTCCACCTTGGGGGTTCACGTGAGGCTGGCGAGCGCTGTCCACCTTGGGGGTTCACGTGAGGCTGGTGAGGGGTGCAGCTGGGAAAGAATCTCCCTCTGTGAACGGAGACCACCAGAGCCAGGAGTCCAGGCCATGGATGCCTCAGCCACACTGCAGCCAACACCAGCATCTCCCCCAGCCCTCCACGGGGATGGAGGGGGCACCTCCTTCCTCCTTCCTGGCACCAAAGTGGGGCTCAGCACTCACCACCTGGGACCTCAGGCAGGGCCATGGAGGCAGCTGGGATCTGGGTAGTCCTGCCCTGATTTCCAGTGTCCACCCCCAAGACTTACACCACGGACAAGGCTGGGTGTCCGTCCTGTCCCAGACAGAGGTCCCTCTGGCTCCCCTGCCTCTCTCTTCTTGCCCAGTTTAGAGCTTAGCCTTCTCTGTTTATTGGGGACCCCACAGGCTGCCGATGGTTGAGGCAATGGGGAATTCTGCCAGTTCCTGCCCCACTGGGCCACTGACCAGGCTCTCTGGACCTGGGAGGACGGTGAAGCTGCAGGCTGGGCTGAGCTGGACCTGGGAGGATGGTGGAACTGCAGGCTGGGCTGAGCTGGGTCTAGGATGGTGGTGGAGCTGCAGGCTGGGCTGAGCTGGACCTGGGAGGACGGTGGAGCTGCAGGCTGGGCTGAGCTGGGTCTGGGATGGTGGTGGAGCTGCAAGCTGGCTGAGCTGGACCTGGGAGGACGGTGGAACTGCAGGCTGGGCTGAGCTGGGTCTGGGATGGTGGTGGAACTGCAGGCTGGGCTGAGCTGGGTCTGGGATGGTGGTGGAACTGCAGGCTGGGCTGAGCTGGGTCTGGGATGGTGGTGGAGCTGCAGGCTGGGCTGAGCTGGGTCTGGGAGGATGGTGGAGCTGCAGGCTGGCTGAGCTGGACCTGGGAGGACGGTGGAACTACAGGCTGGGCTGAGCTGGGTCTGGGATGGTGGTGGAGCTGCAGGCTGGGCTGAGCTGGACCTGGGAGGACGGTGGAGCTGCAGGCTGGGCTGAGCTGGACCTGGGAGGACGGTGGAGCTGCAGGCTGGGCTGAGCTGCAGGGACAGCAGCAGATCCAGAGGAGAAACTCTTGAATTCCACGTGGGGAAGATGCTTTTGGCTGCAAGTAACACTCAGAGTGAGAGGGGCTTGAATTGGGGTGATGATGCATCAGGAGGTGGCCCAGCTGCTCAGCGATGCCACTGGGGACCTGGTGCCATCAGGTGCCACCTTCATCCTCAGTGGATCTTGCATTCTGAGCCACTCCTCACAGTCTCAAAGTGGCTGCTGCTGCTCCAGCGTTGCATCCATAGTCAGGGAAGGAAAGAGAGGAGCTAAGGGGCAACCCCTTCATCTGTTTAGTGGTGGTCTTTATGGACTCTCACGGAGGGTTTCCATTTACTCGCCACAGCTAGAAGAGGAAGGTGGGGGCCAAGGTGGGCCCATCCTCCTCCAAACAAGGGCTGGGTGTTGGGCAGGCCTTCCACAGTACCTGATTCACACCCAACTTGGGGAGACTTGGCTTCGAGGTGCAGAAGCCCTAGACAGTGATCCCCCAGCAGCGTGTCCTTCCCAGGCTGACACCTTGGAACAAGGCACGTGCTTGAAAGGCAGTTTGCAAACACCTGACAGTAAAATACCAACACTCGTTCAGAACAGACTTCACAAACGCCGTGTGGTCAGGAGAGCGCTCATCCACGTTGCTGGGTTCGGCAGAGATGCCTCTTACCCCAGATTTCTGGGAGGCTGGAAGGACACTTCAGAGAAGCTGCCTTTCCTCCCGAAACCAGGAAGGGCAGTCCTTTCATCTGGAGAGGACACTCTTGGTTGATTAAGCTGCAACTCAATTATAAATACTTCAGCCCCAACTTGGGAATAAAACGGATATTATGCACTTCAACTGACAACGTTATTTATGTTTTTGCCTCATTGATTGGCAAGACGTTCCTGTTGGGGTTAGAGCGTTTGTTTCAACAGCTCCTGACAGGACTACTTCAGTCACGCTTTGCTGCCATCAGACGCTGCTGGACTCGCGTGGGGAGCACGAGCGTTTAATGCTGGGGTGTCAGACAGAACAAGGAACTGATGAAAGCTTCAGAATGAACATTGAGTCCAGGCAAATCTAACGCTGCCAAACTTCAGAGAACCTGGGTCTCCTGGTCCACACAGAGATCAGACGAGGGGGACACTGAGTGCCCAGCGGCCCCTCACCTAGGCGGTCCCCCAGGATGAGGCGAGGCCCCACCCTCCAGCTCCACCATCCAGTCCAGCACTGTCCTTGGGACAGTGGGGCTCCTGCTGTAGGTGGGCAAAGATCCGGAGTACAGGGTCCCTGCTGCCGGCTGGGCACTGCCCAGCGGACCCTCATCCTGCCCGAGGAACAGAGGAACCCCTTTCTGGCCCAGAGTCTCCCCAGCCCCCCGACCTGCCTGTGCTGCTGTTCCCCAGCGCGGTCCCCACCCAGCAGCTGGGGGCCTCGGGGACACTGGGTCTCCAGGCTGTGCTTCCCTCTATGGATCAGGGTGAACATTGCCTCTCTGTCCCTGCAGGGACTGAGGCCTCTGGCTTGCTTTTCGCAGCATGGCCAGCCCAGCAGGGTGGGGAGAGATCCCCCATTTTGCCCACCGGGTCCCCTTTGTTCTCAAGGCAGGAGGGGTTGGCTCCAAGCCTGGGCTTTCCCTCGGGGCCGAGGGTGCCTTGTGCAGACTGAGGCCAGGAGGGTGAAGGCTGTGGGGTCACACCCTGGAGCAGCTGGTGTGATGGGGCTGGCGGCCAGGCCGGCACCTCTCAGTTCTGCAGGAACGGGGCCTGTTGGCACGGCTGGTTGCTCCTTGGCCTGCACCTGCCCTGATGTTTCTGAGGGAGCCTGGCAGCCTTGCCCTGATGGGAATGCCCGACCCTTGCGTGCAGGCTGGAGAGGCACGTGAAGACCCTCATCGGGCCCCTCCTCAGGACTCACAACACCCGGAGTCATCGTCCTTGGCCCTGATCCACCTTAGCAAAAGAGGTGCCCAGGGCAGCCCGAGGCCGGGGCCCCCCCATCCGCACTGCTGAGGCCAGGAAACCCACACCATGTGAGTGACCGGAAGAGGCCGAATGAGGGACGAGGATTACAACTGTCCTGGAAACCGACAGCTGCGCCATCTGCCACTGATCTTGGCTCTGCTTGGGTCACTCAGTGGCACGTCCACCTCGCCTCTGTCTCCACATGTCCCCTCCTGAAAGCCAGGACCAGGTGCTCTCTCAGAGAGCCTGGCACTCGGCTCCGCAGGCAAGGACAGCAGTGCCCGCAGCCATGGTTGCAGGACCCCGGCCCCAGCGCAGGCCAGTGTCTGATCCCAGGCGAGCTAATGAAGATCTGCAAAGCCACCAGAGTTGCTGAGGAGAGAAGAAGTGTTTGTGGCACGTCAAAGTGGGTGCGAAACGGAGGAAGCACTGCAGGAAATCAGGACGTGTATCGGACACGGGGCCCGGGGACCTGTGAGGCCACCGCGTCAGCCTCTCTGAGACGGTGGCAGTTGAGGCACGTGGCGGGGCTGGGGCTGGTCCACAGTCAGCTTGACAAGGCAAGGCGGTGGCGGCCAGTCAGGCCCAGGGCCCCTGGGTGTCAGCAGGTGAGCAGGTCAGGTGGGCACGGCCCGGCACTACAACACCTCTCCAGCGCCTCGGTGCCTCCCCTCTTCCCCGCCCAAGGGCTGGGGCGCGCCGGGCTTGGCTTGGACTTGTGCTCAGCTGCACTGGGGCCTCTCGAGCACCAGGCTGGGCACCCAGCTCTCAGGAGGGGTGTGGGCTTGTCTGCAATGCAAGAACAGGAGCCGAAAGCCAACTTTCTTTTATACCAAATTCACTGTGGTCATTCTTCTGACCTTGCCCAATGCGCTCAGGGATGACAGGTGGACAGTGAGCCAGCCCCGAGGGCGGCGGCGCCTCCAGTGTCCCGTGTGGGACTTGGCTTCTCGGATGCTGGTTTATTCCTTGACACCAGATGGGGAAAATACTGAGTTACCATGTCCAGGGTGCCCAGGACCTCCCCTCGCGGCTGGTGGGTGCCTGGGTGCCCACAGGACCTCCCCTCACGGCTGGTGGGATCAATGCATCCTCCAACGGGCACCCGGGGAGGGTCCTGGCCACCAGCATCTCCAGATGGAAGTGGAGGGGAAGGGAGCCCCAGGGCCTGGAGGGGGTCCTCATGGCCAAGGGGGCGCAAGGGAATGAGGCTGTCACTGCAGATCATCTGCTCCCACGAGGTGATCTGTGTGTAGGGATTCCTGACGCTTCATCCTTACTTAAAATTTTTCTCTTAATTAATATTAAACTATCCTGATTATGCTGGGTCTTGTTTTAATTTTTGCCTAGGAGTCTCCTTGGACTGATTTTTTTTTTCTTTTTTTCTTTTTTTTTTGAGATGGAGTCTCGCTCTGTTGCCCAGGCTGGAGTGCAATGGCGCCATCTCGGCTCAGTTCATGTAACCTCTGCCTCCCGGGTTCAAGTGATTCTCCTGCCTCAGCCTCCTGAGTAGCTGGGACTACAGATGCCCACCACCATGCCTGGCTAATTTTTTTTTTTTTTTTTTGTATTTTAGTAGAGACAGGGTTTCACTGTGTTGCCCAGCCTGGTCTCGAATTCCTGAACTCAGGCAATCCACCTGCCTTGGCCTCCCAAGGTGCTGGGATTACAGGCGTGAGCCACCACGCCCGGCCTGATTTTTTTTTTTTTTTTTTTTTTAACGTTCACCCAGTATGCACCTGCTGAGCCTTTAACATTTCTGTCGCTTTATGTGGGTTGCCATTCAGAAATACATGGAGTTGGATTTCATTTTTTATCTCATTGGAGCCTTAATGCATCTGTTTAATGTGCACTGTTTCGACCAACGTATGTGATCTAACCTCTGTCATCTTCATTGTTGCCTTTTTAAATGCTTTCTTGCTGTTTCATTTATTTTAACTTAACTTAGGGACCACGTTTTCTCTTTAAAACCTCTGCAGTGCTTTGGAACGTGCCTGCTCTTTGAAAACATGACGTAAGCTTTAATTGTCAGAGTGGAAGATGATGCAGTGTATTTCCAGTCCTTGCCAGCACACTTTCGACAGTTCTGTGCACTGTATACTCATCCTACCCCTCTCCCATCTTTTGGTCTTTGCAATTTTTGAGATGGGGGTCCCACTCTGTAATCCGGGATGGAGTGCAGTGGAGCGATCACAGCTCACTGCAGCCTCAACTTCCCAGGCTCAAGTGAGCCTTCTACCTTAGCCTCCTGAGTAACTGGGACTATACGTGTGCACCATCACACTTGGCTAATTTTTTTGTTTTTTTAAGACAGGGTCCCACCATGTTTCCCAGGCTAGGAAGAGAATTCAAATAATATAGAAAAGTATAAAGAAGTGATATGAGAAAATCATTGGGAAAATTGAGATACTGCATTGTTTTGAAATCACTCATCACTTCATTTAAGAATATTTTTGGCCGGGCGTAGTGACTCATGCCTGTAATCCCAGCACTTTGGGAGGCCGAGGCAGGTGGGTCACGAGGTCAGAAGTTCAAGACCAGCCTGGCCAACGTGGTGAAACACCATCTCTACTAAAAATACAAAAGTTAGCTGGGCCTGGTGGCGGGCGCCTGTAATCCCAGCTACTTGGGAGGTTGAGGCAGGAGAATTGCTTGAAACCGGGAGGCAGAGGTTGCAGTGAGCAGAGACTGCACCACTGCACTCTAGCCTGGATGACAGAGCGAGACTCTGTCTTAAAAAAAAAAAAAAAAAAAAAAGAATATTTTCATGGAGAATGCCTTCAGATCCACTTCTGAATTTAAGAGACACTGCAAAGTTGCTAGTGCTGTTGATTTATTAGGACTTGTGAGTGCAGTCAGTGAGCTGACGTCTCAGGTTGGTGAGAAGAACCAGCATCCAAGATGAATATAACTTAAATAGCGCAACAATAAACATGTAACAAATATAATTTCCCTTCACAGGCATTTATTTATATTCTCAAGGATCTTTGAATGGGTGGATATTTCAGGGACGTCTTTGTTTATTTTGTAGACATTTAGACAGAAAGTCAACTTTTTGGTGATGGGATCTGGAATAAGTAGAGACCTAAGTCCAAGTTACGGAAGTGGTGTGTAAGGTTTGCAACTTCCCCACCCGTTGTAACAAGAGCCTGGGCAGCGGCAAACACTTGGATCGGCAGCCTCTCAAGGGGCTTCTCCAAGTGCCGCAGAGATTTATGGCCTGTGAAACCTGTCACAACTGCAGCTGAGACTGAACAAGATACTGGGGAACTTACAGTGACTGACTCTCAAGCTGCCCCACTCAGAAGTATGTCTTATGTTTCTGAGTAAGTGCCACATGTGTTCATCTCAGATGCCACGTGTTAACCTCCCATAATGCTCCCATGCCCCTCCGTGGCTGTATGTATATACTGCTCAGCCATGAGCCCTGCAGTGCACTGCAATTACACCTCCTATAAAGCCTTTTGTTTGTTCTGTAGTTCATTTTTTTTTTTTTTTTTGAGACGGAGTCTCGCTCTGTTGCCCAGGCTGGAGTGCAGTGGCCGGATCTCAGCTCACTGCAAGCTCCACCTCCCGGGTTCAAGTGATTCTCCTGCCTCAGCCTCCCGAGTAGCTGGGACTACAGGCACCCGCCACCACGCCTGGCTGATTTTTGTATTTTTAGTAGAGACGGGGTTTTACCGGGTTGGCCAGGCTGGTCTTGAACTCCTGACCTCAGATGATCCACCCACCTCAGCCTCCCAAAATACTGGTACGACAGGCGTGAGCCACCACGCCTGACCCTTTGTTTTTATCTTCTAATTCTTCAACCGAATTTTTAATTTCTGCATTTGTATTTTAATTTCCAAGAGCTCTTTTCTGTTTTCTAAATTTTTGTTCTCTTTACAAATTTTCCTCTGTTCTCTGTGCTGTCTCTGAGCTCTGTTTTGGGAGCCCCTAGATAAACTGGGGTCCAGTGTGTGGGAGCTGGCAACCCTGCCCTAATGGGAAATGAATGGGGCTAGACCCGGTGCCTGCCATGGAATACTTCTTTCGCCTGGTGGATGGCTTGAACCGTAGTTACCCAACCCATGGCTGGGGGCCCCTCACACAGGACACTTGTTCATACCGGCAGATGCCCCGTGGCTTGTGTCTGCCCCAAGTACAGGCTATGCCTGCCTGGCCATCACTCTGGCACAGGGACCCCAACCTTGTGTTTCTCCCCGACTCCTGGGGAAAACCTGGCCTGGGGGAGCCCCTGGTTCTTCAGCTTTAAGGCACAGATTCAATCCACCGCTGCAATAGGAAACAAGTTCAGAGATTTTTGCTACAGATCTTGGCAGAGAGGATGCTGTGAGTCACGGGGGCCATCCTCCATCTCCGGGTCACATGAGGCAGGGATGAAGAGTCAGGCAAAGGGCCAGGCGCGGTGGCTCACGCTTGTAATCCCAACACTGTGGGAGGCCAAGGCAGGTGGATCACCTGAGGTCAGGAGTTCAAGACCAGCCTGGCCAACATGGTGAAACCCCATCTCCACTAAAAGTACAAAAATTAGCTGGGCGTGGTGCCGGGCACCTGTAGTCCAAGCTGCTCAAGAGGGTGAGGCAGGAGAATTGCTTGAACCTGAGAGGTGGAGGTTGCAGTGAGCTGACATTGCACCACTGCCCTCCAGCCTGGCAACAGAGCGAGACTCTATCTTAAAAAAAAAAAAAAATCAGAGTGGGGACAGCTAGCATGATTATAAGAGGAAGTGGAGTGTGGGTCCCTTATATTTGCAGGCAGATACCTGTACGGTCCTTTCAGAGCAAGTGGCGGGAAAAGCAGGGGTTCCCCTGCTGGACAGGAGAGAAGCCTCCAAGTTCACAGGTCTGGCCACCGGTTTGGGTCGCCCAGGTGTGGCTCTGCCTCTGATGCCCAGGCAGTGGGCTTTGCTGTGTCGTTTTGTTACAAGCTCCTTTTCTGTCCATTTAGCTTGCAGCTTTCTTTGTATCGGAGACTTTCCCTGGATGCACATTTATGTTTCAGTGAGTCAGGAAAAGCTGTGGGAGTCTTCTGTGAATGTGTGGGAATTCTGGGCTTACCTGTGGGGTGAACGGGGTGAGCTGGCTTTTATGCTCAGGAATCCGCACAGGTCAGGTCCTTTAGGTATTTTGGGGAGTGTGGCTCTGTCTCCCCAGAAATGGATTCTGTGTGGCTGGACGATGGACCTGTGAGCAGGGCAGTGGGCTGGGCTTGAGTGAGGGCTCTGTAGGCTGCAGACATTCCCTGAACTCTCTGTTTTCAAGGAATCACTGCTGCCTTTTTAGGATTGGTGCCTGAAGATTGGTCTGAGCCTGGGGGTCTCTGGTTCAGTTTCTCCAAGGAAGTGATTTCTTGATATCTCATTGCCACGTGGGTGGTGGGCCCAGTGCCCTTTATACAGATCTTTCACCATCCCTCGTGTCTGCGCCACTCCCCTGACAGCAGGGCCTCCAGTCCCAGAGTCTTCCTGGAGTTCCACCTGGCTGGCCAGCTTCCCAGCAGCATCTCCTTCTGCAGAGCCCATCCGTGCACCTGCTTTCCATCGTCGCCAATCTGACACCGTGCACCTGCTTTCCATCGTCCCCAATCTGATACTGTGCACCGTCGCCAATCTGATACCACATTTACCCAGGCTCTCTTCTCTTGTTGTGTTATTCTTGTGAAACTATACTATTCAGTTTCTCTCTTTTTTTTTTTTTTTTTTTTTTTTTTTGAGACAGAGTCTTGCTCAGCCACCCAGGCTGGAGTGCGGTGGCACAATCTCGGCTCACTGCAACCTCCAACTCCCAGGTTCAAGCGATTCTCCTGCCTCAGCCTCCCGAGTACCTGGGACTACAGGTGTCCGCCACCACACCCAGCTACTTTTTGTATTTTTAGTAGAGACGGGTTTCACCATGTTGGCCAGGAAGATCTCAATCTCTTGACCTCATGATCCGCCCGCCTTGGCCTCCTAAAGTGCTGGGATTACAGGTGTGAGCCACCCCCCCAACCTATTCAGTTTATTTACTCCCATCTTAGTGGGGTTGTGGAAGGGCGTGTCAAGCATATATGTTCAATCCATCATGTTTAAACAAAACTCAGTACACTATCATTTGTAAGGGTGTCTGGCATTAGGACAGCCAGCATTAGGACATTAGGATAACCAAGGTTAGGACAGCCAGCATTAAAGTAGGCAGCATTAGGACACCAGGCGTTAGCCTTAGGATGCAGAGCATTAGGACACCCAGTGTTAGGATGCCCAGTGTTAGGACGCCCAGTGTTAGGGCACCCAGCGTTAGGACATTAGGATAGCCAGTGTTAGGACAGCCAGCATTAGAGCAGGCAGCGTTAGGACACCAGGCATTAGCCTTAGGATGCCCAGCGTTAGGACACCCAGCATTAGAACACCCAGCATTAGGAACATGCTGGGATTACAGGTGAGAGCCACCGCTCCCGGCCCCTAAGTATGTTCTTGAGTTTTATTCTGGATGTGGTCAAGTTACTTAGAAACAGTTTGGTCCTTTCCTCTCTTGTTTTGGAGTTTTGCTGGGTGGGATTCGAGCAGTATTCTGTCTGAAGGTAATTTCCCCACCCTTAAGCCTATACCCTTCTTAGTACTGTGATGGACACCCTGTGATTTATGACTTTTTCTCCTCTCTCTGTTGGGAACACTCTCATTAAAAGGCAGAATTGTCAGATTGGATAAAAAATCAAGACCCAGTTCTGTGCTACATACAAGAAACCCACTTTAAATATAAAAAGACTCTGCCGGGCGTGGTGGCTCACGCCTGTAATCCCAGCACTTTGGGAGGCTGAGGCAACTGGATCACCTGAGGTCAGGAGATCGAGACCCTCCTGGCCAGCATGGTGATACACCCATCTCTAGTAAAAATACAAAAAACTAGCCGGGCGTGATGGTGGGCGCCTGTAGTCCCAGCTACTTGGGAGGATGAGGCAGGAGAATCACTTGAACCTGGGAGGCAGAGGTTGCAGTGAGCCGAGATCGTGCCACTGCACTCCAGCCTGGGTGACGGAGCAAGACTATGTCTCAAATAAATAAATATATAAAAACTCTAGTCAGGTAAAAGTGAAAAGATAGGGACAAATAAGAAGAAAACTTGAGTGACTATATTAATACAAGACCAAGGAGATTTCAGTGCAAGAAATATTGCCAGGGATGAAGGAAGTCATTTCCTGGTGATGAAGAGATCAGTTAATCAGGAGGACATCATGGTCTCAACTGCTTCTGCCCCCAACAGCTGAGCTCCATCCTATGTCAGCAAAGACAGAAGGAGATCAGAGGAGAAACACACAAATCCACAGTTTTAGCTGGAGATACTCAACTCAAAAACTGGTACCCAAAGGACAGAGAAGCCGGAAGGATAGACAGGACTTGAGCAACACGGGCAGCCAGGCTGTCCTGCGTGATGTCCACAGACGCTCTGAGCAACGACAGCAGAGTAGGTCTTCTTCTTTCCAAGCACACAGGGAGCATTTGCCAAGACAGACCATATCCAGGCCCCGAAACAAGTCTCAGCGCCCGTGAAAGGGTTCAAGTCGTGCAAAATATATTCTCCAGCTACGATGAAATGCAATGAGAAATAAAGAAAGAAAAGTATCTGGAAAATCCTCCAAATAGTTGGAAACTAAACAACATACTTCTAAACAGCCCACGAGCCAAGGAAGAAATCAAAGTGGAAATTAGAGGCTGGGTGCAGTGGCTCATGTCTGTAATCCCAACACTTTGGGAGGCTGAGGAGGAAGGATTGCCTGAGGCCAGGGGTCCCAGGCCAGCTTGGGAAACATAGCAAGATCCCATCTCTATGAAAAATTTAAGAAATGTAGCTGGGCGCAGTGGTATGCACCTGTAGCACTAGCTGATTGGAGGCCAAAGTGGGAAGATCACTTGAGCCCAGGAGTTTGAGGCCAGCCCGGACTACCTGGGCAATGTAGTGAGATCCCATCGCTATAAAAAATTTAGAGATTAGCTGGGCATGGTAGTGTGCCTTCATGGTCTGAAATACTTGGGAGGCAGAGGTGGGAGGATCACTTAAGACTAGGAGTTCAAGGCTGCAGTGAGCCATGATCTCACCACTGCATTCCAGCCTGGGTGACAGAGCAAGGTCCCACTTCTTATTAAAAAAAAGGAAATTAGAGGCTGGGCCCGGTGGCTCATGCCTGTAATCCCAGCACTTTGGGAGGCTGAGGCGGATGGATCACCTGAGTTCAGGCGTTCGAGACCAGCCTGGCCAACATGGTGAAAACCCGTCTCTACTAAGAATACAAAAAGTAGCCAGGTGTGGTGGCAGGCACCTGTAATCCCAGCTACTTGGGAGGCTGGGGCAGGAGAATCACTTGAACCCAGGAGGTGGAGGTTGCAGTGAGCCAAGACCACGCCACTGCACTCCAGCCTGGGCGACAAGAGTGAAACTCCATCTCAAAAAAAAAAAAAAAAAGAAAGAAAGAAAATGTGCAAAAGATTTGAATAGATATTCCCCCAAAGAAGATATGGGAATTAAAGGAATGACTATTAAGGATATATGAAGATGTTTGGCAGCACTGGTCACAGGGACACACCACAGCGAGATGCCGCCACACCCACTAGGGCAACTGGAGTCAACAGAGCTACTCACGCGTGTGGAGACACCCACGCCCTCACACACTCCCGTGGGAGCTTACAATGGCACAACCACACTGGAAAACAGCTTGGCTGTTTCTTAAAAAGCAAAATAGAAATTTAATACACGACTGAGCAATTCTGCTCCTAGATGTTGACCCAAGAGAAATGAAAGCACAGATCGACACGGACGTGTGCAGGAACAACCCACGGTTCACGCACAGGTGGGCGGGGGAAGGAGCCGTGGGCATCCATGCTGTGGGGTCCTGCTCAGCATGGAGAGGGGCGAACTGCTGGTGTGATGGGGCATCCTGGAAAGCAGCGAACTCAGTAAACGGGGCCAGTCCCCCCTCTGCTGCAGATACCACATATTGTGTGCATTCCTTTATATAAAGTTCTAGAGAAAGCCCATAATCCACAGTGACAGGAGCTGGTCAGTGGCTGGAGTGGTGGGTGGGAGGGGCCACACGGGCCACCACAAAACCTGAGGGCTGGACGTGTCCACTGTCTTGATTGTGGTGATGGCTTCACACACGTATACATGCGTCAACACAGACTTAGGGTATGTCAATTATGCCTCCATAAAGCTGTTTAAAAGTGCCACTGCACTCCACTGAGCGTTACGGAGGACACTACCTTTGTGATGGTCATGAAGTGGTCACACATGTGGACCCCATGGCCTGAGGTCTTCCCCACCCCCTCAGGCCATGTGTCCGTGTTCAAGGCTGAGTGAGGGCCAGAGGCAGGGCAGAGGCTCAGCGGCCACAGGGCCCCTTCCTAGGGGAGAATGAGAAGCTTTGGCCACGCCCTACCCCGTGCACTCCTGCCCTACCCAGGGCTGAAGGGGCCTTGGGGAGTCATCCCCGTTCCACTGTCTGTGGGCGAGGACGTGGGGTGCCAAGAGCCACCGCCAGCCCTGAGAATAGCACCCGCGAGATATGGCTCAGAGTGTGAGGAGCATAATTGTGTGTGAATATTGAACCATCCTCACTCTGCTAAAAGGAGCCCCACTGAGTACTCATTGTGTTTCCCGTGGAATTCAGTAAGGAACGCCAGACTCTCCCGCTCTGGCCCGGCGCTCAGCACTGACATTCTCGCTGGAGCCCGGCCTGCCGCCCGCGCACCCGCGCTCCCTCTATCTCTATCGCTATCTCTCCACCAATTTTTGGCATTGCTCTTATGTTAATTTCACAAAAATAACCCAGAGGATTTCCTTCTTTTTCTCCGTTCCAAGAACATTCTAAATATCATTGGAATTATCTGTTTCTTGAATGTTTGAAAGAATCCATCTGTGAATTCTTAGACGTCGTTCTCGGATTTTTACAACGGGTTTTAAAGACAATCCATTTCATTCAAGTTTTTAAGTGTATTAGGAAAGCATGTGTAAACTATTATTTGACCATCTTATTTTCCGTCTGAGTGTGGCTAGTTCCCAGTTGTTTCTCCTAATTTTGTGTGTCCCGGGCTTCTTTCTGTCTTTTCACTCTGAGCAGCTGCCCGATGCCTGTTTCATGGGAGGTTCAAGAGCCACCTCCTGAACTGCTGATTCTTTTGACATTTGTCTTTCTTGATGGATTAATCTTGCCGTTAGCTTTGCAAATTCCTTTCCTCTGCCTGCCTTGGTTTGTTTGGTTGCTTTTTCTCTGGCGATTGCAGTGAGGTATGCTTTGCTGTGTGTGGCTGGGCTTGCCGGGAACGTGAGTGTTTCAGGGAATTGACAGCAGGGGTCAACCCCTAGGTGCCGCTAGATCGAGGCCTCAACACATCCAGTTCCTGGAGATGCGGTAACTGTGGTTTTAATATTTTCCAACTCATTTGTTGTTAGAGAGATGTTACATTTACAAGGGACCAGGAGGAGGATTTTTTTTTTTTAATTTTATTTGTTTATTTATTTTTGAGCCAGGGTATTGACTCACTGCAACCTCCACCTCCCAAACTCAAGAGATTCTCCCACCTCAGCCTCCCAGGTAGCTGAGACAACAGGTGCACGCCACCATGCCTGGCTAATTTTTCATAATTTTTTTTTGTAGAGATAGGGTTTTGCCATGTTACTCAGGCTGGTCTTGAGTCCTGGGCTCAAGCAATCCGGCCACCTCACCCTCCCAAAGTGCTGGGATGACAGGTGTGACCCCTGCACCTGGACGAGGATTTTTTATTCTTGGTTGTGCTGCACCTGTGCCATGACTCTGAGCCAAAGCATGGAGCTTTATTTCTGCTCTGGAAAACATATTGAGATTAATACATCAAGAAAGACAAATGTCAACAGAGGTGGTCTAACATTTTTTTTGACAGGTGGGATTATAAATCATTTAAACTTTATGCTTCTCTGTTTTAAAAAAATTTTTAAGGTCGAGCAAGGTGGCTCACGCCTGTAATTTCAGCACTTTGGGAGGCCGAGGAGGGCAGATCACCTGAGGTCAGCAGTTTGAGACCAGCCTAACCAACAAGGTGAAACCCCATCTCTACTAAAAATTAAAAAAAAAAAAAAAAAAAAAAAATTGGCCAGGCATGGTGGCACCTGCCCATAATCTCAGCTACTTGGGAGGCTGAGGCAGGAGAATCTCTTGAACCCGGGGGGCAGAGGTTTCAGTGAGCCAAGATTGTGCCGCTGCACTCCAACCTGGGCAACAAAGAGTGAAACTCCATCTCAAAAAAAAAAAAAAAATTTAAGTTCCAGGATACATGTGCAGGATGTGCAGGTTTGTAACACAGGTAGTAAACGTGTACCACGATGGTTTGCTGCACCTGCCAGCCTAAAACCTAGGTATTAAGCCCAGCATGCATTAGCTATTTTTCTTGATGCTCTCTCTTCCCCTGCTCCACAGGCCCCAGTGTGTGATGTTCCCCTCCCTGTGTCCATGTGTTCTCAATGTTCAACTCCCACTTATGAGTGAGAACTTGCGGTGTTTGGTTTTCTGTCCCTGTGTTAGTTTACTGAGGATAATGGCTTCCAGCCCCATTCCTATCCCTGCAAAGGACATGACCTCATTTTTTTTTTTTTTTTTTTTTTTTTTTTGAGATGGAGTCTCGCTCTGTCGCCCAGGCTGGAGTGCAGCGGCCGGATCTCAGCTCACTGCAAGCTCCATCTCCCAGGTTCACGCCGTTCTCCTGCCTTAGCCTCCTGAGTAACTGGGACTACAGGCGCCCACCACCTCGCCCAGCTAGTTTTTTGTATTTTTTAGTAGAAACGGAGTTTCACCGTGTTAGCCAGGATGGTCTTGATCTCCTGACCTCGTGATCCACCCGTCTCGGCCTCCCAAAGTGCTGGGATTACAGGCTTCAGCCACCACGCCTGGCCGACCTCATTCTTTTTTTATGGCTGCATAGTATTCCATGGCATATATGTACCACATTTTCTTTATCCAGTCTATCATCGATGGGCATTTGGGTTGATTCCATATCTTTGCTATTGTGAATAGTGCTGCAATGAACATACACGTGCATGTATCTTTATAATAGAATGATTTATATTCCTTTGGGTATATACCCAGTAATGGGATTGCTGAGTCAAATGGTATTTCTGGTTCTAGGTCTCTGAGGAATTGCCACAGTCTTCCACGGTGGTTGAACTAATTTACACTCCCATCAACAGTGTAAAAGTATTTCTATTTCTCTGCAACCTTCCCAGCATCTGTTGTTTCTTGACTTTTTAATAATCATCATACTGACTGGTGTGAGATGGTATCTCATTGTAGTTTTGATTTGCATTTCTCTAGTGATCAGTGATGTTGAGCTTTTTTTTCACAGGTTTGTTGGCCGCATAAATGTCTTTTGTTTGGGTTCCTTGTAGATTCTGGATATTAGACCTTTGTCAGATGGAAAGATTGAAACATGTTTCTCCCATTCTGTAGGTTGTCTGCTCACTCTGATGATAAGTTTCTTTTGCTGTGCAGAAGCTCTTTAATTTAATTAGCTCCCACTTGTCAATTTTTTCTTCATTACAATTGCTTTTGATGTTTTCATCATGATATTCTCGCCCATGCCTATGTCCTGAATGGTATTGCCTAGATTTTCTTCTATGGTTCTTATACTTTTGGGTTTTACATTTAAGTCTTTAATCCACCTTGAGTTAATTTTTGCATAAGGTGTAAGGAAGGGGTCCAGTTTCCATTTTCTTCATATGGCTGGCCAGTTCTCCCAGCACTATTTATTAAATAGGGAATCCTTTCCTCATTGTTTGTTTTTGTCAGTTTTGTTGAAAATCAGATGATTGTAGGTGGGCAGTCTTATTTCTGAGTTCTCTATTCTGTTTCATTGGTCTGTGTGTCCGTTTTTGTACCAGTACCATGCTGTTTTGGTTACTGTAGTCTTGTATTATTATTTGAAGTCAGGTATATGCTTCTCTTTTTTTGTGGTAAAATATATAGCATAAAATTTACCATTTAAATTATTTTAAGTGCACAATTTAGTGGCATTAAGTACATCACAATAGGCCGGGCACGGTGGCTCAAGCCTGTAATCCCAGCACTTTGGGAGGCCGAGACAGGCAGATCATGAGGTCAGGAGATCGAGACCATCTTGGCTAACACGGTGAAACCCCGTCTCTACTAAAAAATACAAAAAACTAGCCGGGCGAGGTGGCGGGCGCCTGTAGTCCCAGCTACTCGGGAGGCTGAGGCAGGAGAATGGCGTAAACCCGGGAGGCGGAGCTTGCAGTGAGCTGAGATCTGGCCACTGCACTCCAGTCTGGGCAACAGAGCATGACTCCGTCTCAAAAAAAAAAAAAAAAAAAAAAAAAATCACAATGTTGTGCAGCTAACACTCTATTTCCAGAATTTTTCATCATTTCCAACTGAAACTCTGTCTATATTAAACACTCACTCCCCACGCTCCTTCCCCCAGCCCTTGGCACCCACCACTTTACTTCCTGTATCATTGAATTTGGCTCCTCTAGGGACCTCATGTAAGTGGAATCTTACAGTATTTGTCCTTTTGTGTCTGGCTTATTTCACTTGGCACAGTATCCTCAAGGTTCATTCATGTTGCAGTTGGCGTTAGAACTTAATCCCTTTTTAAGGCTGCATAATATTCCATTCTGTCTACACCACATCGTGCTTGTCCATTCATCTGCTGATGGATACCCTGGGTTGTTTATCCCTCTTGGTTATTGTGGTTAATGCTGCTATGAACAGGGGTGTGGAGGTATCTGTGAGAGTCTCTGCTTTCAGTTCTTGTGGGTCTACAACCAGAAATGGAATCGCTAGATCATATGGCAATTCTATGTTTAATTTTTTGAGGAACTGCCAGACTGTTTCCACAGCAGCTGCGCTGTTTCTCATTCCCAACAACAAGGCACAGGACTCCAGTTTCTTCACGTTGTTGCCAGCACTTGTGATTTCCCCGGTTTTTGATAATAGCCGTCTGGGTGGGTGTGAGTGGGTATCTCATTGTGGTGCAGACTGACACTTGGCCCTTGTGAGCATTCCATGAGAGCTTGAAAGAACACCTGTTACGTTTTTCAGAGTTTGGGTTCCCTGTGAACCTGGTGTGTAACCCTCCAATCCTCCTTCTATCTTTAGATAATCATAACAACATGGGTATATTCATACATGACTGTTTTTCCTTTTCGATTTCCAAACATGGGCTCTGCGACACGCTTGTCTGCCTGTGGCTGTCAGGCGGCGGCACCCACAGCAGCCTCTGCTCCCTCTCCAGGCCTCAGGGGCTTCCCTGCCGTGGACGTGCAGTGGCCTGTGGCCACACGCCCAAGACACCAGCTTGTCTCCAGCCACACGCCAGGGCCGCTGCCGAGACAGACGGCGCGCAAGCGTGTGTGGGCACGTTTGCCACAGAGGAGCCCAGCCCAGCAGGCCGCCGCCCGGGAGTGGGACGCGGGTGCACTCCGCACGTGTTCGTGCTCCTTCCGAAATGGCTGCGGCTGCCCACCTTTCCCGTAGGGGCTGAGTGTGCATCTCCCCACGCTTGGCAGCCTCAGGAGCCGTCTCTGTGACGCTGCAGGCACGTCCCGAGCCTCCGCAAGGTGCATTTTCACTTCTTTGTGACACTTGGGTTGAGTCTCCTTTGACATCGATTCTGCCATATGAACCTTAATTTTATCCAAAGCCCCACAGAGAACAAAAGCGTTGGAGCTTAAGCTGCAGGTGCGATCCGGATTACATACAATTACACATTAATGTTAATGCAGCTGACATCATTATGATATTAAGCCTGCCCACCAAGCATCCGGCACCATACAATCTAAATCGATGATTTTTTTTCTGAGATAGGTTCTACAGATTTCCTTGTTAAATTTATTTCTAAGTAGGTTATATTTTCTTACTTATTGTATGTTTTCCTCATTATTGTAAGTGGAACGTCATTCCTGTTCCTGTTTCTAGCTTGTTCTTGACAGTGCGGGGGAAAACTATTAATTCTGAGGTATGGATATTGTATTTAGCCATGCTACCACATTCCATGATGCGTTCTGGGAGGTTTTTACTGCACTGTCTTGAGTTTCTTAGATATAGGATCGTGTCTTCCAGAAGAGAGGTGGGAGAAACGGAGACAGAGAGAACTGGCTGTCTTCTTTTATGATATAACTCTTATTACCATCCTGTGTTGACGGGAACACGTTCGTGACTGTGGGACTGTCATGGAATCTCCCCTCACAAGCCTAGATGATGCAGCCTCCTACACACCTAGGCCATGTGGCACAGCCATTGCTCAGGGGCTGCAAACCTGCACAGCAGACACCACACTGAACACCACAGCAGCGGCAGCACCAGGGTGAGGCTGTGCAGATCTAAGCATAGAGAAGGCACCGTGAGGCCAGGTGTGGTGATCCCAACACTTTGGGAGGCCAAGGTGGGTGGATCATTTGAGGTCAGGAGTTTGAGACCAGCTTGGCCAACATGGTGAAACCCCATCTCTGCTAAAAATGCAAAAATTGGCCAGGCATGGTGGCACATGCTACTTGGGAGGCTGAGGCATGAGAACGGCTTGAACCCAGGAGTGGAGGTTGCAGTGAGCCAAGATCACGCCATTGCACTCCATTCTGGGAAACAGGTCTCAAAAAAAAAAAAAAAGAAAGAAAAGAAAGAAAGAAAGAAAGAAAGAAAGAAAGAAAGAAAGAAAGAAAGAAAGAAAGAAAGAGAAAGAAAAGAAAAGAAAGAAAGAAGAAAAGAAAAGAAAATGCAACGTGAAAATTCGGTGCTGTTGCCTTCCAGGGCGCTGTCGTACATGCGGCCTGCTGTTGACCGAAACGGCCTTATGTGGCACATGACTGTGTCTTATTTTCTCATGCACCTCACGAGAACCTCCGAAACAGTGCAGAATCGTAGCAGCAGCTGTGTGTCATGCCCTTGGTGTTAGTGTAGGCAGATTTACTGTTCACCATTGTCCATTTTCTGCTTTTCTCTTCATTAATTATCTCTTCCTGTCTTATTTGGGGTTATTTTGTTTTGTTTCTTTTAAATGTTTTAAGATGGCAATGAAGTTCCTATACTTTCTGCTCTTCTTTAAAACGAAAGACTATGAATTTCCTCCCCAAAGTGTTCTAATCATGGACCCTAAGTTTAGATACTCAGTGTTTATCTTTCATGCTTTCTGGAATTTTTTATTTTTTATTTTTTTTGAGACAGAGTCTCACTGTGTTGCTCAGGCTGGAGTACAGTAGCGCGATCTCCACTCACTGCAACATCCACCTCCCGAGTTCAAGCAATTCTCCTGCCTCAGCCTCCTGAGTAGCTGGAATTACAGACACGTGCCACCATGCCCAGCTAATTTTTGTATCTTTTTTGTAGTAGAGACGAAGTTTCACCATGTTGACCAGGCTGGTCTCAAACTCCTGACCTTGTGATCCTCCTGCCTTGGCCTCCCAAAGTACTGGGATTACAGGTGTGAGTGACCATGTCCGGCTGCTTTCTGGCATTTTTACAGTTTCAGTTTTTACGTCCTCTTCAATTGAAGGGTTACTTACGCCCTTGTTTCTAATATTTGGGATTCCATAGTTATGGGTTTGGTCATGTTTTTAGCATTTGTAACTTGATTAGATTATGATCAGGGAAAATGGCCTGTGATATCGTTAGCTTTTAATTTGTTAGGGCTTTGGATCAATTCGATAGTGATGCAATTTATTTTCAAAAACCATTGCCCTCCTAAGGCAACTGAGTTTCTCCACTCCTAACTCCACTGAGTTTCACCATTGCCCTCCTAACCATTGCCCTCCTAACCATTGCCCTCCTGACTCCACTGAGTTTCACCATCACCATGGTTAAGTCTGCCTGGCCCCAGGCAATCTCTATTTTCTTTAACTCACTATAGATTAGTTTGTACCCAATGTACACAAATGAAATTAAATAATTTGTATCTGGCTTTTTACACTCAGCATAAAGACTTTGAGATTCCCCCATGTTGTTGGGTGTATCAGCAGTTCATCTGTCTCTGTTGCTAAGTGGTGCTCCCTGTGTGGACATACCATGGTTTGTCTATTCACCTGTTGATGGACATTTGAGTTGCTTTCTGGTTTTGGTTGTTACAAATGAAACTACCATGAACATTCCTGTTCCTGCTGTTGTGTGAACTTAGGTGTTTGTTTATCTTGGGTAAACACCTAGGAGTGGAATTTCTGGGTCATTTGGTGGGTGTGTTCAATTGTACAGGAAAATGCTAAACTGTGGGCAAAGTGGTTGTAGCATTTACCTTCCCACAGGTATGCATGAGCATTCCAGTTCCTCCACCAGGTTCTTCACCAACACTTAGCACAGTCAGTCTTTTTAATTTCAGATATTTGAGTAGGAATGTGGTGGTATCTCTGTGTGATTTAAGTTTGAATTCCCTTGTGACTGACATGTCGATCAGCTTTATTTGTAACAGCCACATGTGTCTTTTCATGCAGTCATGCGTCATGTAACGAAGGGGACGAGTTCTGAGGACTGTGTCATTAGGTGACTTTGTTGCCGTGCAAACATCAAAGAGTGCACTGTTGCACACCCAGATGGAGCAACCCTGCACACTCAGGCTGTTGGGGGTAGCCTGGTGCTCCCGGGCACAACCCTGCACAGCACGTGACTGCCTGAATGCCACAGCAGTTGTAACACAGTGGTATTTGCGTACCTAAGCACATCTAAACATAGAAAAGGTTCCACGTGGTGCTACACCTTACAACGGCTGCAACATCATGTTGTGTTACATGGTCCATTACTGTACTCGGTTGCCATCTGTTTCTCTTCTTTGGCGAAATGTCTTTTGTCCACTTTAAAAATCAGGTTGTCTGTGTTCCTGTTACTGAGTTGTAAGAGGTTTTTCTTGTGTATTCTGAATATAAGACTTTTTTTTTTTTGGAGACCGAGTCTCACTCTGTCACCCAGGCTGGAGTGCAGTGGCCTGATCTCAGCTCACTGCAACCTCCACCTCCCGGTTTCAAGCAATTCTCCTGCCTCAGCCTCCCGAGTAGCTGGGACTACAGGCATGTGCCACCACGCCCAGATAATTTTTACTTTTTTTTTTTTTTTTTTTAGTAGAGATGGGGTTTCACCATGTTAGCCAGGCTGTTCTCAATCTCCTGACCTTGTGCTCCACCTGCCTCAGTCTCCCAAAGTGCTGGGATTACAGGTGTGAGCCACCGTGTCCAGCCAACCTTTTGTTTTTTTGAAACAGAGTCTTGTCCTGTCGCCCAGGCTAGAACCTCCACCTCCGGAGTTCAAATAGTTCTCCTGCCTCAGCCTCTCAAGTAGCTGGGATTATGGGCGCCCGCCACCATGCCTGGCTAATATATATACATATATATATATGTATATACATATATACACACACACACACATATATATATATATATATATATATTTTTTTTTTTTTTTTTTTTAAGTAGAGACGGGGTTTCCCCATGTTGCCCAGGTTGGTCTTGAACTCCTGACCTCAAGTCATCTGCCCGCCTCAGCCCGGTCATGAATATAAGATCTTTATCAGATGTATGGTCTGCAAATATATTCTCTCAGCCTGTGGTGTACCTTTTCATTTTTTTTTTTTTTTTTTTTTGAGACGGAGTCTCGCTCTGTCACCCAGGCTGGAGTGCAGTGGCCGGATCTCAGCTCACTGCAAGCTCCGCCTCCCGGGTTCACGCCATTCTCCGGCCTCAGCCTCCCGAGTAGCTGGGACTACAGGCGCCCGCCACCTCGCCCGGCTAGTTTTTTGTATTTCTTAATAGAGACGGGGTTTCACCGTGTTAGCCAGGATGGTTTCGATCTCCTGACCTCGTGATCCGCCCGTCTCGGCCTCCCAAAGTGCTGGGATTACAGGCTTGAGCCACCGCGCCCGGCCAAACTTTTCATTTTTTAAGATAGTGTCTTTTGAAGATGTTAAGAAAAACTCAAACTGTTTTTCCCGCTGCCCTCACTCCACAAGGATAATCAACACAGAAGACATCTGTGACCAAATGTGTGAGGGTTTTCCCACCCACCAAGCAAGCAATCAGTCCTGCAGTGGACAACAGCAGGACGTCCTCCAAATCAATTCGATTCTGACCTGTCTACCTGGAGACAGCGTCAGAAACCCGGCGTTGAGGGCTCAGTCCCACAAGGCTGCCGCCTCCATCCCACCAGTTGCAAGTCCAGGACCCTAGAACGTCTGAACAACCGGCTTCATGTTGGAGTTCATACGACCCCCTCTTGTCTTGGGTTTAACTGCTAGAGCAGCTCACAGAATTCAGGGAAACACATGCTTATGGTTTATTACAGAGGATCTTTTTATTTCTCATTTTTTGAGATAGAGTCTCACTCTGTCGCCCAGGCTAAAATACAATGGCGCGATCTCGGCTCACTGCAACCTCCGCCTCCAGGGTTCAAGCAATTCTCGTGCCTCAGCCTCCTGAGTAGCTAGGATTATAGGCACACGCCACCACGGCCGGATAATTTTTGTATTTTTAGTAGAGATGGGGTTTCACCATGTTGGCCAGGCTGGTCTCGAACTCCAGACCTCAGGTGATCCGCCCGCCTCGGCCTCCCAAAGTGCTGGGATTACAGGTGTGAGCTGAGGATATTTTCAAGGATACACAGAGCCAGATGAAGAGACACATGGCCAGCCTAAAGGGTCCCAAGCACAGGAGCTTCCACCCTGTGGAGCTTCCACCCTGAGTTGGGGTGCCACCCTCCTGGCACTCGGATGAGTTCTTCGCCTTCCTTCTAGCCTCTATGTGCCCAGCTCTCCGGAAGCTCCTGAACCCCAGCCTCTTGAGGAGACTCCCTCGGATCAGCATGATGGAAGACGCATGGACGTCCCTGGAGAAAGTGACCAATGAAAAGGGTGTGATCTAAACCCAGCAAAGCCTGTCCAGATTCTTGGCCTCTCTCTGCAGTGTTCCTTCCTCCAGGGCGCGGGGCAGGGCCCCTTCTGAAATGAGGGCTTATGACTCACCATCAGCAAGTCAGGGGAAGATCTGAGTCCTGCCCTGCACAGGGGAAAGGAGGGCAGAAGGTCAGAGAATGGGGTTCTGGTTCCTGATTCTAAAGGGCCCCAACATTATAGCAAGGGCCATGGGAGTGTGAGGCAGGAGCCATAGATGAAAACATATGTATACATCTCATAATATCACAGAAGAGCAAAAATGTTTAATGGTGATGAAGTTCAATTTATCAATTTTTCTTTTTAAGATTTATGCTTTTGTCACTTATACAATAAATCTTTGCTTAAGCCAAAGTCCCAGAGATTTTCTTATGTTTTCTTCTAGAAGTTGTATAATTTCAGCTTTGACATTTAGATCTATGATTGATTGTGAGTTCTTTTTATATAAAGCGTCAGGTAAAGGAAAACATTTACATATGTGTTTATTTTGCACATGAATTGAGCTGGTGCCCTTCTGAAAGCACTATGTGGCCGGGCGTGGTGGCTCACGCCTGCAATCCCAGCACTTTTGGAGCCTGAGGCAGGCAGATCACTTGAGCCCAGGAGTTCGAGACCAGCCTGGGCAACATAGTGAGACTCTGTCTCTACAAAAAATGTTTTTAAAAAATTAGCTGCATGGTGGCACATGGGAGGCTGACGTGGGAGGATCAGTTGAGCCCAGGAAGTTGAGAGTGCAGTGAGCTATGATTGAGCCTCTGCATTGCAGCCTGGGCAACAGAGCAAGACCCTGTCTAAGAAAAGAAAAAAGAAGTAAGGACTATCCTCACCCTCACTGAATTCCCTCTGCAGCTCTGTCAAAAATCGATTGCAACATTTGTATGGGTCTATCCCTCTGCGGCTCTGTCAAAAATCAATTGATGATACATGTATGGGTCTATTTCTGGACTTTCTATACTGTTCCATTGATCTATATGTCTGTTCTTTTTTTTTTTTTTTTTTTTTTTTTTGAGACGGAGTCTCACTGTCACCCAGGCTGGAGTTCAGTGGTGCCATCTTAGCTCACTGCAAAGTCCGCCTCTTGGGTTCAAGTGATTCTCCTGCCTCAGCCTTCCAAGTAGCTGGAATTACAGGCATGCACCACCACACCCAGCTAATTTTTGCATTTTTAATAGAAACGGGGTTTCACCATGTCCATCAGGCTTGTCTCGAACTCCTGAGCCTAGGTGATCCGCCCACCTCGGCCTCCCAAAGTGTTGGAATTACAGGTGTGAGCCACTGCGCCTGGCCTATATGTCTGTTCTTTTGTTTATACCATACTACCTTGATTATAGTTAAGTCTTAAAGTCAGGTTGTGGCCAGGCTTGGTGGCTCATGCTTATAATCCCAGCACTTTGGGAGGCCAAAGCAGGTAGATCACGAGGTCAAGGGTTCGAGAACAGCCTGGCCAACATGGTGAAACCACATCTCTACTAAAAATACAAAAATTAGTTAAGTGTGGTGGCAGGCACCTGTAATCCCAGCTACTTGGGAGGCTGAGGCAGGAGAATCACTTGAATCCGTGAGGTGGAGGTTGCAGGGAGCCGATATCCTGCCACTGCACTCTAGCCTGGGCGACAGAGCTAAACTCTGTCTCGGAAGAAAAAAAAGTCAGGTTGTATAAGTCCTCTAAAAGTTTTCTCCTTTAGCAAAATTGTTTTGTCTATTCTAGGTCTTTTGCCATATTCATATACATTTTAGAATCAGGTGGTAAATTTTTCCCAAAAAGTCAATTTGCATTTTGCTTGGGATTGCACTGAATCTGTAGGCCAATCGAGGGAAAACTGATGTAACAGTATTAAGTTCATGAACATGGTCTATCTCTATGTTCACTTAGGTTTTATTTAATTTCTCTCAGCAATTCTGTAGTTTTTGGTGAAGTGGTCTTGCACATTAATTTAAAAATACAGCAATAGGTTGTTTTATGGTTTGGCAGCATTATTAGTGGAATTGTTTTTAAATTTCACTTTCCCATTGTTTGCTGCTAGTATATAAAAATCTTTTTTTTTTTTTTGAGACTGAGTCTTTCTTGCTCTATCACCCAGGCTGGAGTGCAGTGGCGTGATCTCAGCTCACTGCAAGCTCCGCCTCCCGGGTTCACACCATTCTTCTGCTTCGGCCTCCTGAGTAGCTGGGACTACAGGCGCTCGCTGCCATACCCGGCTAATTTTTTGTATTTTTAGTAGAGATGGGGTTTCACCGTGTTAGCCAGGATGTTCTCAAACTCCTGACCTCGTGATCCACCCTTCTCAGCCTCCCAAAGTGCTGGGATTACAGGCGTGAGCCACTGCACCTGGCCAAAAGTCTTTTTGTTTGCTGTTACTAATCTTGTATCTTACGACCTTGCTAAATTCACTTGTTTCTAGTAGTACTTTTGTGGATTCCTTAGGATTTTCTACATAGATGATTATGTCATTACTTCTTCCTTATCAACCTTCATGCCTTTTATTTGTTTTCCTTGCCTTAGTGCGATGGCGAAGTCCTTTGGTACAAAGGTGAGCAGGAGCAACGAGCGTGAGCATCCTCTTCATGTCACTCAGCCTAAGGGGAAAGTGTTCTGTTTCACTATCATGAACTTTCCTGTTAGCTGTGGGTTTCTTAAGGTTTTGTTTGTGGCTGAGTACATTACAAATACTGCTTGCATTTAAAAAATTTTTTATCAACTGGCCAGTCACGGTGGCTCACACCTGTAATCCCAGCACTTTCGGAGGCCAAGGCGGGTGGATCACCTGAGATCAGCCTGGCCAACATGGTGAAACCCCGTCTCTACTAAAAATACAAAAATTAGCCGGGCATGGTGGCAGGAGCCTGTAGTCCCAGCTACTCAGGAGACTGAGGCAGGAGAATTGCTTGAGCCCGGGAGATGGACGTTGCAGTGAGCCAAGATCACGCCACTGCACTCCAGCCTGGGGAACAAGAGCGAGACTTCGTCTCAAAAAACAAAAAATTATTATTGACTCTTTGCTGAGCACCTGCTGAGTGGTAGGCTCTGCTCTCGGTGCCAGGGATGCAGCTCTGAGCTGACTGGCACGCCTGCTCCCACAGGGCTTTCTGTTAGCAGACTGGCAATCAGAAGCCAAACACACAACAGACAGCACCAGTTCAGGAAACAGCACAACTACAAAGGGAAATACAGCTGGTGACGGGCCAGAGGGTGGCAGGGACTGTGTTTTTCTTTGCCTGCATGTATTTGGGATTCATATTTAGATCTACAATCAACAAGAATGTGTCTGTGTGTTGTGCAGGAGTCCAGTTTTATTCTTTCCCATCAAGTATCCTGTCCCATCTGGGAATACTGCACTCCTTCTCCAAGGTCCTGAGGCTCCACCTCTGTCTCTGCTCCCACGTGTGGGTCCTGTGTCCATGGGGGTCTGGGGATGGGCTCCCCACTCTGGACCCATTATCTGTCTTCCTCCCGCTGCACCATCATCATTCTGTCTTGGTATCTGGTGGACCTCACTCTCTTCTTTTTCCTTCAGGTGTCTGTTCTGGCAGATGGGCCTTTTGCAGGTCTGTATGCAACACTCAGCTTGTCAGATTTCACAGAATTTTCTTCTTAACTCTTTGGAGTTTGGGGAGGATGGATGTCTTTACGTGTGGAGTTACCTAGCCCAGAAAAATAACAAGTGTCTTTCTTTATTTAGGTATTATTTAATTTTTCATTCAATTCTATAATTTTCCCCATAGTTTTATTTCAAGTTAGAAAGAATTTTTACCTTCTTAAAAATTAACATTAGGCTGGGTGCAGTGGCTCACGCCTGTAAACCCAGCACTTTGGGAGGCCAAGGCAGGCGGATCAGGAGGTCAGGAGTTCGAGACCACCCTGGCCAATATGGTGAAACCCGTCTCTACTAAAAATACAAAAATTAGCCAGGCGTGGTGGCAGGCATCTGTAGTCCCAGGTACTCAGGAGGCTGAGGCAAGAGAATCGCTTGAGCCCGGGAGGTGGATCTGGAAAAGTGGTGACCCCAAAGGAAGTCTTCAGTGGGGTGATCGCCGGCACCATGTCCAGGTCTCAGCTTTGACGAACACTGGGTGGATGCAATGGCAGCGTTTAGGGAGGCCCAGGCACCACATACAATCTTTGTGACTGTTCTGTAAATCTACAATCATTTCAAAATGAAGCTTTAAAAATGACTTTAATGGATGTAGTGTGTACATATACATAATTTATGTATAGTGCACACTAAGTTGAATGCAGCCATTGTCATTGTACTGACACTGTAAGGAAACCCTGAGCAGGGTTTTGACCTCAGGGGCGTCTGCTCAACAGAAGCAGTTCCCCCCCCAGAAACTGTCTGGGTGTCTTGGGAACGTGGGTGCTGCTCCAGCAAAGGTCTGGAAGGTGGGTTCCCGGGAAGAGCCTCAGGGCTGGGAACGTGGCGGCCCTGACCCCACCCTCTCCGATGTCTGCAGAGGAAACAACTCAGCTTCTGCCCCTTCTGCTACCACGAGGTGGGGTGGGTGATGGAGTCTCAGCAGGGCCAGAGTGCAGGGAGGCCCCGGGATCTGCACCCCCAGGTATGGGGCGAGCTCCCGGGTGGGAAGGGCCCCTCCCCCTGGGACTGAGCTCCCTTCCCACGGGGTTTATCCGCCTGTGCCGCTGTGGGGGGCGTTGCCAGCCCCATCATTGCCTGCGGGGTCGCGTCCGGTGCGCCCCCGACCGCCTCCATCTCTCACGGGGGAAGCTGAGGCTCAGAGAAGAACGAGGGAGGGGTGGGGTCGGCCCCTGTGCGGCGAGGCCAGTAGCGGACCCCAGCCAGACTGCGGGACCCCCAGCCTCGGATCCGACCCCCCTGCAATCAGCGTCGGAGTGTCCCAGCCTCGGCACCACTTGGGACCGCCCCGCGCCGCAGCGCCCTCATCTGGAAACCGGGGGTGTGGCAGCGCCGCCCTCCTGCGGAAGCGGGGTGCAGCTCCTGCTTCCAGGGGCCGGCGGGGTCGTGGGGTGTCGAGGTCGAGGCTGGTGGGGTCGCAGCAGCGCTCAGGGCCACCCCTTCTGCACCTGTCCCGCCGTTCTGGCGTCTGTGCCAGGAGAGCAAATGGCACTTTGGGTTTCTGTGCCAGGAACAAGCTTCCCGCAGTTTCTGTTGGGCTCCTGGCTGCGCCCAATTCCCAGCTTTTGGAAGCGGTTCTGGAGGCGGCTCCGCGCAGTAGCCAGGCCAAAAAGCCGGGTGGTGGGCGGCGTCTGTGACGTTCCCCAGGTTCGCAGGGGTTGCCTCTGAGCCTAGTGGCTTTGCAGCCTGTGGGGAGCACGAATCCTCGGCTCAGTCCCTTCTTAGGGGTGGGCCTTCCAGAAGTCTTTGGCACCTGGACCAGCCCAGGGCTTAAGTGGGGCCTCTACACTCACAGAGCGGGACGGCCCCCACAGCCACCCCTGGAGCAGAGGGCAGCACACCTAGTGCTCTATAAATGCCTGCTCCCACTAGACCCACAGCCTATGTGATGAGCTGGAGGGGAGGGAGGGAAGGGACCAGCCCACTGAGCTGTGGAAGCCCTGCAGCCCCCACCCCAGCCAGGAACCCCTTCAGTCAGGAGAGCAATGTGGGGAGAGGCCAGGCTTACTTACCTCCTTATAGACACCAGTCCTTTCCAGGAGGGAGAAAGAGCTATGGGTCACTCACTTTAGGGTGAATTAGCTTTTCTCACGGGGGGGTAAGATTTGCACAAAGGCAGTTAGGGCTGTGGGGGCTGTCCTTGCCTCCCCCACACACCTGCCAGAGACAGCCGCGCAGGAGGCAGAGAGATTCTGGCCCAATGACTGGGGACTGTTAGAAGAATCTAGGAGCAATTCTACTGTGACCCAGTTTCCCTTGAGTCATGGGCCTAAAATCTGCTTTGCAAAACATTGCAGATGTGGTTGAAAACTGACCACAAGACTCTTAGCTTTCTGTTGAGGAGTCCAGATCTGTGCCATCAGCCAAGTGCCTGGCATAGGCTGCCTGCCTGTCCCCACAGCGACGAGGGCAGCAAGATGGGCTCATTCTCCCCACACCCTGCTGCCTGTGATAGCTTCAGACAGCCAGGGTATGGGGGGCAGGAAAACAGGTGCAGTCAGAGGTGCCAGCAGGATGCAGGCATGGCCCTGTTTGAGTGACACCTTCAGCCCAGAGCACTCAAGCAACAAGCTGTTCTCCTCCCACCAACAGCTGGGGGCCTTCCAAATGACAGCTCCTGCCCACCTTTGACAGGGAGCTCACTCCTGAATGACTGGCAGAGGCAGCACTGGCACAGATAGCTACAGGCGAGGGCGTTCTCCCAGACTCCGTATAGCATGGAGCTTCCCAGTATCAGAGTAGTAATGGGGGGGCACCCAGAGCGCCAGGGACACGGAACTGCTGAATTCACAGAAACAAGGTGGGGGGCACATCTGGACCCAGGTGGAAAGTGGCTGGGTGGTATTAGCCCAACCCAGAATTCCACCTGACATTTATACGCGAGGCATTGGCTCAGCTGGCTGGGGGCAGTCCTTAGGAGGTCTGGCATCCAGTGGGCAGAGCCCGAAGGCAAGACCTTCAAGGAGGGGCAGAGCCAGTGCCTGAGCACTGAGGAGCACCTCGAGGGGGCCGAGTGGCCGCCAGGGGAGAGCGGCATTTGCAGGGGCAACCTGTGGCCGGAGTCCCCTCACACACACGAGGCTGGTCCGAGAGCACCCCTGCAACGCTGAGGGCTATGAGTGGCCGTGGGGGAGCCTGGGCGCTCTGCCAGGTCACCTCCCTCAGTGACAACTGTGTGCTGGGTCCAGCCAGCTTGCTCTGCTCCCTGGAGCTGCCGAGGGCCAGGGCTCCCCACAGTGCCTGCTATATTCAGAGGCTGTAATTACGCATCTCTGTCCTGTGGGCCGAGTCGCAGAGCTGTTTAGGGAGGTGTTTGTGGGGCCTGTGAATCAGGAGCTCACGAGAAAAGTGGTGGCTGGCACCGCAGAGCAATAAGGGCCTGGGTGCCAGCAACAAGCAGTCCCCTGCAGCCCCAGCAGGGCCCCTGCCAGCCCGCATGCCGGCTTCTGCCCGCGGGGTCAGACTCAGTGACCTTGCCTCTGACAGCCAGCCCTGCCCCTCAACCCACTTACTGCCCGCATAAACAGCTGAACTGTACCACCTCCAGGAGGCCAGGCCTCTGCTGGACACAGGTCCAGAAAAGACCCATCAACCCCTGGGAGCTCACACACAACTGCACACACAACCACAAGACCACAAGCCACATGCAGTAAATCACACACACGCACAACCACACACAACCACACAGTCAGGCATGCATATTACACAAACACACACAGAACCACATACAGACATACAACCACATGTGGAGCACACACAATCACAACAGCCACACGTATGCATAAGCACGCAGTCACACACAGGTGCATACAGACGCACAACCACAGCGCCACTCTCTCGCCCCCCACGGAGTTGCCTGCGTCCCTTGAGGAACAGAAAGCAAAGCAGGAGACCCCAGCAGGCTAGATGGAGGGTCCGGGCAGGAGGGTCAGGGCCAGATGGAGGTGGGAAGAGCGACTGGAGGGTGTTGGGGGCGGCCTGAGGGTCGAGTGGATGGAGGGTTGGGGGAGTAGGCCAGAGGGCGTGGGGGTGTGGCTGAGACACTAGCCCGGCCTTGGCCGTCTGAATGGGGCGGTCTGAATCACCAACTTGTGTCCCAGGGGCCACCAAGGACATGGGGAAGATGCTCGGGGGTGACGAGGAGAAGGACCCAGACGCCGCCAAGAAGGAGGAGGAGCGGCAGGAGGCGCTGCGCCAGGCGGAGGAGGAGCGCAAGGCCAAGTACGCCAAGATGGAGGCGGAGCGCGAGGCCATGCGCCAGGGCATCCGAGACAAGGTGCGCGCCGGGCCGGGCCCCGCCTGCTGGGAAATCGGCCCTGAGTCCAGCGGGGATCCAGACCCCGCCTGGGTGGAAGGGGCTGCCCGGAGGAGGGGCGGGCGTCCCCCTGGGTCTCCTCCCCTTTGGGGGCTTCAGGGTGGTGGAGGGGATTGGAGCTCGGATTGGGTTCCCTCTGTGGGGCCCAGCCCGTCCTGCTCCTGACCACAGGGCCGGCCCTGACGGGCTTCCTGGGCCCGCATTCCGATGCGCAGCCCTGTGGGAGAAGGTGGAGCCTGGCTGGCTGCCCGGGGCCCTGGGCCGACGGGTCATGGGGCGACCACCTGGCATGGGAGGGCGCTCTGAGGTGAGCCCGGCCTGGAGTGAGGATGCAGGGAGGGGGGCACCCGCTGGGATTCAGGAGGTGGCCCAGAGTGGCTGCCGGCACAGGGACAGCCATGCGCCGTCACTCCCACTCAGCCGGGTCCCCGCAGCGGCCAGGTCCGAGGGGCACAAGGTACAGGGAGCAGCCTGGGTCCCGAGAACCGCTCTGGCTTCCTCGGTGGCTCCAGCAGGGCCCTGGCTGGAAGCTGGGTGGGCACAGACAGCAGCCTGGAGGAGCCTCCAGCCAGGGGTGAGGGGGCACGTGGGAGATGTTCACATTCCACATAGGAGGGGCCTGGGGTGCTGCCTGGAGCCGAGTGCTCACCCCGTGCGCAGGCCCCAAGGGTAGGGGCCGCAGCAGGCCAGGCAGGCCGGAAGCTGTGTTTCCCAGAGGGTCCCCTTAGTCCCCTGCCCTGGATGGGCCAAGATGGCCTGGCTTCAGGGTGGGAAGGTTCAGACTCCCGGGACCCCTCCCTGCTGCCAGGGGCATCCCGAGCAGGTGCAGAAGCTGTTTCCTGGCCTTGTGTCAGCCGCACCCAGGGAAGGGTGGGCTCCACGGGGTCTTGTGGGGAGGCTGGAGCTCCCGAAGTGGACAGAGGTCGACATGGGAGGGCAGGGGCGGGGCAGGCGGGGCACATGCAGCCCCTATACCCAAAAGGCCAGTCCAGCAGTGCTGCCCCGCCCCACCCACGGATTCTTCCCACACCCTCCAGTCCCTTGCAGCAACCCCCCGCCACCGCCACGCACCCTGGAGGGTGCAGAGCAGCCACTGATAGGGACTGGGGGCTGGGTGCCCTGGCATCCCACCCAGGGTCACTGGACGTTTCCAGGGGTCTCCTGTTGATGGACTTTGCTGTGCTGGCTCATGCCCTCCAGCTCCCCTAGCTGACCCAGGGCTTCAGGAGGAAGTCAGGGGAATATACACCATCTGAGCCAGGCAGCCAGAGCCCATTCAGATGTGCTCAGGAGACTGTGGGTATCAGGAGCGGGGGACGGCGACAGGAGAAGGGAGGAGGAGTCAGAGAACAGAGAGAGACAGAGACACAGAGATAAAGAGACAGATACAGAGAGACAGAGGGAGAGACAGAGAGAGGGAGAGACAGAGAAAGAAGGAGAGACAGAGACAAGGAGAGACAGAGACACAGAGAGAGAGACAGAAAAAGACAAAGAGAGGGAGAGAGACACAGAGAGAGAGAGACAGAGAGACACAGAGAGATAGACAAAGAGAGGAGAGACAGGCACAGAGAGAGGGAGAGACAGCAACACAGGCAGGGAACAGAGAGGAGAGAGCCAAGACCCCAAGACCCCGAGAGCCCCCGGCAGAGCTGAGAGAGCTGACGCTCGGTAGAAGTGGAGGTGGCGGTGGGTAGCAGCTGAGGGAGGGACACAAAGTGATGGTGGGCTGGGGTCTGAGAGAGCTGTGTCTGGGGCAGGTGTCTCCAGAGTGGGTCAGGTCCCCCCGGCTCCGGCCTCTGCTGGCATGATCTTAGAGGGACACCGGCTGCTCCGGGCCGTGTCATTCCTCAGGGTCCCCAGAGGCAGGACAGGGCAGGCTCAGGGGACCATGTCCAGGCCCCAAGGGCAGTGGGGACAGGGCCAGCAGTGTCAGTGGCTGAGTGGCCCGGACAGGATGCAGCAGCTGCACCCTCCAGAGACTGGGAGACACCAGGGAGAGTGAGGCCCAGGAGAGGGGGAAGCGTAAGCACCTCCTCAGTTTCCGTGTGGGGCCCACAGCTGGCAGCTGGGGTGCAGAGCTCTCTGGTCAGGCCTATGGGGAGCTGGCCTGACCTTGCTGCCAGGCACTAACCTGCGCTTCTGTCTTGGTCTAAGCCCCTCAGAGAACACAGGTGGCAGGGATAGAGGCCACAGACCTGCCCACAAGAACAGCCCCCTCCACAGTCCACTGGCCCCTCAGGCCTTGGAAGCACCAGCCTCTCTGCTCTGGAGGCCCCACCACACTGGATCCCCCCCAGACTCCACGTCCACACCTTCTCCACAGAGCCCTCCTCCACGGAGCCTTTGGGGGTAGGGGAACCCCGCCCTCAGGTGTGGCCACCTGATCAGAACACCTGCTGCCTCCAGCCTCCCCTGGGCCGTGGCACCCCCAGGCATCTTGGGGGTTGGTTAGAGAAGAGGTGCTGAGCTGCCCTGTCCAAGGCCTCTTTGCGGATGGGGACTGGATCCTTTCGGAGTATCCAGCCCCTCAGGCAGTTCCCAGAGGAGCACCGCACCTGCACCTCCAGTCAGGCAGCCATCTGGACAGGCCCAGGCCCAGGGATCGAGAGCGAGACTGGCCCCTCTGTGCTCGGCGCACTGACTGACCTGCCCTTGGCTTACATAAGCTTCCAGCCACCCATGTCGGGCAGCTCACGCCTGGGCCTTCCTGCATGGGCCTTCTGAGGGCCCACTAGGCTGCCCCAGTACACTGCATCCCCCCCACCCCCAACAGCCCACACGGCGCCTAGCAGGTGTCCTCCTGGTTGCCGAATGCTGGGTGTTTGGTCCTATCGTTCCTATTGTTGGTTCTCAGTATTGATTAGCACCCACTGCCCTTTTCTTCTCAGGAACACAGTGTTTTCAGGGTTCAGGGTCTCACCTCAGATGTGTCAGGGCCTCCTAGGCTCCCCCAGCAGCCACTCCCATCCTCAGGTGTTACTTCCTGGAGAGCAGCTGACCAGCATCACGGCGGGCCTAGGGCTGGGTGTGCCTGGGCGTTTGTTTCTGGAGCAGACGCCTCAGAACCGGGTCTCAGGCTCCGGCGTGCAGCCCAGCCCCAGAGCCCGTGTTCCCGGCGGAGTGACCCTGGCCCTCAGGCCGAGTCCAGCATGACCTCAGCCTCAGAATGACCTGGAGCCTCAGTGCAGCAACTGGCACTTCAAGTGAAGCTCTGAGTGTCCCACAGCCTGGTGGCAGGGCCTGGAGTCTCCTTCCTGGGCCCAGAGGGAAGGACCCCACACCTTTTGCAGACAGGGTCCCCCAAGCCCCAAGGGTCACTCCCCTGACCCAGGAGGTTCCTTTGCTCACACAACTTATGTTCCCGCTGTTACATGCCTGCTCCTCTGAGCACACCCGTGTTCCTGAGTGCCTTTGCCATGGGCAGCACAGCCTCCTGGGCTGGGCACACGTGTGGCCGCCGCATGCACAGACCCCCATACCCCTGGCTGGAAGGAGGCTCTCTCTGGCCAGACCTAGCTTCCAGTGGCATTGCTCTCCCCAGCACACCCCTGGCCCCACAGGATGAGGAGCACATGCCCCCTCTACTTCCATACCTGGAGCTGCTGTCCCTCCTGCTGTGGATGGCTAGGACCAGAACCAGTCTGCTCTTGCTGCCCCGCGGGGTCAGGGCTTTGTTCTGGGCCTGCAGGGCCCTCTGGGTGATGCCCCTGTCCTTGTGGAGGACGTTCCTACCCTGCACTCTTCGCCTCACTGAGGAGATCCCTGGAGTCCCAGCTCTGTCAAGAGTGTGCAGGGGCTGCTAAGGACCAGGGCGAGCCCACAGCCCCTCTCTCTCCGCAGTGGCCAGGTGGTGCTCTGGCCGCAGGCCGCTGGGAGCATGGCACCCTCCTTTCCATCTCACTGAAGGTGGCCCTGGCCCCCCACACCCAGAGCCACCTGCAGCACCAGGGAAGGGGAGAGGTGCCGAGACTGCCCTCAGTGGGGTTGGGGGGCACACAGGCAGCCTCCATTTGGGAGGAGGGAGGGGCCTCCTTGGAGAGCCAGGGGGTGCCCAGCACCAGGAGCAGAACCAACCGCTTCTATGGGAAGGGGCTGCTGAGACAGGAGCAGGAGATGGCAAGGGAGGGGCTCCTCCTGGGCAGAAAGGCTCCTCCCTGCGGCTGTCGATCCCGTGGTGTGCTCCTCGGTCCTGTAAAGTGCTGGTGCCCACTCCCTTTCTAAGTTTTCTCCTGGACACAGCTGCTGACGCCTTCACTGCTCTAGAGCATCCTTAATCTCAGACCCAGGGCCTTGGACCCGGCTCGGGGGTCCTGCCCAGGGCATGGACAACCGGCTCCTGTACGACACCAGGCCCCCAATCCTTCCAGGCCAGCCCAACCCCACTGGTTCCCACCTTCCTGGGCAGCAAGAGGCTGTTCCGTAGTTCCATGGCCTCACCATGACCACAGGCTTCCTGGGCTGGCGGCTCACAGGAGGGCTGGAGGAATGTGGGGTGGGGAGGTGTATTGATCTAAGAACCAAAACCCTGCTGCCTGGCATCAGAAACTTAGAGGCCTGGAGGGCAGAAGGCCAAAATCCCATGCCCCCTCTGGAGGCTCTGGGGGAGGGCCTTTCCCTGCCCCTTCCTGCGTCTGGCTGCCCTGCAACCCCTGGTGTTTCTTGGCTTGTGGCCTCACCACTTGCGACTTCCTCCGCTTTCATATGCCCGCCCCCGTCCGGGTGTCTGTCCTTTCTGTCTCTTACAAGGACACTCTCACTGGACTTGAGGCCCCTCAAATCCAGGATGGCCTCGTCCCCATCCTTACCATAATCACATTGACAAAGACCTATTTCCAAACGAGATCACATTTGAAGCTCCAGGCAACATGAGTTTGAGGGGGACAGTATTCAGCCGCTACAGAGGGCAGACACACACACAGGAGATGAGAAACGGGGGTGGGCAGGGGCTCGGTGAGGCCCAGGTGTGCCAGCTGAGGTCACAACTAGGCAGGATTCCAGGACACCCAGTGCCTGGAAGTAACCGCCGCCCAGGCCCCTCTGCCAGCTGCCCATGGAGCTGAAGTGGCCTGCCAGGGAGTGGCCCTGCTGGGGCTGTGGCCGCATGCAGGCAGCCTTGGCCAGGCCCAGGAGTGACTGCAGGTCGTGGACCAGGCACTGGGCAGGAGGGTCAGCTGCAGGGTGACTGTTTCTCCCCACCTCTGCCACACAGCATCCTGCCCACCCCTCCCTGCCCCAAGCTGGAGGCTTCCTGGAAGGCAGAATGCCAGGGGCTGGGCTGGGTTTGGAGCCAGAGGTGGGGCCACAGCCCCCTCTCCTCTCAAGGAAGATGGGAGCTTCCCCATCCCCTGCTCCCCCTTCTCAGCTGCTGGCCCCCATTCTCCGTGGGGGCTTCCCACTCCTCCAGGCACCCCCCGGCGAGGGGTCTCTTCTCCCTCTGGGGTCCTCGTTTGTCTCGTGGGCCAGGGGGCCGCGCACACGCCTCCTGGGGTTCCTGGGCCAGTCCCTGGCCCAGGGAGGCTGCAGCCTGCCTAGGAGCCGCCGGGACCCCCGCCCTGACCCCCACCTCCCTCGCAGTACGGCATCAAGAAGAAGGAGGAGCGCGAGGCCGAGGCGCAGGCCGCCATGGAGGCCAACTCCGAGGGGAGCCTGACGCGGCCCAAGAAGGCCATCCCGCCGGGTTGTGGGGACGAGGTCGAGGAGGAGGACGAGAGCATCCTGGACACCGTCATCAAGTACCTGCCCGGGCCGCTGCAGGACATGCTCAAGAAGTAGCCCCGCGCGGGACAGCGGCCCCGCGGAGCCCCGCCCCTCCCCCCTGCAGACCCTCCGCGGAGGCCCCCAAGGGACGAGCAGAGTGCAGCCCCTACGCCGATATAAGCCATAGCCCCAGGCCCGCCCTGCCTGCGCCTGCCCCCTCTCTTACCCGAGGGGCGTGCGCCCCCAGGACCCCCCAGTCCGCCCGGTGCTCCTCTGCCCGCCGGTGGCTGGAGCCCCATCGCCTGGGACGCCCCTTCCTCTTGCCGTTTACCGCCCACCCAGCAGCGCCCGAGGCCAGGGCCGCCGGAAGGGCAGCCCCGCGACCACCCCTGTGCACTCATTAGCGGCGGTGGGCGCCTGTCGGGCCCGCACTCAGGAGCACAGCCATAGCAGATGGGGGGGTGCGGGCGGGGCGGGGGCGGCGGGGCCTGGGCCCCCCTCCCGCGCGCGGATTCCGGGGTTCGGATCGCGCCGCGGTGAGTGTTCGCGCCCGCACGTGGCCGCTCTCCGCCCCCCAGGCTGCCCCCCTCGCGCCCCTGTCCGTCAGTCTCTGTCCCCATCCTTTCCTCTCCTCTCTGGAAGGTTTTGCTTCTTACGAACGCCACGGCCGTGTTCACTACTAAACTAAAGGAAACAAAGCAATAGGTTTGGGGGACGCTAAGCCCCCCACCCCCGTCACCCCGCTCTTCCCGAGTCCTCGCCCCTCGCCCCCCACCCAGCCTCCTGGCCTCTCCGCCGACGCGGCTGCTGCTTCTCCCTGGGGAGGACCCCTGCCCTCGCCCATTGAACTCTGCACCCTCCACAGGAGCCGCAGAGGCCCGAGGCACCCAGGGGGTCTCCGGACGCTGGAGACCCTGCGACCCTGCCCAGCACCTCCTCCGTGGGCAGCTCCTCGGGTGGGGCCTGCGGGGTTCCCTGCGCGCAGCGGGCGCGAGTGTGGCCGAATCCACCTGGTGGCCCTGCGGGGCGGCCTCCGAGTCCCTGTTTCTCCTCCATTCATGTTTAATTTGCATCACAATTTGTTGAATCTCAGGTAAATGAGGTCTTTGCATTTAATGAGTTTTACCTTGACAGGCGTCGCCTCGCCCCCCAGGCCCTTTCCGTCCACATCACAAATGCATCAAGTCCACACGTGTTTCGGGCCAGGGTTGGCTTGGCATTGACCTTCATGACCTTACATAGCTTTAGAGAAGCCATAACGTTAGACTGCAATACTAACGACCTACGCCCCTCCCGGCAGAGACCACCGCGCCCCTCTGCGCCCCAGCGACGCGGCCCACGGGGACGCCGCTGTCCGTCCTGCTCGCCCTGTGCCCTCTCGCTGACTTCTCCCGGGTCGTGTCTTAAAAAAACTCCTGTTTTCACACCTTTCAAAGCCAGCTCTGAGCAGACAGGGCGTCCTCTCTTAGAACCTGCGCACCCCGTTCCCAGCGCATGGCGCCCGGGGCCGCGAGCTTAGCTTAGACCGTGGTGTCCTCTGTCCGTTTGTCCTGCGCCTGCGCCTCCTCCTGCATGTCGGGGCCCCTGCGTGTGTTCTCTCCGGATGGAATCACAGCCAATAAACACCAGTGATTTCATACCGTGTGGCCATTCCTTCCAGTGGTCCATTCCGCCAGCCGGTGGGAGGACCGGGCCTTCCCCAGTCCATGTTCTTTCCACGGGCAGCTGCAGGGCATCCCACCATTCTCACCCTGCTCCGTCCACTCAGACTCATTTTCCCCAGGCCGTCCAGCCACAGCAACCTCCATCTAAACCGCAGACCTGCGCCTTCAGGGACCTGACCCCAGGTTGGGTCTTCCACGGAACCTCAAAGCCTCTGCCCTCTGCTCTCCCTCCCACCTAGATCCCGACCACGGGCCTGTGCCTCTCCTCAGTTCCACCGGCCCGGGGCCCCAGGTCACCCTGTGCTGCCCTTGCCTCTGCCCAACCAGGAATTCCTGCCCCGACAAGCATCCCCGTGGGACTGTCCCTCCTCCTGAGTCCCAGACTGGGATCCCTGAAGGGAAATGTCTGCCAACTTGGGTTAAGGCCAGAGGAGGTTCCTCACCCCAGCCCAGAGAACAGCCCCTCTGCCTGGTTGCTGGGGGTCCCGCCCACACTCAATCCGCTGGATGCTCAGCCCACCCCTAGCTGCTGCCCACCACTTGCTTCCCCAGAACGTCCTTGTTTGACCTCCATGTTTGGAAGCTGTTAAAAGATGATTCCAGCCGGGCGCGGTGGCTCAAGCCTGTAATCCCAGCACTTTGGGAGGCCGAGACGGGCGGATCACAAGGTCAGGAGATCGAGACCATCCTGGCTAACACGGTGAAACCCCGTCTCTACTACAAAATACAAAAAACTAGCCGGGCGAGGTGGCGGGCGCCTGTGATCCCAGCTACTCTGGAGGCTGAGGCAGGAGAATGGCGTAAACCCGGGAGGCGGAGCTTGCAGTGAGCTGAGATCCGGCCACTGCACTCCAGCCTGGGCAACAGAGCCAGACTCGGTCTCAAAAAAAAAAAAAAAAAAAAAAAAAAAAGATGATTCCGGCCAGGTGCGGTGACTCTGGCCAGGTGCGGTGGCTCAGGACAGGCACGGTGGCTCATGCGTGTAATCCCAGCACTTTGGGAGGCCAAGGTGGGCAGATCACGAGGTCAGGAGATGGAGACCATCCTGGCTAACATGGTGAAACCCCGTCTCTACTAAAAATACAAAAGAAAAAAATAGCCGGGCATGGTGGCATGCAACTGTAGTCCCAGCTACTTGGGAGGCTGAGGCAGGAGAATCGCTTGAACCTGGGAGTCGGAGGTTGCAGTAAGCTGAGATTGCACCACTGCACTCCAGCCTCGGCGACAGAGCGAGACTCCATCTCAAAAAAAAAAAAAAAAGCGAAGATGATTCCATGACATTTGTTAAAGCTTGGTGAGGAAGGCTTTGCTCAGGACCAGCGCCATAGGTACAGGGACCATGCAATAGGGCTTGCAATGGGTGTGTTGCCAAGGAGCAGAGTGGGCTCAGTGGACAGAAGATGACTGAGGAACATCAAGGGTTGGGGGATTCTGACTAACCCCATCTAACTGGATTCTAGCTGGAGACAGGCAGGGCAATCAGACAGACCCGTCAGGCGGTGGAGGATGAGGACCCCAATTAAATCTCCAGGATGAGGGTTTGTTGCTAAACTGACCTAGCCAGATTCTTTGCTAAAACAGAATTTTACAAGGAAGTGGGCCAATGGGCCTACCAGAAGATTCAGGAAGTTAATTAAAGTTTGACCACACAAAAAATCTTTGTCAGGAGCCCTCTCTAGGGAGCAGCATGTCTGGGTCTCCTGTAATCTTCCTGACGCTTCTGGCTGGGAATGCCCCAGGGAGCTGCCCAGTCCCAGGGCAGGAGGACCCCATGTGCCCTGCCCCCAGGCCGGGCCCTCCTGGATGCCAGGTGGGATCTGGGAGGGAATGTGCTCTCCTCCAAGCCCATGGAGGGGTGTATCCTGCTCTTCCTCCTGCTGCCTCTGGGGAAGTGTGGACCCCAGGCACCACCAAATTGCCCAGGGTGAACTCTCCCCTGCCGAGTAGGCAGCAGCTGGCCCCTCTTCCTCCCTGGAACTGAAACTCAGTGTCTTTGCACCCACCCCTGTGCCTGTGGCTGCTCCCCAGCAGGGCTGCTCTTAGAAGGCCACCTCAACATCCAGCCACTGCTCGGCCTCCATCCTCCCCCAGCCTCCCATTTCCCACCCATAACCTGGTCTGGACCCCCTTGCAAGCCTGAGCAGCAACTTGGACGTGCCAGGCAACGACCCAGGCAGCTTTCCCTCTGAGTCTTTTTTTTTTTTTTTTTTTTTTTTGAGACGGAGTCTTGCTCTGTAGCCCAGGCTGGAGTGCAGTGGCCCGATCTCAGCTCACTGCAAGCTCCGCCTCCCGGGTTTAAGCCATTCTCCTGCCTCAGCCTCCGGAGTAGCTGGGACTACAGGCGCCCGCCACCTCGCCCGGCTAGTTTTTTGTATTTTTAGTAGAGACGGGGTTTCACCGTGTTAGCCAGGATGGTCTCGATCTCCTGACCTCGTGATCCGCCCGTCTCGGCCTCCCAAAGTGCTGGGATTACAGGCTTGAGCCACCGCGCCCGGCCTTTTTTTTTTTTGAGACGGAGTCTCGCTCTGTCGCCCAGGCTGGAGTGCAGTGGCGAGATCTCGGCTCACTACAAGCTCCACCTCCCGGGTTCACGCCATTCTCCTGCCTCAGCGTCCAGAGTAGCTGGGACTACAGGCGCCCACCACCATGCCCAGCTAATTTTTTTTTGGTATTTTTTTAGTAGAGACGGGGTTTCACCATGTTAGCCAGGATGGTCTGGATCTCCTGACCTCATGATCCGCCCACCTCGGCCTCCCAAAGTGCTGGGATTACAGGCATGAGCCACCACGCCCGGCTCCCTTGGAGTCTAGACCAGCCCTTCCTACAGCTGGGTCAGACCTGAGCTTCTCCTGGATCCAGCTCTCACCTCAGGTGATGGGGTCCGAGTCCTCCTGGGAAAGGCACTCCTCCCCAGATGTTTACTGTGCCCCTGTGATTTGTGGCGCTCTGTTCTAGGGGCTGGGAATACTAGTCCCTCCCTCCTGGAACTGGTTTTCCTAGTGATGGAAGGCAGATGATAAACATGTAAGTGGTGGTGTCTGCTCTGGAGGAAAATCGAGCAGGACAGGGAGCAGAGAGCAATGGTGAGGGTTACTATTTCATGAGTGGTCAGGGGGCCTCTCTGTCAGAGTGATGTGCACAGACCCGGAGGAAGGCGGGTGTCCCCTGGGAGAGCATTCTGGGCAAAGGAACAGGCATTCAAGAGCCAGGAGACAGCGCTGCCTGGGTGCCACCAACGTGGCCCTGACCCCAGGCACTGGCTGGGCACCACCCTGCCCCGGGAGTCTCCTTCTGAATGTTTAACTGTATCTTGAACACAGCTGGGCTGGCTTTCAAGCTCCAGACACGGCCTCCTCCCCAGGCCAGGAAGCCATCTCTCCTCTGACCGCCTCCTCCCCCAGGGCCCCTCCTCTCCAGCGCCCTGCACTGGGGGCAGTAGCGGCTACTGAATCACAAGCCACCTGACTATGAGCTTTCAGGACAAATTCTAAGAGGCCTGGCAATTAAAGGCCATTTTCCTGGCACCGGAAGTCCGCAGCCAGTCCAGCCCTGCCGCCCACCGCCGGCCAGTGGGGCCACTGCGCCCAGGCGACCTGGAAGCAGCTCTGCTGCTGTTGCAGGCAGCTGCCCCTCAGGTGATGCAGGGAATGGTGTGTGGGGAGGGGCACAAGCCAGGAAGGAGTCCTGGGAACAGCTTGAGGGACCCACACACCTGGCTGTGTGGATGGAAAGGGCCTCAGGGAAGGCGCCCAGGTGAGACTGCCGGAGACACGGCCCCCAGCACATCCGCCCCCTCCAGCACATCCGCCCCCTCCAGCACATCCACCCCACCCAGCACATCCACCCCGCAGGGGATCTGCCCCACCTCCCCGTCACACAGATCCGCCCCTCCAGAAAATCTGCCCCCCAGTAGATCCACCCACCAAGATCCACTCCCCTGGAGATCCGTCCCTCCAGCAGATCCGCCTCCCGCAGAAGATCCACCTCCTCATCAGATCCTCCCCCAAAGACCCACCCCCAGCACATCCAGAAGATCCACCCCCCGCAGCAGATCCGGCCCCCTCAGCAGATCTGCCCCTCCAGAAGACCCGCCCCTCACGGCAGATCCGGCCTTCCCAGCAGATACGCCCCTACGCCCCCTCCCCGAGTAGATCCGCCCTTCCAGAATATCCACCTCCCCCGCAGATCGGGCCTCTCCCTCAGAACCGCCCCCAGCAGAACTGCCCCCAGCAAAGCCGTTCGGGCTGGGCCTCGGGGCCTGGGGAAGGGAGCCGGCACCATTCCTGGGAGGGACCGGGCCCGCCCCTGGCCAGCCTGAGCCAATCAGCGCATGCTAGGCGGGCTGTCATGATTGGCTCCCAGAGGCTCACGTGTGGAGGCCTGACCAATCAGAGCCCGAGAGACACCATTGCAAGACTCTGAGGAGAGCTGGCGCTGGGTCAGTCCGCAGCTCGCCGCGCGGCAGCACCTTCGCGCCTACCCAGGCCAGTACGCGCGGGTCTCGGGCCTGGCAGAAGCTTCTCCGGCCCCCTGCCCTCGCCTGGCCTCGCCCCGTCGCTTGCGTGCTTGTCTCGTCCTGCCCCCAGGCCCTGCCGGTCCCCACCCTTAGGCCGGCGTCCCTGCCCGGCCCTGCGCGGGTTGGCGCCAGCTCAGGAAGACGCCCTGAAGCCGAGGCCTCGGAAGCAGGTTTCTCCCGGACCTTCTCCTGCCCCGCGTTCCCCCCTAGGCTGGCGGTAGGGACCAGACCCCCCCCAGCAAGCCCATAACCGGCCTTCGCGCTCCCGGTGGCCCTGGCTGGCCCTGGGCGCCGCCGAGGCCTCAGCCTGGAACCCCGCTCCTGCCGTCGGGGACCTTTCTGCGGCTGCCCACACGCGACCCCAGGCAAGGGGTGGGGGCGCGGGACCCTCCACGACAGGGAGGCGGGGCGCTCTCCCTTCTTCGAAATCAGCGTAAACTGGACCCGCCCCACCTCCCAGACCTTGGAGGAGTCCCGGGAAAGGCTGTGGCCTGGGGGTCTGCAGGGCGTTGGCAGTAGAGGTGGGGAGAGACCTCAGCTCTTTCCTGCCCCAGCCCCCTCAGCCGTGCCTTCCTGCCCGTGAGCCGGGGACAGTGGAGGGGAGTCAGGGAGGCTCCTCCAGAAGGACTTTCTTATGACTCGTCCTATAAAGCCCCTCGGGCATAGCCATCCTCCCCAGGACCCACGTACTCTCCCGGACTGTGCTGGAAGCTCAGAGCCAGAATGACTTTTCCACTGAGGCTGGCTGGCCCAGTGGGCGGCAGGGACGGGGGCTGTGAAGAGAAAACTCACCCGCCAGGGTCAGGAGCTGGTTGCCCACTGAGTAAAGCAGAGGGGTCCCTGCCGCTTGCCTCAGGATCAAAGCCAGTTGGTGAGGCACTGCCTTGCAGTTGTAGGAGAGGAATAACGGCCCCCGTGGGTGCTTGGTTGGAACGATTAAAGGAGAATAGCAGTTTAGCACGATTATTTCACACAGTTCAAACCAGCTTATGTGGCGTCTTCAACAAAAAGTAATTTTTTTTTTTTTTTTTTTTTGAGACGGAGTCTCGCTCTGTCGCCCAGGCTGGAGTGCAGTGGCCGGATCTCAGCTCACTGCAAGCTCCGCCTCCCGGGTTTACGCCATTCTCCTGCCTCAGCCTCCCGAGTAGCTGGGACTACAGACGCCCACCACCTCGCCCGGCTAGTTTTTTGTATTTTTAGTAGAGACGGGGTTTCACCATATTAGCCAGGATGGTCTCGATCTCCTGACCTCGTGATCCGCCCGTCTCGGCCTCCCAAAGTGCTGGGATTACAGGCTTGAGCCACCGCGCCCGGCCAACAAAAAGTAATTGTTGGGAGAAGTGACGAGATGAAGGAGGACTCTGAGTCCGAGTCTCCCTCCTCGAGTCCCTGTGTGAGCAGAGGTAAATAATCGAAACTCACCAACCAGGAGAAATTCACCTAGGACTGGGGCAGAAGGTATACACCATGAGCCTGGAAATGATTAAAAAAACAATGAACACAGGCTGGGCGTGGTGGCTTACACCTGTTGTCCCAGCACTTTGGGAGACTGAGGCGGGCAAATCACTTGAGGTCACAAGTTCGAGACCAGCCTGACCAACATGGAGAAACCCCGTCTCTACTAAAAATACAAAATTAGCCAGGCATGGTGGTACATGCCTGTAATCCCAGCTCCTGGGGAAGCTGAGGCAGGAGAATCACTTGAACCTGAGAGACGGAGGTTGGGGTGAGCTAAGATCACACAATTGCAATCCAGCCAGGACAGCAAGAGTGAAACTCCGTCTCAAAAAAAAAAAAAAAAAAAAAACCACAACAGTGAGCCAAAGGGACACAGCAGCAAGGGGTCCCAGTGGCCGAGGCTGGAATGACTTGAATAGCACAATAGAGTAGCGTTGGATTATAATGCACAGTGCTAAAGAAATATCGATGATTCTTTGCTGATGTAATAAGTGACTGAATGAGCCGGGCAAAGTGGGACCTGTAGTTCAGCTACTCAGAGGCTGAAGTGGGAGCATCAGTTGAGCTCGGGAGTCGAGGCCAGCCTGGGCAACATAGCAATATCCCATTTCAAAAAACAAAGGACTGAATAAATAAGTAGATGGGAGAGAGGAGACAATTGACCATGCAAGAGGAATCCAAATATTTTTTCTTTGAGACAGGATTTTACTCTGTCATTCAGAAGGCTGGAGTGCAATGGCACACTGTTGCCTTACTGCAGCCTGGACCTCCTGGACTCAGGCAGTTGTCCCACCTCAGCGTCCCAAGTAGCTGGAACTACAAGCATGCACATCCAGCTGAGTCCGAATAGTGTATGCAGATATGCCCTCACAGAGGTGACCTGAACTTCCTGAGTTGTGAGGGAGCCTCACCTGGGACCTCCTTTTAGGTAGCAGGGAAAAGGAGGAGGGTGAGCCACATGTGGGCACCTCCTTCCAGAGAACATGTGCCTCAGCCTCCAGAGTAGCTGGGATTATAGACATGCACCACCAGCCTGACTAATTTTTGTATTTTTAGTCAAGACAGGGTCTCACTGTGTTGCCCAGGCTGCTTGAACTCCTGGGTTCAGGTGATCTTCCCACTTTAGCCTCCCAAAGTACTGGGATTACAGGTGAGATATAAAACTTCCTTATTCACAGACTACATGATTGTCTATATAGAGAACACTCATCTAAAGCAACAGCAGTGATTGCAGCAAAGACCTTTGTAGAGCCAGTAAGTGAGTTTGGCATGTTCACCAGTAACACATACAAATTAATCTTAGTGCTGCGTGCAGTGGCTCATGCCTGTAATTCCAGCACTTTGGGAGGCTGAGGCTGAGGCTGGTGGATGGCCTAAGGTCAGGAGTTCGAGACCAGCCTGACCAACATGGTGAAACCCCCTGTCTAAAAATAGAAACACTAGTCGGGCATGGTGGCATGCACCTGTAATCCCAGCTACTGAAGAGGCTGAGGCAGGAGAATCGCTTGAACCCAGGAAGCAGAGGTTGCAGTGAGCCGAGATCACACCATTGCGCTCCAGCCTGAGCACCAAGAGTGGAACTCTGTCTCAAAAAAAAAAAAAAGCAAAAAAACAAAAAAAGGCCCGGTGTGGTGGCTCACGCCTGTAATCCCAACACTTTGAGAGGCCAAGACAGGTGGATCACAAGGTTAGGAGTTGGAGACCAGCCTGACTAACATGGTGAAACCCCATCTCTACTAAAAATACAAAAATTAGCCGGGTGTGGTGGCATGCGCCTGTAATCCCAGCTACTCAGGAGGCTGAGATGGGAGAATTGCTTGAACTTGGGAGGCAGAGGTTGCAGTGAGCTGAGATCATGCCACACTTGAACCTGAGAAGCAGAGGCTGCAGTGAGCTGAGATTGCGTCACTTCTCTCCAGCCTAGGCAACAGAGCCAGACTGTGTCTAAAAAAAAAAATCTTATTACTATAGACAAGCAATAAGACGTTGGAAACAAGTTAAAAACACAGTAGCTCCTGAGAGAGAGAGAGGTATAAATTTAACGAGACAAAACAGGGTCTGTATGCTAAAAAACTACAAAATGCCAATTAAAGAAGACCTACATATGTGGAGAGACGGCACATGGCACGCTCATGGACTGGAAGACTGAACATAGTCAAGATGCCAATCTCAGAAGGATCTGTGAAGTTAACAAAATTCCAAAACATTTCAGTAGGACTTCTTTTTAGATTTAGAGAAGATGATTTTAAAATGTATACGGAATGGTGAAGGAGCTAGCTAAAACAGTAGAAAGGATAGATAAAACAATGTTTTAAAAAAGAGCAAAAAAGTTAGATGAATCACATTACAAAGTTTCAACACATGCTTTAAAGCCACAAAAATCAAGACTGTGGTATTGGCAAAGAAGAGACAGATGGGTCACTAGAAGCAGACCCACATAAATATGGCCATTTGATCTTTGACAGCAGTGCAAACAAAAGCAACCCTGTGGAGAAAGGATCATCAGTTCAACAGATAGCAATAGGGCAGTTGGTCATCCATATGGAAAAATTGGAACCTTGACCTAAACCTTACATTGTACCTAATTAACTCAAAATGAATCATATATAAATGAAAAAACTATAAAATGTTTGGAAGAAAACAAAAATACCTTTGTACCTGACATTTGATAGAGTTCTTAGACATGATACCAAAGGCATAATCTACAGAAGAATCCATAAAAGAAAAATTTGTAAATTAGACTTTATCAAAATTAAAAGTTTATTTTTTTGAGACAGAGTCATGCTCTTTTGTCCAGGTTGGAGTGTGGTGGTACAGTCATAGCTCACTGCAGCCTTGACCTCTTGGGCTCGAGCCATCCTGCTTCCTCAGCCTCCTGAGTAGCTGGGACTAGAGATGCGTGCCACAGCGCCTGGCTAATTTTAAATTTTTTTTCCTGAGTCTGGGTTTTGTTGTGTTGTCCAGGCTGTGTTGCCCAGGCTCAAATTCCTGGCTTTAAGTGATCCTCCCACCTTTGGCCCCAAAGTAGTAGATATTACAGGCATGAGCCACCGTGCCTGACCTAAAAACGTTTGATCTACCAAAGACAATGCGAAAAGAATGAAAAGATGAGGAGAAAATACTCACAAATCATCTGTCCAACTAAGGACCTGTATTTAGAATACACAGAGAGCCCTTAAAACTTAACAGTAAGAAAATAGTCCAACTAAAAAGTGGAAGAGACCTGACCAGACATGCACCAGCGATGATACAAGGTTGACTACTGGGCACAGGAGAAGAGGCTTGACACCACCGGCCACCAGGAAATGCAGATTCAGCCACCACGCAGGCCACAAGGCACCTGCACCACAGCCGCAGTGCAGGAGAATGCTGGTGGTGCCCCAAGCTGCCAGGGTGTGGACCTGCTGGAAATGGTACACAGCCACATGACCCAGCAATCCCACTCGGGTATTTAGAGAAAGAAAAACATGTCCACATAAAAACCGTACGTAAATGTTTATTGATGCTTTATTCATAATCATTAAAAGCTGAAATTCAAATGCCTTTCACTGGGTGAACTGGTAAACTGTGGCGTTATCTATGCAGTGAAATACTACTTTGCAGTGACGATGGGGAGATATTGACACATTCGGCACCATGGGGGTGGGAAGAGGTGAAGGAAGGTTGGGGAAAGGCACCGTGGTAAGGTGTGGCACTAAGGAGATTTGGGGGATGGAACCATTGTGTGTGTGGACTGTGGTGGTGGTCACATGACTCTGTACGTGTGTTAAAACTTCAAACTGAAACAAAAAAGTTAAAACTTTTAATTTAAAATATTAAAACATTTTTTTAAACTGACACGTATTCCTGATTTTGTTTTGTTTTGTTTTGTTTTGTTTGAGATGGAGTTTTGCTCTTGTTGCCCAGGCTGGAGTGTAATGGTGCCATCTCGGCTCACCACAACCTTGGCTTACTGGTTCAAGCGATTCTCCTGCCTCAGCCTCCCGAGTAGCTGGGATTACAGGCATGTGCCACCACGCCCGGCTAATTTTGTATTTTTTTTTAATAGAGACAGGGTTTCTCCATATTGGTCAGGCTGGTCTCGAACTCCTGACCTCAGGTGATCTGCCTGCCTCGGCCTCCCAAAGTGTTGGGATTACAGGTATGAGCCACTGCCCCCGGCATTCCTGATTTTTTTTTTTTTTTTTTTTTTGAGACGGAGTCTCGCTGTGTCACCCAGGCTGGAGTGCAGTGGTGCGATCTCGGCTCACTGCAAGCTCCGCCTCCCGGGTTCACGCCATTCTCCTGCCTCAGCCTCCGAGTAGCTGGGACTACAGGTGCCCGCCACCACGCCCGGCTAGTTTTTTGTATTTTTAGTAGAGACGGGGTTTCACCATGTTAGCCAGGATGGTCTCGATCTCCCGACCTCGTGATCCACCCGCCTCGGCCTCCCAAAGTGCTGGGATTACAGGCTTGAGCCACCGCGCCCGGCCGGCATTCCTGATTTTTAAGAAACTGTAACAGAAGAAAAATTACTTGGTAAATGGTACATATCGAAACCTTCCAACAGTCATGCTTAAGTCAAGATATTTAAAGTATTCCCATTAAAGTCAGAAAAGCACAGTTCTCCTTGCTATCGCTGTCAGTGTTTCTCCAGACATCCCAGCAGGGTGAGAGAACCAAAAAAGAGGGAAGGAGATGAATATCAGAGACAGGGTTTAGTAGTTTGTTGACGATACAATAATCTGCGTGTAAATCCAAGGAAATCCCCTGAAGAACCCTGAGGACCAGCTGAAGAGTTCAGTCCGTGCCGGATCCAGTGGGTTTCTCTACTCCACAATAACCCATCAGAGCGTGAGCCACAAGCCTCCACCTCCCTATGAAAGAATCACAAAACAAGCCGGAAGAGAAGTGTGTAAGGACCGCCTGAGGAAGATGCTAAAAGAGGGTGAGTCGGCAAACATGCCACATCGTGGATGAAGGATGTCAGCTACCCCACAAAGTAAACTGTACATTCATTTAAATCCCAATTAAATTCTGATGAGACTAAATGACACAGGATAAGCTGCCTCTGGAGCTGATCTAACAGAAGAAAAGCCAACATTAAAAGAAAAAAAAAAAAAGACGGGTGAGGTGGCTCATGTCTGTAATCCCAACACTTTGGGAGGCTGAAGCAGGCAAATCATTTGTGGTCAGGAGTGTCTTGTGTGGTCAGCCTGACCAACATGATGAAACCCTGTCTCTACTAAAAATACAAAAATTAGCTGGGTATGGTGGCAGGCACCTGTAATCCCAGCTACTCGGGAAGCTGAGGCAGAATTCCTTGGGCCTGGGAGGTGGAGGTTGGTGGTGAGCCGAGATTGCGCCACTGCATTCCAGCTTGGGTGACAAAATGGTACCCTGCCCCCCCCACACACACATAATAAATAAATAATAAAGAAAGAAAGAAAAAGGACGGGCATGGAGGCTCCTGCCATAATCCCAGCACTTTGGGAAACTGAGGTGGGCGGGCAGATTGCTTGAGCTCAGTTTGAGACCAACCTGGGCAACATGGCAAAACCCCATCTCTACAAAAATAAAAAATTAGCTGGGTGTGGTAGTGCCTGTAGTCCCAGCTACTCTGGAGGCTGAGGTGGGAGTATGGCTTGAGCCCAGGAGCCTGAGGTTACCGTGAGCTGTGATTGCACCACTGCACTCCAGCCTGGGTGACAGAGCGAGACCCTGTCTCGAAAAAAAAAAACCACACCATAAAGGGGGTCCTACCAGACCTGAGCAGAGCCATGGGCAACACAGTACAGGAATTAAGCAGGTGAGACGACCAGAGTCCTCACTGGTACCAGAAGATGGCAGCCCAGGAGAAAGCTACCAGTCAGAGGGAGGCCTGCCAGAGATAGCCACATCTCCTCTCAGAGAATGGGGGTGATGAGGCCCTACAGGCCAGTCTGCCCTGCGCTGTGGGGTAGAGGAAGCTGTGGGGCTGGACAACTACAATATTCACAGTTGTGGCACCAGCTGTAGGTGAGAAATGTAAAGGGGGACCCTATCCCCTCAACCTCTGAGGGGCCCTGGGCGACCAGGGGCTGTCTCTACCTGAGGGGTCCCAGCCTTCCTATAAGGCAGTGTGCATGGTGATGACTGAAGTCTCGGGGTGATCTCCCAGCAAGAGGTCAGGTCTTGGTTGTGTGTCCCAGGGTCTCAGTGAAATCAGCTGCTCTCCTGACCCAAGGCTCCCATGCCTCTTCACAGCAGGCCTACTGTTACCAAGGCCAGACCCTTTCATCTTTCAAAAGACTGACTAAAAATGCTTTAAAGAAGCAACCTTTGGCCGGGCATGCTGGCTGACACCTGTAATCCCAGCACTTTGGGAGGCCGAGGCGGGTGGATCACCAGAGGTCAGGAGTTAGAAACCAGCCCAGCCAACATGGTGAAACCCCGTCTCTACTAAAAATAAAAATTAGCCTGGCGTGGTGGCAGGTGCCTGTAATCCCAGCTACTTGAGAGGCTGAGGCAGGAGAATGGCTTGAACCGAGGAGGCAGAGGTTGCCGTGAGCCAAGATCACACCACTGCCCTCCAGCCTGGGCGACACAGTGAGACTCTGTCTCCCCAAAAAAAAAAAAAAAAAAAAAAAGAAAAAACATAGGAATAAATGTAGAGGTCAAATGCTTGTTTGTCCAACTGCGACAGGAGTGTCATCCCTTGAGCAGGCCACATTCTCCCCACGAATTGGCGCGGGCAGATACTCTGGGGTGGGCGGGGTGGGCCCAGGGCAGCATCTCCTTCCTCACAATTGGAGCATAAGCCACCGAAAAAACAAATGTACTTTGTGTACTTTCGTTGACTGAGGAGTAATGTGGGTAAGAGAAAGGACTCTGCTTATTTATGTATTTAGGACTCTGTGCTGATTTATGTAAGCATAGTTGCATCTCTGTGTAAGCGGAAGACAGCAATATAATTCTTTCTATTAAAGGGGACGTTCAGTGCAGCTACTGCAGAGCACTGTCAGGACACAGGCCTCCCCACCAACGCAGGCCCGGGCCTCCACCGCCCCTCAGGAGGGACTCAGTACATCTCAACGGAGTTTTATCCTTAAAAACCAGAAGCCACATGGACATCTACCTTGGGTGGATTTGGTGGGCCTCGGGACTTCTAGCAGCAGAAGGCCTTGGCTTCCTGAACACAGATGGTGCGGGTCTCATCGCAGCGAACCCCCTTGTTTTTCTGTTCCTCTGCTGCATTTCAGGGGACACTGTTCAGCCTTCACCCAGTCACAGGTGTACTAACACACATGACTCACAGGATTTTTGCCTTAGGCATACAGAACTGCATGGCAGAAACAAAACCACCAGCTAGCAGAGAGGGTGAGGCCTGGCTCTGCTGTGAGATTGCCAAGGTCCCTGCAGCCCCGAGCTGCTGCAGAACCCACAGGAACTGACTTCCAGAGCTTTTTTCTGGGGTCCTGGTGCAGGGCCCCACCCACCGTTCTCAGGTGGAGCTTGAAGCTCTTAGACCCTAGGCTCCCGTGGCTACCATCACCGGGCTTTGTGGCCAAGTCCCCAAAGTGGGTGGACCCAATTTTGAGGACTTGTGTTTCCCCTACTCCCTGCAGTTGACACTGACATCGGTGTCTGCTTGTGGTTTCAGTCAATATCTTGACATTTCTTTTTTTTTTTTTTTTTTCTGGAGACGGAGTCTCGCTCTGTCGCCCAGGCTGGAGTGCAGTGGCCGGATCTCGGCTCACTGCAAGCTCCGCCTCCCGGGTTCATGCCATTCTCCTGCCTCAGCCTCCCAAGTAGCTGGGACTACAGGCGCCCGCCACCTCGCCCGGCTAGTTTTTTGTATTTTTTAGTAGAGACGGGGTTTCACTGTGTTAGCCAGGATGGTCTCGATCTCCTGACCTCGTGATCCGCCCGTCTCGGCCTCCCAAAGTACTGGGATTACAGGCTTGAGCCACCGCGCCCGGCCAATATCTTGACATTTCTTAAGAGGGACTTGCTGAAAATAAGTAAAATATACTTTGAGTCAGTGAAGTCTTTTTTGTTTTTTTTTTCTTTTTTTTTGAGATGGGGTCTCGCTCTGTTGCCCAGGCTGGAGTGCAGTGGTGCAATCTCAGCTCACTCCAACCTCCATCTCCCGGGTTCAAGTGATTCTCCTTCCTCAGCCTCTTGAGTAGCTGGGACTACAGGTGCGTGCCATCAGGCCCGGCTAATTTTTGTATTTTTTTTTTTTTTTTTTGAGACGGAGTCTCGCTCTGTCGCCCAGGCTGGAGTGCAGTGGCCGGATCTCAGCTCACTGTAAGCTCCGCCTCCTGGGTTTACGCCATTCTCCTGCCTCAGCCTCCCGAGTAGCTGGGACTACAGGCGCCCGCCACCTCGCCCGGCTAGTTTTTTTTTTTTTTTTTTTTTTTTGTATTTTTTAGTAGAGACGGGGTTTCACCGGGTTAGCCAGGATGGTCTTGATCTCCTGACCTCATGATCCGCCCGTCTCGGCCTGCCAAAGTGCTGGGATTACAGGCTTGAGCCACCGCGCCTGGCCAATTTTTGTATTTTTAGTAGAGACAGACAGGGTTTCACCATGCTGGCCAGGATGGTCTCGATTTCTTGACCTTTTGATCCACCCGCCTCAGCCTCCAAAGTGCTGAGATTATAGGCATGAGCCACCACACCCGGCCAAGTTTTTTTTTTTTTTTTTTGAGATGGAGTCTCACTTTGTCACCCAGGCTGGAGGGCAGTGGCCGGATCTCAGCTCACACTGCAAGCTCTGCCTCCCAGGTTTACACCATTCTCCTGCCTCAGCCTCCCGAGTAGCTGGGACTACAGGCGCCCACCACCTCACCCGGTTAGTTTTTTGTATTTTTTAGTAGAAACGGGGGTTTCACCGTGTTAGCCAGGATGGTCTCGATCTCCTGACCTTGTGATCCACCCGTCTCGGCCTCACTAAATGCTGAGATTACAGGCTTGAGCCACTGCGCCCGGCCTCTTTTTTTTTTTTTTTTAAATGAGATGGAGTCTTGCTCTGTAGTTCATGCTGGAGTGCAGTGGGGTGATCTTGGCTCACTGCAACCTCTGCCTCCTGTGTTCCAGTGATTCTCCTGCCTCAGCCTCCTGAGTAGCTAGGGACTACAGGCTCCTGCCACCACGCCCGACTAATTTTTATTTTTAGTAGAGACAGGGTTTCACCATGTCAGCCAGGCTGGTGATCAGACTGCCTTGGCCTCCCACAGTGCTGGGATTACAGGCGTGAGCCACTATGCCCAGCCTAAGTCAGTTAAGTCAGACTGAACCTATTTTTAAAGTTTACTGCTTTAGGTTGTGAGAATGTAATTTTGGCCATATTCTCCTTTCCTTCCATTTCTAGTTTTCTCAGAGTTTCAAAATTGTTGTATATTTCTTAACTTTTAAAAACTGAAGTTTTGGCCATAGTGCTTTTTTTGGGGATGGGCGGCAAATTGTCATAGGGAGACGGAACATTCATTTGTTAGTTGACACACCTATGGGAATCAGTAAGTTCTTTTTTAGCTGTATTTTCCTTGGCATAATCAGCTCCAAGCTGCAGCGACCTCTTTCTGCAAGGAGACAAACTGAATGAGCTTTACAAAGTTTCTGGCCCAAACTCTGGTAGCAAATGCCGGACCAATTTAAATGAGGGTTGGCAACCAGGGTGACAATTTACAAATGCTGCCCGGAGCAAATCGAGACGTTGGTTAACCTGGGAGTGGGGAGGGCTGGGGTGAGGAAGGGAGCCGTGGGCTGATGTGTGCTTTTTGTGTGGACATATGTGCACATATGTGCAGGCATGTGGTCTGAGCACACACATATGTAGCATGCATGTGTGTGTGGCCAGTGTGTCTGCGGCCAGGCTACCTGAGTGGTCCATCCAATACCCACGGCATTGTTCATCCCATGAGCAAGTCATCTCTCGTGCTCGTACAAATGATTTATATAATACATTTCCAGCCAGAAACACTTTCACTTAAGCTTTTCTTTTGCTTTTATTACAAGCATATAATATTAATTGGCAAAACACTGAATACAAGCTTCACTATCATAAAATCAAAACATTTAAGCAATATTCCAAAAAAGATTTGACAAAAACTAGCCACCAAGAGTACAAAAATTACACACCAACACAAAGCATAAAAAATGTAAACTTTCAAATTAAACAGTCAAAAACATGTATCTGCGTGATCACCTCCACACCTCGACTGCCTTCGTCTGCCGCACGCTGCTGGTAATGGCTGGGTGGCTGCACCGTCGTCCCCTAACCCAACATTGCTTTCGTCTGGGAAAATGCGTCTGATAGCCAATTAAGCCATGGGAGTGGACATTTACACGGAGGCTACGCACATCTCAGGGGACGCTCAAACTGCAGTTCGTTCCTCAGACGCACTACTGGGTGCGAAGGACACCTGGAGGGTGAGGGAGACCTCGGCGCGTTCCTGCGGGGCCTTGGCCACGTGGCCATCGCCCGCACCCTGTCCCCTGCCTGGCAGGGGACACAATATTTGTACAGATTATGGTATCATTTGAATGATTTTCTAATCTACTTATCTCAATTTATTTATTTAAATGTCAAGGCAGAGAAAGATATTGATCATGTTAAGGTCACGTGATGTGGTGGCGCAGTAATGACTTCCTGAGGAAACAGAGAATTGGATGTTTTGTGATTTAGCTATGTGCACTAAACTTATTTTCCATGTTTTGAGAGCACATTAAACATTCACGTACAATGTGGGAACAGGCTGGCTCATACCCAGAACGTCCAACCCAATGCCACCCTTTGAATCACTGTGAATGCCGTTCTGTTGCCATTCAGAGAAAACAAGCAAGGCTGCAAAGCCCGGGGGTGCAGGCAGCTGCAGTGTTTGGGCCAGGGCAGCTCTGCTCTTGTGGTCTGAGGCCATGTGGCCCCGCCTTGGGGCGGCCTGGCCACAAGCACGTGGGGTCCAAGGCACCAGGACCCAGGCAGGACCGAGGTGGCCCCACAGCGTGGCCCGAGGCATCACTGGCTGACAGGCACTCACACACAACCCCAATGACAGCATTCTCACAATAATAACAATGAAAAAGGAAAAACCAAAAGCTGAATGTATATATTTTGGAATTCCATCTATGTTCCCTTTCAATTTAGCAGAATAAATGCTACATTACAATTTAAACAGATGTCTAATAAATGTGTGTTGGAACCTATTGCACAAAAGCATAAAAAATGCTCTTCATCCACATAAAACAAAAACATACAAATTAAAAGCTACTCAAAGTAAAAAGAAGCTTGCAAAACATCTCACAATTTCATTTTATATGCCTGTAAATAAAGCTGGACCACTGAAACCAAACAATTGGATGGGAAAATATGATAGAAGGCTTAAAATAGAATAAATAATTTTATAAAGTTAAGTTTTCTTTTTTAACCCCCCAAATCTTAAATTCAATATTATATATTCTATTTGAATTTTCTATTTCCATGAAAACTGCATTGGTGAGACCGTATTCCGGGTAATTAGCCCCACTGCTGTTGAAAACGACGCATAAGGTGATTTAACAGCATTTGTTTTACCAGCATAAATAGTTGTGAAAACTTCTTCACAGTAACTCCATCTGTTTAAAAAAAAAACAAAAAAACCACTTAATAGAATCCAATCATTAACCGATCCTGGCTTTCATGCTGGAAAAAATGAAATTCAGCCTTTTTCTGTGAAATGAGAGCTTGACAGAAAGGAAAGAAGGCCGCCCAGAGGCTCCACGGACGGCGGGGCCATTGCACTCCAGCCTCCAACGACTAAGGCTGCAAGGTCAGACGAGAGGCAGAGGCCCCAGGGCCGAGTCCTGTAGTGAAGACTGTCTGCACGATGAACTCCTAGAAAAATAGGGACTTCTGCTGCTGAGGTTTTGTCAGGTTAACGCGGTTACAAAAGCAGGGTCACCACCGGCTGGAGACATCAACACGGGCTCCACTCACCCGTCTCTCTGTGTATTTAAATATATCAGCTTAGCACCATAGCAAAGTCAAGTGATTTCAAAGATAGCTACAAAGTTACAAATATATATTATGACATTATTACAATGATATTCAGTTTAATCTGAACTGTGATTTAGTTTTATTTTAATTTGGAGGCTTGTAACTGTTTAATCCTTTCTTATTCCACCACACAGGAAAATGCCTAAGTTCTAATGTTACACTTAAAACTGCACTGTGATAACACACGGTTGTACAGAATGCTTCAGCAGTATGTATATTTTGAGGTAGACAGGTAATATTTATTCATACACAGCTACTCATAGACCCTTATACAGTGACTCTAGAAAATGATTTGGATGAACAGCAAGCTTAGGTAACTGAGTAACTCAAACCATCCTGGGAGTTGATGGGCTTAAAGAAAGAGGTGAATTTTGACCAATTCCTAACAAAGAACTTGCTTTTGTTTTAAAAGGCCTTACACTGACAATCACTCAAATGGAATTAATATGCATGTTTTCCTCATCCCTCAGATGAGGTCTCTTGAGCTGCTTTTTATCTAAAGGAAGCAGAAGAAAACAGCGAAATTCAAGAAAAAAATGTCCAAGGTGGATGGCTTCTTGGAAAGCCTGAGTGGTGGCCAGGGACCACCTGGGCTCCCAGGGAGCGGAGGGAGGAGGGATTCAGTTCCACAGGAAATAAATGGGAACAGCCTGGCGGAGAAGACAATGACAACTGCAGGACAACACCTCAATTGCTCCAGAAAACAGCCCTTGCTCCTCCTTCTGGCCTTTCCACACTTCCAAGTTACTGTTTTAAAGGAAAAAAAAGTGTGTGTGTGCTGACAGTTTATTCTCTAATGTGACAAAAACATGACCATCCAGGAGGAGAGGGGCTGACACTGCAACCAACTGAGGCTGAAACACAGCTTCAGCTGAAATGCAGCATCTGCAGAGCGGGGGTCATCTTCCCTCCGAGCCCTTCAGCTGCTCACCCTGTCCCTGCAGCTCAGAAAAACACCCTTCCAGTAATGGGCCGAGGAGCACAACAAGCTCCTCCCACCAGCAAAGGGGAAGGGGAGACCTTTGACAGAGGGGGCAGTGAGTGCGTCTGGGCATGAGCCCGAAGCAACCACCAGCAAATCCTCCCCACGGACGCCAGGAGAGCTCTGATCCCAACCACCACCACCTCTCCCTTCAGCAAAAAACGGGGAAAGAAAATGTAGGAAACCAAATGGCGGCACTCAACAATTTGTGCCGTTTTTAATACAAGTGATTTTTAAAAATAAGAATTGTTCTGCAAACCAGCACTGAGCTGGTCACATGGCCTCTGGTCTACCTGCTGAGCGTGTCAGAAACCGCAATGTGGAGTCTGGGGTCCCGTTTCCAGGGCTGGGTGTGTCGGCCCCAGGCAAGTGACAGTTCGAGTGAGTCCCAAGTGCCGACCTCACACAATGAAGGGTGAACCAGTCAGGGAGCTGCTGTCGTGTTTCATAAGGTGGGAAATTGAATACAATGGTCAAATCATAATGTTAATGGAAACCTCTTTTGATTTGCTTTTAAATTAATTTTTCATATAACTTCTAAATCTTCAAGAAGCTAAAGGCAACATAAATATTGTCATTCACCATGAAGACATTTTTTCAATAACTTAGGAAGGATTCAATAAAAGTCCAACTATTATTTGAGGCTTATCATGAAACCTAATTCATAAACTAAACTGAAGTGAATTCAGATTTTCAAGACCTGGAAAGCAAGCAGAGGGAGCTCGTGTCAGAAGGTGACTCAGAACCGTGTTGCCTGCGAGAATCACTCTCGCCTGCGAGGCTGAAGCACAGGGTGGGGGGTTGGGGAGAGGACGATCGGCTCTGGGAGACTGTGAAGTGTTTTCATCCTCTGTAAACGTGGTGCTGGTAGTGTCTTGTTGAGTGTGAATTCTCTCTCATACAAAAGTTATAAATATTCTCTATTCAGAAGTCTGGTCCACATGACACCCAGAGGCAACGTTCTTAAGCGCGGTGGCCGGGAGCACCCAGGGGTGCAAGGGCCCAGTCTGCGGGTGCTGTGCGGCGCCATTCACAGCAAGTCCATCTTGGGTCTGTAGTGCAGCAGGAGCGGCGCCTTCTGGAAGACACAAGAACACAGCGCCTGCTTAGCAGGGGTGGAGGCGAGGAAACAGACTTACTTCATCGGGAAGGGCACTGAGGAATTGCGTCCTGTGAGACACAGTCCACACGGAGGACTACATAGAGACCCTTCTGTTCTGAGCAATGTCAAGATGCCAGTGGGGGAAACAGGCTGGGAAGACATGCGCCCTCTCCCCTGGCCCCAGGTGACCACCTTTACCTGATGTGGCCCTGGCCACCACTCCCTTGCCCCCTTCTCCCTCAAACCCTCTGGCCCAGCCCCAGGCCAGCCTTGGCTCCTTACCCCCCTCCCCAGGCAGCAGCACCAGCTGAGGTGGGAGAATTCCACCACTGGTTTCCTGCTTCAGAGGGGCCCAAAGGCCCCAGGGGACCCTCTGCTCATGGCACTCATGGACTCGGCAGTTTCCCACCGGGGACTGTGCCCCTCAGAGCTCAGCTGGTGCCTTCCAAGCTGGCTCTGGGGTTGATGATTTCAGAAAGACAAGAACTGTGTTTCATAACCATCTCTGTAGCTGAGTCATCACTTTTTTTTTTTTTGATACGGAGTCTTGATCTGTTGCTCAGGCTGGAGTGCAGTGGCATGATCTCAGCTCACTGCAAGGCGTGCAAGCTCCACCTATCAGGTTCATACCATTCTCCTGCCTCAGCCTCCTGAGTAGTTGGGACTACAGGTGCCGGCCACCATGCCCAACTAATTTTTTGTATTTTTAGTAGAGATGGGATTTCACTGTGTTAGCCAGGATGGTCTCAGTCTCCTGACCTTGTGATCTGCCCGCCTCAGCCTCCCAAAGTGCTGGGATTACAGGCGTGAGCCACTGTGCCTGGCCAGAGTCATCACTTTTAAGCTTTTAGATAAGAGATGTGGGGCCAGGCGCGGTGGCTCACGCCTGTAATCCCAGCACTTTGGGAGGCTGAGGCAGGCGGATCACGAGGTCAGGAGATCGAGACCATGGTGAAACCCCATCTCTACTAAAAAATACACAAAATTAGCCAGGTGCAGTGGCAGGCACCTGTAGTCCCAGCTACTGGGGAGGCTGAGGCAGGAGAATGGCGTGAACCCGGGAGGCGGAGCTTGCAGTGAAACGAGATCGTGCCACAGCACTCCAGCCTGGGCGACAGAGCAAGGTTCTCTCTCAAAAACAAAAACAAAAACAAAAAAGAGATGCACAGCAAAGTCACTGCCATTCAGAGCAGACTCTGAAAATCAAATCACGCGTCTCACCTTGAATCTCCACCTCGTGACAACAACGAACTTGAGCGTGTGGTCCTTGCCCAGGATCTCCTCGTTGCATAAAATGTCCAGCTGGGGGAGAAGCAGGTTTGATTAGAAGCGGGGAGGTGCTCAATCCATGCTGACATGGCCACCTCGATGCTGGTGTGAAATCTGCAGCCCTTCCCCAGTCATGCAAGAATGTGGCTAGAGACGGTGGTGGTGGTTCACGTATTCCTCCATCCCTACCTCACAGCCTAGACACGGGGTGTGGTTCATGTATTCCTTCATTCCTACCTCACAGCCTAGAGACGGGATGTGACTCACGTATTCCTCTGCTCCTACCTCACAGCCTAGAGATGGGATGTGGTTCACGTATTCCTCCATCCTTACCTCACAGCCTAGAGACAGAGTGTGGTTCATGTATTCCTCTGTCCCTACTTCACACCTAAATGGAAATCCAGTGCAACATACAAGCTATGACAGAGCAGGCCTGTGCCAGTTAGGGGGATGACATTTCTGCAGGGGGTGCAGGCGCAGGGACTAGCTCCTTGCGGTTGTGGGCTCCCATTCCACCCCCACCTGGCCTGCAGCTGCCCTGTACCCTTTTTCTCTTGACGCCCAGGCCCCATCACACCCCATCTACCAAACCTGCTGTACTGAGAAATGGGAAGAGGTGGTTTGCAGCCCCATGAGCAGCCCAGACAGCTCCAGAATCGGGTACCCTGGTTCCCCAGGTGGCACAAGCACCTGAGAGGCCCACAGGGCTGATGTGTTTCCCTCCCCATACCACCCAGGCCTGGTCCACACCAGCCCCCTCCCACAGCTGCAGCCTCCAGGGGCACCTCTTCCCACAAGCCTTACCTTGGGTCCAGGCTGTCCCTCCCTCTCACCACAGTGCAAAAAGGCACTGGGCTCCCCAGTCTTTTAAAAAAATTAAACAGACTTTTTAAACAACAATTTAAGGTTCACAGCAAAATTGAGAGGAAGGTACAGGGAGTTCCCGTCCCCCTTGGCCACCCCCCAACCAACACCCTGCATGGTAGCACATTAGTCACCACCCAGGAACCTGCATTGACGTCACCTCTAGAGTCCAGAGCTGATGTCAGGTTGCCCTAGTGGCAAAGCCACAGGTGCACATACAGCAGCATTGCTGCCCAGGAGCCCTGTGCCTGTCCACTCCTACCACCCTCCCCAAGCCCCTGCAGCCTCCAGATGGTTCTGCCTTTTCCAGTGCGCCATGCCGCAAAGCTGGAGTCGCACAGCCTGCAGCCTTTACAGAGGGGCTTCTCTACTTAGTAACAGACACTTGATTTTTCTCCCCTATGCCTGCTCCTGGCCTGACTGCTCGTTTCTTTTCAGTGGTGGATAATATTCCAGTATGGACGCACAACAGTTTATTTACCCACTCATCTACTGAAGGCCATCTTGGTCGCTTCCAAGTTTTGGTAATTATGAAGAAAGCTGCTATCAACATCCGGGTGCAGTTTTTTGTGGGGGCAGGAGATTTCGTTTAAACAACAGGGGGTATGGCTGCTGGATGGTTTGCCAAGAGTGTGTTTTGTGTTGTCAGCAGCTGCCAAGCTGCTCTCCACAGGGGTTGCAGGTTCCGCTTCCCACAGGAATGAATCTGCGTTCCCCGCATCTCCGGAGTGTGTTGTCAGTGCTTGGGATTATGGCAGTTCTACGAGGTGCGTGTGGTGCCACGTGGTTTTACTTGCATTTCCCTGATGATGTAGACAGTTCTTCAGATTCCTTTCTGGGGAAGACGTGAAGCAGCCCCATCTGTCTGAGTGGCTGGGTTGCGGGGCTGAGAGGCACGGTCACCGCAGCAACAGCGAAAACCTCACACTCTTCCCTGGAGGAACCAGCCCTGTGCTGGGAAATGGCCGACCCCTTCCCCACCCCCTGCAGCCCCACTGCCCCCGTGGCTTCCCGCTCCACCTCCACATGAAAATCCAAGGACTTCCTCGGCCTGCTCCGTCCCCAGCTACCATCCATCTTTTCTGTTTCGCTACACAGAAAAGCAAACAAAACAACTGAAACTTAGCAAAAAGACTTCCCCCATTTCCTCCTCTCCCTTCCTGCAATGTCCTGACTTTTCTCCATGGGCTCTAGGCAGCCCATCCTCACTGAGTCTCCCCAACCCCAGTGTGCTGTCTGTATCCCCTGCCAACATGTGGGACACTCAAGGCTGGCACTAGCCCCCCATGATCTGACACAGCCTCTGTTCTGTGTCACCACAGCAGCTACGCCTGTTCCGAGACGCCACACCGCGCCCCCCTCCGCCAACCGAGCAGCCGCAGGCCTGCAGTCATTCCTGACCCCTTCCTTTTCTCTGCATCGCCACCCAAATACATCAGCAACTTATTGTGGCTTTCTCTGAATTAGTCTCCCACGGCTACCACGGAAATTAGCACAATGAGCGTGGTGGCTTCAAACAATAGAAATGTACTCAGTTCCAGAGTCCATAAGAGTCACGCTCCCTCTGCAGGCTCCCAGGGAGAAGCACAGTCCATTCCGTGTTGCTGCCACAGCACGCCACACACTGGGTGATTTATGAAGAACCCAGTTCTTCATAACCCAGAACTTCAGCACAGTTCTGGGAGCTGCGGCATTCAAGGTCACCACGTTGCCACTTGTGAAGGCCTTCTGCTGGGTCCGCACGTTGGGAAAGAAGAGGGAGAACCCATGCTGGCCAGTCCTTTCACAGCAGCATCGATCTGTGCATGGGGCAGGGTCCTCGGTCTGAGTGCCTCCCCCAGGCCCTAACTCCCAGCACTGCCCCGCTGGGGATGGAATTTCCAACATATGAATCTGGGGGATGCCTTTGGACCACAGCAGGGGAGCCTGCCCTGGCTTCCAGGTGCTGGTGGCCCAGGCACTCCCTGGCTCGCCTCAAGGCTGCCTCCCTCCAGCCTCCAATCCGTCCTCTGCTCTGTCCTCACCAGGGCCTCCTGTCCCATCTTGAGTCTTCCTCTGCCTCACTTGTCATGGGATTTAGGCTCCACCCATACATTCCAGGATTATTTCATCTCAAAATCCTTCACTCAATTATATCTACAAAGATCTTTTTCCAAATAAGGTCCCATTTGTAGGCTCTGGGGGTGAGGACATGGCTTATCTTCTGGGGCCCACCGCTGAGCCCACTGCTGCTCCAGAGAGCATCTCAAGTCTGTCCACTTCTCCACCCTGACTGCCCCCACCACAGTCCTCCTCTTCTGCGACTCCTGGTGCTGGCCTCTCCTGTGTCCGTTTCTGCACAGCCTGAGCAATTTTCAAAAACGACACCTCAGACCCATGCTCCTGCCCACAGCCACCAGTGCCTTCTCTCTCCACGAAGAGCTGGACCCTGCTGGCGCCTGCATCTCCATGGTGTCACCGCCTTGGGGGCTCACAGGGACCCACACTGGCATGTTCGTGATGCACCCGCTGCCAAGGCCACCTCACGCCAGTATTCCTTCATCTCCTTACGCACTACAGCCTGGAAAGGTCCTCCCTCTCTCCATCCGCCCATGTCTCCCCTTGTGAAATTAAAGCACAGAATTTCTCGTTGCGAGGAAAACCTTTACCCTATTTTAAAACAATCTCATCATCCCCGCCCTAGTTCTCTCTTCCACTCACAGTGGCGTTCCACGTTCCCTGTCTCTGGGCATCCTCCTATCCTGCTCCCTGGTGGAGCAGGGAAAACTGATTTTTTTCTGATTAAAATCTCCAAAGTTGTTAAAAACAAAACGAAACTAAGCAAAGAATCTTAGAAGTGTCACTTTTACAAATAAGAGAGGACTTGTTATGGTTTCTACTTGGGGATCAACTGTTACCTCGTTAAAGGACGAAAGGTTGAGTTTTTTGGCGATGAACTTCTTTAGATGCAAGACGGTCGCCTGGGCGGAGCAGCGGATCCACTTCCGCTTCAGTCCCCGCAGTTTGCTGCTGTTACACTCCAGGCAGATGCTCACCTGCAGGAAAGGACGCTGGTGAGAACACAGCAGACAGGCTCCCCCGGACGGTTCTGGAGGCTTCCTTAGACATATTTCACTAATTCCTCAATCTAGGACTGCTGACCTTTTTAAGATCAGACATCTGCTTTGACTTCAACAGTGCAGAAAAATAATCTTACATACCTTATCTGAAAACCTGTTTATCATCTGCTTGCCATTTTGTGAACTATCACCTCACCCCGTTAATTCTGTGTGTTATTAACATAATATTTGAGAGTTAATTCCAGAGTTATTTATCCATCGCAGGCACTGAGTTCTTGGTCTCCAGCTAAGTCTGTCTGGACAAACACGGGGCAAAGAAGAGCGGGTGGCTCTGTGTCTGCGAAAGCACTCGGGGAGACAGCAACGACTGCAGGAAGACAGCAGGGAGAAGGCTTGAGCAGAGCCTCAGGTGGAAGGTCACAGCTGCCTTCCAGGTGACCAGCAGCTTGGCAGGAGACCCGCAGGATAAAAAGTGACTGAAGGGGATTGTGGAGTCCCAGCAGCCACAGGGTCCCAGTGGGTGCGAAAAGGAATCTGCCCAGGACCAGGCTCAGGACGAGTCTTCACCCGAGGGCCTGGCTGCTCGGCCCCCAAGATATGCCTGACAAGGAAGGGCGATGCTCACGGCAAACACTTCTAGAGGTGGAGCCACAACAAACGGCACAGTTAGGCCCTAAAAATGCAGTGGAAGGATGACCAGGGGGTTAACTGAAATATGTATGTCTAAAATTACAAAAGATACAAAAGGGAGGACACCAGGGGTACAGACAGGCAGGTGTTGAAGGTAATCAGACACAATTTCTAAAAATAAAAACACTGACAGAAACTAACATCTCAGTGGATGGCTGAACCACAGATTCATCTCAGCTGAGGAGAGACTGATATCCTAAAAAAAAAAATCACTGGAGGAAGTTACCCATAAGGAGTAGAGACAAACACACCAATTAAAACAATAAAAGGAAGGCTAAGAGAAAGGGGGGAAGATGGGAGCCCCAGAGAAAAGAACAGAAAGGAAAGGAAGTGTTAAGAAACAGTGACTAAGGATTTCCTACAACAGTGAAGGTCAGATTCTCAGTTTCAGGAAGCAAAATAATCCAAAATAAAAGAAATAAAAAGAAATACACACCCCGACATGGTGCAGTGACTGAGCACAGCCCATTACAGGCCCCCGCAAGAGCCACTAAGAAGAGAAGTGGATTCCGTGCAAAGAGCAAGAGAGAGATCCTTGCTGTAGGGTGAGGATGGAGTGAGGGGCTGCCTGCAAGCATCACAGGAGAGGGGCAGCACGGGGAGAAAGACCTAGAGTTCGGAGGGAGAACAACACAGGAGAGAAGCCGCGCGGGGAGAAAGACCCGGAGTCCGGAGGCAGAAGAACTCGGGAGAGGAAGAACTCGGGAGAGGGGCAGCGAGGGGAGAGAGACCTGGAGTTTGGCGGAAGAAGTGAGAGGCGGGAGAAAGGGCATGCCCAGTGAGAGCGGCGGTAGAGGTGCTTGTGCGGGGAGGGGCACAGACTTACAGTAACTTTGGACTTGTTTTTTTTTTTTTAGACAGAGTCTCCCTCTGTCGCCAGGCTGGAGTGCAGTGACTCGATCTCAGCTCACTGCAACCTCTGCCTCCTGGGTTCAAGCGATTCTCCTGCCTCAGCCTCCCATAGCTGGGACTACAGGTGCCTGCCACCACGCCCGGCTAATTTTTTCTATTTTAGTAGAGACGGGGTTTCACCATGTTGGCCAGGATGGTCTCGATCTGACCTCGTGATCTGCCCGCCTCGGCTTCCCAAAGTGCTGGGATTACAGGTGTGAGCCACCACGCCCAGCCCACTTTGGACTTTTAAAAATATAAATAGTTTAAACATTTTGTAACCACTAGTAAAACAGAAGTAGAGCTTATACCTTGCAAACTAGGGGAAGAAAGAAAGAGATTAAAGTTAGTAATTCACTTGACAATAGGGAGGAAGAAAGCATAGGAAAAAACTGACGAAAAGAGCAAAATAAAAAAATAAAGCAGGAACCAACTCAGATCCTCCATGGAAAAATCGTGGAATGTGTAAGGTAATGTGCCAGCTAAAAAATTTCCTGATTTTTTTTTTTTTTTTTTTTTTTTTTGAGACGGAGTCTTGCTCTGTCGCCCAGGCTGGAATGCAGTGGCGCGATCTTGGCTCACTGCAAGCTCCGCCTCCTGGGTTCACGCCATTCCCCTGCCTCAGCCTCCCGAGTAGCTGGGACTACAGGCGCCCGCCACCTCGCCCGGCTAGTTTTTTGTACTTTTTTTTAGTAGAGACGGAGTTTCACCGTGTTAGCCAGGATGGTCTCGATCTCCTGACCTCGTGATCCGCCCGTCTCGGCCTCCCAAAGTACTGGGATTACAGGCGTGAGCCACCGCGCCCGGCCAAAAGTTTCTGATTTTTAAAAAAACCTAACTCTATGTTGTAAACAGTGTCACATTTAAGACACTTTAAGAACAGAAATACCACACAAGTATTAACCAACAGAAAGCTGGCATAGCTAGATTAGTATTAGTCAAGCAGACTTTAACAGAGCTTAATGAGGAAGAAGCCCCCTAAAGACAAGAAACATTTCTATACGGGACACAGCTGGTGACAAAAGCGCGCCGACAGAATGGCCATGGTGGGCTTCACGTCTCTGTAAGCAGCGGACGTGCCCTGCCCTCAACAGGCAGCCGCTGTCTCAGGCTCAGGGAACAGGCGCGCCAGGCACGCACGCACAAGTCTGAGGCAGCAGGGTCTGCAGTGTGTGGGGCCCACAGGGCAGCAGGAAGGGGCTGCACTGATGAATGCCGGCCTGCATGCACCTGAGGGAAAACGCAGACACATACAGGCGGGGGCGGGGTCAGGGGTGGGGGGGGATTGTGGAAGGAAAACAATAAAATGTTTACATTTGCTCAGATTTGCATACATACAGGAGATAATCACACAGTGGTTCTCTATAGGTCACTACAGACAGTGACACAGATGAGAACAAAATTAAACCTTTTCTATAATATTAATCTTAGGACTAAACCAATGTATTACCTATTTAAATACACTTTAAGTTACAAGCACACTTCTAATTTTTAGGCTTTATTATGGCACAGTTTACACACCTCTTTTATGTATATGATGCAATAATCTTCCATACATTCACAGACTTTCTCAATGATCGCCATGGCAGTCTGGGATGGTTTCCATCACCTCAGAACCCCCCATCAGGCCCTTCTGCAATCTGACCCTGCTGGGGGAGTGGGGTGGGGAGTGAGTGTTTAATGGGGGCAGAGCTTCAGTATGGGAAGATAAAAAGGCTCTGGAGATGATGGTGGTGGCGGCTGTACAACATTGGGTTTGTACCCAAGGCCACTGAACCACACACCTGAAAATGGTTAAAATGGCATATTTTATGTGCATTTAACACAATTTAGAAAGCTGGTAAAAAAAAAAAATGAAAATTTAAAAATTATTTTAATAAGAACCAAATTATGCAGCTGGAAAGTAAAGGAATGTTCAACTCTAGAGTTTAGAAAAGAGCCGGGTGCAGTGGCTCACACCTGTAATCCCAGCACCTCGGGAGGCTGAGGCGGCTGGATCATTTGAGGTCAGGAGTTCGAGACCAGCTGGGCCAACATAGTGAAATCCCATCCATAATAAAAATACAAAAATTAGACGGGCATAGTGGCGTGTGCCTGTAATCCCAGCTACTCAGGAGGCGGAGGTGGGAGACTCACTTGAACCAGGGAGGCAGAGGTTGCAGTGAGCCGAGATTGCGCCCCCACACTCCATCCTGGAATATAGAGTAAGACTTCGTCTCAAAAAAACCCCCCCCCCAAAAAAAAAAAACAAAGGCTGGGTGTGGTGGCTCATGCCTGTAATCCCCGTATTTTGAGAGGCCAAGGCAGGTGGATCACCTGAGGTTGGGAGTTCAAGACTAGCCTGATCAACACGGAGAAACCCTGTCTCTACTAAAAATACAAAAAATTAGCCGGATGTGGTGGCGTGCGCCTGTAATCCCAGCTACTCTGGAAGGCTGAGACAGGAGAATAGCTTGAATCCGGCAGGCAGAGGTTGCGGTGAGCCGAGATCGCGCATTGCACTCCAGCCTGGGCAACAAGAATGAAACTCCATCTCAAAAAAAAAAAAAAAAAAAAAAAAAAGGACAATTCTGAAGAAGAAAAATGAGGGGGACCTACTCTCCCAGAAGACCACAGCTTAATGGTAAAATAAATCATTGCAATTCAGTTAAGTTCCTTGTTGTTTTGGCACAATGGGAGACAAGAGACCAGCAGAACAGAGCAGAGAGCCCGGGGGGACCTGACAGTGTGGAAACCTGGCAAAGTTGAACCCACCCGTCCATTCTACACACAAGGTCAACTGTAGGGGCTTACAACCCAACTGGGAAAAGCAAACCTTTCAAATATGTTACAAGACGACGTAGAAGAATGTATTTATGACCTTAGAATGGGGAAACATTTTTAAGACACAAAAGAAAATACCGAGAAATTTAATTATGTCAAATTTAAATGGATGATGGTAGGTTGAAGAAAGCCAACAGCCACAGAAGGAAAGACGATCGCTGCGGTGAGCGCGGGGCGGTGAGGGAAGAGGCAGCCCTGCAGCTCACGTGAGGAAAAGTCAGGCTGCCCAGGACAGAGACGGGCAAAGAACAAGTAAGCAACTCACACGCAGAGGAGCCCAGAGACGTGCGATGAGCCGCTGGACACCCCACACACAGGAGACTGATCAGAAATAACACAGATACCGTGGAACACACCTGCCCAGGGGGACAGGTGCAATGTCTTAGAAGAGTGATGGGCCGGTCACCACCTAAAAGTCTCCAATGTTAGAACAGATGGGAAATTAAGTGTAAAAACGTCACAGCGTACCAACACGTGCCACGCACACACTGTGCACACACTGCGCGCTCCGCGACACCACGTGGCCCTGTGTGTACACGGCAGTCACCATCAAGCGGTTACGTTACACAGCTCGAAATGCAACTTTGATTGTAAAGAGGGCACTACAGAAGGACCTGTCGCTTTCTATGCCTACCCATCGGCCTGCCTGAGAACACTGAGCTCCTTATCCACCTGGCAATGAAAAAGAGCCCAAGATCTGGCATCTGCATCTGGGTCACCAGCGATTCCTACCGGCTCCCTCCCTTTTTTTTGGGGGGGGGGGGAACAGAGTCTCGCTCTGTCGCCCAGGCTGGAGTACAGTGACGCGATCTCGGCTCACTGCAAGCTCCACCTCCCGGGTGCACGCCATTCTCCTGCCTCAGCCTCCCGAGTAGCTGGGACTACAGGCGCCCGCCACCTTGCCCGGCTAATTTTTTTTTTTTTTTGTATTTTTAGTGGAGACGGGGCTTCACCGTGTTAGCCAGGATGATCTTGATCTCCTGACCTTGCGATCTGCCCACCTCAGCCTCCCAAAGTGCTGGGATTACAGGCTTGAGCCACCGCGCCCGGCCGCTCCCTCCCTTTTAAATATGCCCCAACCCAGTGCTGCACACGCATTGCCACCTGCCTGGGCCTCTGGCTCTGACTCCTGCCTGGTCTCCGCATGGCCATCCTGGCCACGCAGGCCGCTCACTGCAGAGCAGTTGGCTTTATCTGGGGATAAAGCCACGCCCGGCTGCATCCCACAGCACACCCTGACCTCACATTCCATCTGCCTCATCTCCCTCCTCTGGGTAAACAGCAAGTTCTCACCATGGGCCCCCAAGGTCCCCAACCTCACCTCCAGCCTTGGCTTGTTCACTCTGCCCCGAACTCACTGCCCATGGCACGTGGGGCAGCTTGGCACCAGTTCCCAGCTCACTGCCCCCTGCCTCACCTCTGCAGTCCAGGAGACGCTCTTTCCACCCTCTGCCCCTTCCACGTCCAGGGGGTCTGGCTTGGATGCATGGGCTCTCTGCTCCCCACCAGCCAACCCTCACCACGCCGGCTGTGAGGTCCCTGCAGGCAGAGCCCACTTCCAGCAGCCGTGCAGCAGGAGCAGGGGTCCGGCTCTCGGGTGCGAAGTCCCAGGAGCCCAAGGGTGCGGACAGGAGCTGGCGGGCCAGGAAGGCAGAACTCAGAGGAGTGAAAACAAACCACATTTCCAACTCCACATACAGGAGCCACTGGAGCCTCTAGAGGGCGGGAGGGGCCCCACACCAGGCCCCCAGCCTGTTCAGGGCACAGGAGCCATTTCCCCTGTTTCTGGTGCTGGGACACCACACCCACCACGTCACAGGCCCAGTAAAGGTTTCCTAACTCCGTACGAGTGAAGACGAGCACAGACCACACCAGCTCCGCAACCCCACTGGGGTCTGTGGGTGCCAGGACCACCAAAGACAGACGCAACTCCTCCCAGGACCCAGAAGGCCCCTGAAGTTCACTGGGCAGCTGCTCGCTCCAAGGGAAGCTGAATGTAGGGTTTGTAGGAGGTCAGAGTCTCACTCTCGTTGCCCAGGCTGGAGTGCAGTGCCTTGAACTCAGCTCACTGCAACCTCTGCCTCTCAGGTTCAAGCGATTCTACTGCCTCAGCCTCCTGAGTAGCTGGGAATACAGGCGCCCATCACCACACCCAGGCTAATTTTTTGTATTTTAGTAGAGATGGGGTTTCACCTTGTTGCCCAGGCTGGTCTCAAACTCCTGAGCTTAGGCAACCTGCCTGCCTCGGCCTCCCAAAGTACTGGGATTACAGGCATGAGCCACCACGCCTGGCCCAGAGTGTTCTTTTTTTTTTTTTTTTTTTGAGATGGAGTCTCGCTCTGCCGCCCAGGCTGAAGTGCAGTGGCACAACCTCGGCTCGCTGCAAGCCCCGCCTCCCGGGTTCACGCCATTTCCTGCCTCAGCCTCCGAGTACAGGTGCCCGCCACCACGCCCGGCTAATTTTTTGTATTTTTAGTAGAGACGGGGTTTCACCGTGTTGGCCAGGATGGTCTCGATCTCCTGACCTCATGATCCATCCACCTCGGCCTCCCAAAGTGCTGGGACTACAGGCGTGAGCCACCGCGCCCGGCCAAGAGTCTTCTTAAACATTAAGTTCTAGGCTGGGTACGGTGGCTCAACCTGTGGTTCCTACTCGGGAGGCTGAGGTGGGAGAATCGCTTGAGCCCAGGAGGTGGAGGCTGCAGGGAGCTGAGATTGTGCTACTATACTCCAGCCTAGTCAAGAAAGTGAGATCCTGTCTCAGAAAATTTAAAAAAACTTTAAAGTTCTATTCTAATTTCCTTACCATTTGCTCCGGGGCTTCTCAGCTCTGGGAGAGAAGCTGCCCACGCCCTCTCCTGGGCCACCTGGCAGCTCAGGTGTGTGAGCCATCAGGGCCCAGACGGGCCTCCAGTGAGGGCTGGGATCTGTCTCCCACTATCCAGGTCACTGAGCTAATCTCAAACACAAACCTTTGTGGTTCAACAGAGGACAAAGCCTACTGAAGTGAGACAAAAGAGTTTCATCAGGGACATGTTCAGAAGAGCCCCAGACGGACGGGCACCAGGAGGGGACTGGCAATCCCGAGGCTCTGAAAACGAAGATGGGCGGGGGCTGAGCGTCTGGATCGGACAGAGGCCTGAAGGGGGTGGGAATCTCTGGGGTTGCGCTGACGGGGTCACGGCCACGTGCCGGCCCCTCCTGTCTGCCCAGCCTCAGTCTGGTGGGGAGACCCCGGGGGCCTGGAACCGGAGTAGGAGGCTGCATGCACAGGGGTCGAAGTCCACGTAGAGCCCCTGTACCCCCAAGACTGCACCACACCCCACCCCCAAGTCCTGGTGGACACTCAGGACCCCAGCTCAGGGCAGCAGGCCCGGCCCCCACCTCACTCCTTATCCACAAACCCCACCCTTGGCTGCCCAGTCTCCAGAGGCCTCAGGATGCCCACGCAAAGCCAGGCTCTGGAAGCGGTGGCTGTGGGGGAAGGAGCAGAACAGCTGCAGGCCACACATCCAGGAAACCCGCCGGCTGCTCCCAAAGAAGTCAGGCTCCAGAAAGCAGAGTTCTGGAATTAAACAGACCGATGGCTTACACTTAAAAACAGATGAGAGCGAAGAACAGCTGTGAAGCAAATGAGTCACCTGAGGCTTCCGGCGGTGAAAGGAATGGGGTCACACAGAGAAGGTGGCAGATGCAGGGACTGCAGGAGGCAGAACTGAGAGGAGAAAGAACGACCAGGGACCTCAGGAGGGAACAGCAAGGGCGGCGGAAGAGGTGGCTTCCGCCCATTTCCGAACTCCCAAGGTCAAGTGTGGGAAGCACCATTCACCTGTGCAGGGGAGCGTCTTCCAGGAGGATCCCCGTCCCCCCTCGTAAAACAGAAAGAACGGCCTCGTCAAGTACTTTGGTTTCGAAGACGTCGTGAGTAAAGAAACCCGACAGGCTTTTGCGTTGCTCAGCGATGACTAAACTTGCCTCCCTCGGGAAGATTCGGAGGAGCCACCGGTCCCAGGAGGCCTGTGCCTTGAGGCTGAGTGCCCACCAGCGGTGGGTGGGGGTGAGGGGGCCTGCGCCCGTTCGATGATGGAGAAGAGGTTGCCTGTGAAGCCAGCATGGCCGGCTGATGCCACCCTGAGCCTCGGCTGCTCCAAGCTGGCTGCTGAACCAACCTAGAGCTGGAGCCCAGCCAGAGGCCGGAGGGGTCGGAGGGGCCAGAGCCTCCAGGCACAGGCACAGCATCCACACCCTCATGCCCTTCGGAGGGGCCACCAGGGGAGGGCACAAGGCTGGGAGCAGAGACATGGGCCTGGGTGGCAGGTGCTTCCCTCATCTGTGTGGTTTTTTTTTTTTTTTTTTTAATGCTTAGTATGAAAAGTACATTGGCCGGGCGCGGTGGCTCAAGCCTGTAATCCTAGCACTTTGGGAGGCCGAGACGGGCGGATCACGAGGTCAGGAGATCGAGACCATCCTGGCTAACACGGTGAAACCCCGTCTCTACTAAAAATACAAAAAATTAGCCGGGCGAGGTGGCAGGCGTCTGTAGTCCCAGCTACATGGGAGGCTGAGGCAGGAGAATGGCGTAAACCCGGGAGGCGGAGCTTGCAGTGAGCTGAGATCCGGCCACTGCACTCCAGCCCGGGCGACAGAGCGAGACTCCGTCTCAACAAAAAAAAAAAAAAAAAAAAAAAGAAAAGTACATAATTTAATCAGGTCATCCGAATGACTGAGAAGGGTTTAAGAGTTAAGAGAAGAAACGACTGTCACTGGTGTGAGGGGGACAACATAGAGCCCGTGACTGGCAGGAGTTTAGGGGCCACTGTGCTGGGCTCGGAAGTGACATGAGGACGTGGCAAAGCACAAATCCAAACACAGCAGGAAGACACCAGAAACACTCAGAAAACCCACGCAACCTCTGGCTAAGTCTAAATAACCGTAATGTCGCATCCAAACTTCAGTAAGATGAGGAAGCGATTCCTAGAATAAAACTAGTGAGAAATAAAATTTTAAAATTACCAAAAACAATCTGGAACAAACCCTCAGATGACTTCCAAGTTTTGGAAGATGGGGATCAGGAACTCATCACAAAGTTACAGACGCAGATAATCCCACAAACGGACACGGAATCCAAGTTTAAGAGCAGCCACAAGAACAGAAAGAGAATGCAAAATTCCCAAACCATCAGAGCAGAGAAAGAAGTCAACAAACCTGATCCAGGCCCTCAAGGGTAGAGGGGAAGAAGATGTGTTTTCTCACAAAGACAACGGGTTAAACTCCCCTATCAAAGATAACCTGAGATGGGTGTAAAAAAGCAAAGCAAAAGCCTCCGTAACACACCTGAGACAAATGACAGGGAGGGTGGAAGCAGAGCCCAACAGCAACAGTAGCGATGTTAGTACAAGAGAAACGGGGGTTGGAGCAAAAACACACTAAACAGGAAAAAAAGAGAAAAAAAAGAATCCACGCTGGCAAAAGGTGCAAGTCATCAAAACTATGTAAGAACCACCAGCCTGCACACCCAGCAGGACGGCTCCTAAGCATCACTGCGAGGTTAGAGCAACAGAGAGAACAGGAATCTAAAGGGGTGCGTCAACAAGAAAAACCACCGAACTTGAATGTCGGAGTTAACCATCTCCCAGGATGCCGGCTTGCTTCTCACTCATTCAACGTAACACCTCAAGGTGCCTCACAAGTAGGAAATCATTTAATCTTCCTAAAAACCTCGAGGCAATCTCATCACCACCTCACACCACAGACAGAGAAACTGAGGCAGAGGTAGGTCACTTGTGAAGGCCACGCCCTGGCTAAAGGCAGAGCAGGACGTGGACAACTGGCCCCCGGGGTCTGCTTGTTTACCCACCACACCAACCAGCAAACTCAGCCAAAGGAAAATCACCCCAGGACCCCTGGAAAATCTGCACCCAAGTGAACAAGAAAGAAGATCTCAATCCCCCAAGGCGGAGGTCCGCGTAGACAACACTCCCTGACCGCTCGGGAAGGAGACTAGAAAGGAGAGTGGATGGAACCCAAAAAGGCCATGTTACTCGAATACTTCAGAACAAACTTCTCCATCAAAAAGGAACTCTGATGAAATTACAGCTTCTTTAGAAATGAATGCCAGTGAAAATGTTACTCATAAAAGTGTGCAGGGAGGGCCGGGCGCGGTGGCTCAAGCCTGTAATCCCAGCACTTTGGGAGGCCAAGACAGGCAGATCACGAGGTCAGGAGATCGAGACCATCCTGGCTAACACAGTGAAACCCCGTCTCTACTAAAAAATACAAAAAACTAGCCGGGCGTGGTGGCGGCGCCTGTAGTCCCAGCTACTCAGGAGGCTGAGGCAGGAGAATGGCGTAAACCCGGGAGGCGGAGCTTGCAGTGGGCTGAGATCCGGCCACTGCACTCCAGCCTGGGCAACAGAGCGAGACTCCGTCTCAAAAAAAAAAAAAAAAAAAGTGCAGGGAGAAGCCAGGAGCACACAGGAAACACACAGCCAGAAATGCACTTACAAAGACCGGGCAGGCATGCGGGCTCATGCCTGGAATCCTGGCACTTTGGAAGACTGAGGCAGGCGGACTGCTTGAGCCCAGGAGTTCAGACCGGCCTAGGCAACACAGCAAGACTCCATTGCTACAAAAAATTTAAAAAGTTAACTGGTGTGGTGTGCCAACAGTGTCTGCTACTCTGGAGGCTTGGGCAGGAGCCCAGGAGGCAGAGGGTGCAGGGAGCTGTGATTGTACCACTGCACTCCAGGCTGGATGAGAGAGCCAGATCCTGTCTCAAAGAACAACAAAAGACTTTTTTTTTTTTTTTTTTTGAAATGGAGTCTTGCTCTGTCGCCCAGGCTGGAGTGCAGTGGCGCGATCTCTGCACACTGCAAGCTCCACCTCCCGGGTTCACGTCATTCTCCTGCCTCAGCTTCGCGAGCAGCTGGGACTACAGGTGTGAGCCACTGTGCCCGGCCATTTTTTTTGTATTTTTAGTAGAGACGGGATTTCATCATGTTAACCAGGATGTCTTGATCTCCTAACCTCGTGGTCTGCCTGCCTCAGCCTCCCAAAGTGCTGGGATTACAGGCGTGAGCCACCGCGCCTGGCCAACAAAAGACTTTTAACTCAAGATGTCAGAAAAAAAAAATGTTTTAAGAAAATTCAGCAAGGCTGGGCATGGGGGCTCACGCCTGTAATCCCAGCACTTTGGGAGGCCAAGGTGGGTGGATCACGAGGTCAGGAGTTCAAGACCAGCCTGGCTAACATGGTAAAACCCCATCTCTACTAAAAATATAAAAATTAGCAGGGCGTGGAAGGGCATGCCTGTAATCCCAGCTACTTGGGAGGCTGAGGCCTGTCTCAAAAAAAAGAAAAAAAAGAAAATTCTGTAGGGCGTGGTGGCTCATGCCTGTAATTCTAGCACTTTCGGAGGCCGAGGCGGGCAGATCACCTGAGGTCGGGAGTCCAAGACCAGCCTGACCAACATGGAGAAACTCCGTCTCTACTAAAAATACAAAATTAGCCGGGCGTAGTGGCGCATGCCTGTAATCCCAGCTACTCAGGAGGCTGAGGCAGGAGAATCACTCGAACATGGGAGGCAAAGGTTGCAGTGAGCCGAGATCGTGCCATTGCACTCCAGCCTGGGCAACAAGAGCAAAATTTCATCTCAAAAAAGAAAAAAGAAAATTCAATGTTTGATCAATTAAAAAAAAAAATTGGCTCTTTTGAAAGCAACAAATACATCTTGAGCACATCAAGGATCAAAAGAAAAGGTAAATATTAGTAAAAATAAGCACTGATATAAATTTAAAACTGCAAAACACAGATTAAACTGGAGGAGGACATCACACACAGCTTTACATCAATCCGTGGAAAACCACACCAGAGGAAGGGGGAGCAGCAGCCTGCGCCCCTCTGGAACACCAGCCCACCCAGCAGACCCCAAAACCGAATTTCCACAAGATCCCAGGGGGCTCCTCCCAGGGGGGAACTGCTCTAAGGACAAGTAACTAACAAAGGCCAACCAGGAAAGACCTGGGGCCTCAGCGCAGACGAGACCAACGCCACAGAGAGAAGAACAGCGTAGTTCCAGAAGAGCCGCCAAGCCACCAACAGAGGAAGCATCAGGCACTTAAACACCAGGAACCAAGCATGGCAGTGAAACCAGGGGTCATTAAAGAAGAGGGCGATTTCCTCTCTTCCTGCCCCTGCAGACCCCTTCTCTGAACTGGCTGCTCTTCTCTACTGACCCAAAAGGCAACGCCATCACATCCCACGTTGGACACACGTGTCTATTTCTGTAATGCTCACTGAACCTTTTAAACATTGCATAAGTATAAACTAAAAAGTTAAGGTCCCATTACTCAGCCGGGCGCGGTGGCTCACGCCTGTAATCCCAGCACTTTGGGAGGCTGAGGCAGGCAGGTCAACTGAGGTCAGGTGTTCAAGACCAGCCTGGCCAATGTGGTGAAATTCTGTCTCTACTAAAAATACAAAAGTTAGCCGGGCGTGGTAACAGGTGCCTATAGTCCCAGCTACTCAGGATGCTGAGGCAGGAGAATCGCTTGAACCCAGGAGGCAGAGGCCGTAGTGAGCCAAGATGGTGCCACTGCACTCCAGCCTGGCAGACAAGAGTAAAACTCCACCCCCCAAAAAAAGTTCTTTAGACGTGGGTATGGAATTTCACTAAATTCTTTTTCTGCATGTCTGTGACCATGTAGTTTTTCTGTCTTCATCTGGTAATACAGTAAATGACACACGGACACACGAAGAGGCCTTCGACGTTCACTCCCACTTTCAACACACTGCTGGGCTTTGCCTTCTTTCACATAACATTCACAGACGCACAGAGACGTGCCCGGAGGAAAAGGCACACAACTCGGGCCATGGGGCTGAGAGGCCAGAGCCGGCCGCTGACCTGCCACGTTTTATATCTGCCATGCTTTACCCTAAGCACGTGCTCCTCTGGTAATTTTTAAAAAAGAAAAACAAAGGAAGAAGTCGGGAGGAAGAAAACTGCAGCCCTTGGGTGCTGGGCATCACTTCATCCTGAGGGAAGGTTTCTGGTGTGAGCCCTCCCTCGGTGCTCCTGGCACTGCACTATTACAGGAAGACTAATACAGGAGCGTCCTGGAGCCCCGGGGCCCCACCTACCTGCTCAGGGTCCCTGGGGAGCACTAATACAGAAGCCCTGGGGCCCCGCCCACCTGCTCAGGGTCCCTGGGGAGCACTAATACAGAAGCCCTGGGGCCCCATCCACCTGCTCAAGGCTCCCTGGGGAGCACTAATACAGAAGCCCCGGGGCCCCGCCCACCTGCTCATGGTTCCAAATACAGGAGCATCCGGAAGCCCCGGGGCCCCGCCCACCTGCTCATGGTTCCAAATACAGGAGCATCCGGAAGCCCCAGGGCCCCGCCCACCTGCTCGTCGCTGCGGTGGTAGTCGTTGTCCTCCTCCGGCTTCTCCTCCGCGGCCTCTTTGTTTGAACTGTCGTCTGCTTTGGTTTCACCTTTTAGCACAAACAGAACATAGTGCACCATGAAATCCAAACTGTCAAGCCATTTAAAAAACTCCACTGTACTCCAAATGCCGTCAAAAATTCATTCCATTAGGAGACTGAACCCCCGGAGCAGAGTAGGAGTCAAAGGAAAGCCGTCTGCAAAGCGTCTGCAGGGGTCTCCCCGGGAGGCGGAACGGGCGCATGGGTCTGTGGGTGCAGATGTGGGGAGCACAGAAGACAGGGACGGGGCAGCCGGAGCCGGTGTGGGACACACACATGCTTCGCACCCACCTGGCCAGGCCCGCCCAGAGCTGCTCAGTGCTGACCCCATCAGCCCTCCATCTGAAAGCCTTCTGCTAAAAATCCACTATTCTAACACTGCATTTAAAATGAAAACTTCCCCTCGGTAAAACGGGTCTGACAGGACTGCTTGGTTCCCAGACACGCTTCCCAAGCACCCCTCACGGCTGCGCTTCCTGGGACCCGCAAAGCCGTGGGAGTGACAGAGCCAGGCCCCTCTTACCCCTCCAACCCTCACAGATACACAGAGGAGCCTAAACATTTCTTAAGAGTGGCCGGGCGCGGTGGCTCAAGCCTGTAATCCCAGCACTTTGGGAGGCCGAGACAGGCGGATCACGAGGTCAGGAGATCGAGACCATCCTGGCTAACACGGTGAAACCCCGTCTCTACTAAAAAATACAAAAAAACTAGCCGGGCGAGGTGGCGGGCGCCTGTAGTCCCAGCTACTCGGGAGGCTGAGGCAGGAGAATGGCGTAAACCCGGGAGGCGGAGCTTGCAGTGAGCTGAGATCCAGCCACTGCACTCCAGCCTGGGCGACAGAGTGAGACTCCGTCTCAAAAAAAAAAAAAAAAAAAAATTTCTTAAGAGTTTGTGTGGTCCATTAGGAAAATAAAATGTCCTCAAGACATGAAAATCTGTTGTGATACACTTGGATGTGAACATACCATTCCCTTTACACAGAAACCAAACCATTATTTTGCCATTTTACAGTAAACCAAGCCAAGCCAAGTCTCAGGAAGTTCACCTTCCACTACTTTTTCCACAGGCTCTCCGACCCCTGACCTCTGCCCCCAAGGCACTCTCGGGGGGCCCTCCTGCTCTCCCCTGCTGGCCTCACCCCTCCAGGACCCCCGCTTCTCCCCTCTGCCCACATTCCCACTGGTACCAGGAGTGAGGAGGAACGCCTCGAACCCTAACCTCCCCGCACCCTCAGGTTCCTTCATTTTCTCCCGAGTACGTGTGGGAGAGCCTGGCAGACAGTGCCGGCTCTTTAAGAAAAGGCCTTGTGCAGGGATTCCTGGGGCTTCTCGATGGGCACGCAGGGCACTCACCATTCCGATGGGAATCTAAGTGCTGTTTTGCAGAGCAGGTCTCCCCCTTGATGTCTCCAGGCACCTCCATGCCCAATTTGTGATAGAACTCCCTCTGCTTTCTCATTTCCGCTATGGAAAATCAACACACAGTCTTTAATCTTACACAGGCAGTGGATTATATTAAACTGTTCATAAACATCACATAAAGAAAATTACGGATTTGCATTATGAAGTTTGAAGGCTACTAATAAGAAAGCAGCAAATTAAGACTGGGATGTTTTCGGGGCTCAGCACAGCAGGAGGTGCCCCCCCCGGGCACCCGCCCCACCAGCCCACATGGGACGCTGAGTCGCAGGCCGGCTCTTCTAGGCCTAGGACAGGCATGGAGCCCAGGAAGCCCAGCTGTGGGACTGTCATTCCCATCTCGGCCACCGCCTGTGAGTGTCCAATGTCACAGAACCAACCATCACCAGGGGCTTGATAAATACTGCAGCCACATGGGTGCCGCGTCAAACATCATTGCTGACCTCACGGCTGAGCCAGTGAACTGCCTGGACGCCCACAGCTCAGAGAATGAACCTGCCACTGGGCTCTCCCCACGCTTCTGCGCGGTGGCAGACCCTGCCAGCTCACAGGCACCTAAGGCCGCCATTGAGGAACCCCAAGAGAGCCCTCGAGGGCCCGACAGCCCCAGGGACCATGTGTCCCGGGTGCCTGAGTCCACAGCCTGCTGCGACGGCTGCTCACAGCTATGGGCTCTGGCGCCACATTGTCTGGCAGTGGGTTAAGAGCGCCCCCTGGTGTCTGTGGCCACAACCACAGGCACAAATTCCAGGGAAGAGACTGCCCGGCCACAGACAGGCAGCATCCTCCTCACCCACACCTGCCATTGGGTCACTCCAGCTCGAGGCGGTCAGCATGCGGCCTCCGCTGGTTGGACCAGAAGAGGCCTGACCCTCCAGGGATGGCCAGCAAGAGCAGGCCAGAACCTTGCAGGTTCCAGGGAAAAGCAAACGGACTCTCAGCAAAGGCCCCCTAAATGTGACCTTAAGTTCACATCCAGGCAACGGAGTGGACGACGTGGGTCACTGCTCAGGAACACAGTAGCCTAGGTAGAGAGAGGAGGGGGCCCCGAGAGCCTGGGCAGAGAGAGGAGGGGGCCCCGAGAGCCTAGGAAGAGAGAGGAAGGGACCCCGAGAGCCTGGGAAGAGGGGACCCTGAGAGCCTGGGGAGAGGAAGGGACCCCGAGAGCCTGGATAGAGACAGGAGGGGACCCCAAGGCCTGGGTAGAGGGGGGGGACCCCGAGAGCCTGGGGAGAGGAAGGGACCCCGAGAGCCTGGGTAGAGACAGGAGGGGACCCCGAGAGCCAAGGGGATAGGTGTGGCCGGCCTCAGGTGGATGGAGTGCTGGAGCTTCACAAGGGAAATGCTGAAAGATTGGCCTGGACAGTCTGAGAGCAGCTTGAAAGAAAATGTTTCCCTTAAATAATCACATCCCAGCAGCTGAAACGGAGGCCTGGAAGACGGGGGCTGACAGCAGGAGGCTGTGCCCATCAGTCTCCAGAAGAGCTGTAATGGGAATGATAGAAAGGTCACATGGGTCCATGCAAAGGAGAGAGCCCCATGGACACAGTGGAAAACAACTCAGCTTCAGACCCTTGGCTCTAATTCCCATTTCTTTAATTTTCACCTAGAAGAATAAAAAAGGATTAAAAATAGTAGCACTCAGTGTCAGGTGTATAGAGGCATCCAAACATTTATTGGGGCTGGGCGTGGCTCACACCTGTAATCCTGGCAGTTTGGGAGGCTGAGGCAGGTGGATCACCTGAGGTCAGGAGTTTGAGACCAGCCTGGCCAACACAGTGAAACCCCATCTCTACTAAAATACAAAAAATTAGCTGGGCATGGTGGCAGATGCCTGTAATCCCAGCTACTCAGGAGGCTGAGACAGGAGAACCGTGTGAACCTGGGAGGCAGAGGTTTCGGTGAGCTGAGATAGTGCCACTGCACTCAGCCTGGGCAACAAGAGTGAAACTCCATCTCAAAAGTAAATGAATGAATGAATGAATGAATGAATAAGAGCTCACTGTCTCTGGACACTGCTCTTAAGCTGTGGCAGTCCAGCCTGATCTGATGAGCTCACTGTTGGCACAAGGCTAACGAATCAGACAATTGGAAGCTTACTCTGACTACAGCCGTATTTCATTTTCACTTCTGAGAGGAAATTCTGCTGTGATGAGACATTCCATTTTAAATTTTCAGTATTTTCTAAATACTGCTTTCCTGTGAGTGGGGAATATTGCTGGTGTCTAAATACTGCTTTCCCGTAAGGGCGGATATTGCTGGTGTTGAGTCGGTGACTCCACTGTCAGCTGTTTGCTCTCGACATAGCTACAGTATCACGGATGAGAAACTCCGGATGAGAAACTCCGTGCTTTGCCATCAACAATGACAGTTCAACAACAAAACAACTCAGAGTTCACTGTGGCTTCAAAGTGCAACCCTGAAGTCTCCTTTTCTCCTTTCTTCATTCTGACGTGCAGGCCATGCAGTGGGCGTGAAAAAGTCCCGACGCAGTGATGATGAGTTCCAGCCAGGGCGCACAGAGAGCTGCTCAAAGCCACCAGCAGGCAGGCAGCACACGCCCAGCGCACACTCAACTGCACCACGGACGGGTGAAGGCAGACCACCGCTGAGCCAGCGGGGCCGGTTCCAATCAGACTACGCACCATGAAATTTCAATTCTTAAATTTTCACATCATAAAATACGATGCTTTTGATTTTTTCGGACTATTTAAAAATGTAAAGAAACATTCTTAGCTCATGGGATCCTCTTGCCTCGGCCTCCCACAGTGCTAGGGCTACAGGCATGAGACACTGTGTCTGGTCCCCACGTTTCTAAAGCAAGAGGTGACAGGCATGTTCAGGATCCGTGGAGAGAGGACTGGTGAGCACGCAAGCCCCACGGCCCTCCCCAGGAACGGAGAGGAGCCTGGCACACCAAAGACTACGACACGCCCACCGAGTGAAAGAACGCAGAATGGGCAGAGACTGAGAATGGACACTTTGATAGGCCGGACGCGGTGGCTCACGCCTGCAATCCCAGCACTTTGGGAGGCCGAGGTGGGTGGATCATGAGGTCAGGAGATTGAGACCATCCTGGCTAACACGGTGAGACCCCGTCTCTACTAAAAATACAAAAAAAAAAAAAAAAAAAAATTAGCCGAGTGTGGTGGCGGGCGCCTGTAGTCCCAGCTACTCGGGAGGCTGAGGCAGGATAATGGCGTGAACCCGGGAGGCGGAGCTTGCAGTGAGCCGAGATCATGCCACCGCACTCCAGCCTGGGTGACAGAGCCAGACTCCGTCTCAAAAAAAAAAAAAAAAAAAATCTATAAAAACAAAAAGAAACAACAAACCACTAAAACCCTAACCCCACCTGTGGTCTAGCAGGGAACTCTCTTCCAGCAAGCCTCCACCACGGCCGGGAGCGGGGACAGCGTGGAGGGCCTGCCCGGCACCCAGGTGGGAGGGGCAGGACTCAGTCGGCATCTCCTCCAAAACAGGCACCTAGACCCTCAAGGGCTGACGCCTACACTTCACCTCACCACTGCATCCTCGCAGCTAATGTGCATTTCAGGAAGAGGTCTCCGGTCGGAGAAATCAGGTTTATGATTGTCTGCCCCACAGATAAAACTAAACAAATTGCAAGTAGCCTCTATCAAGTAAACAGGTGCACTGCTTTTAAAGTTAGAATCCTCCTTCTAAAGAGCCATAAATGACTGAAAGTTTGAGAAACAACAACAAAAAGAATATTGACTCAATGGAAAATACGGTGGCCAGAGAGAGGAGCTTGTCAGGGAGACGGCTCGGGGCCACCGTGCCCTGGGGGTGTGAATCTGGAGCACTCCGGAACCTCCTCCCTCTCGACTTCTTCAGTGTAGACTGGAGTTGGCAGCATCCATGCTGGACAAGAGCGTGCTGAGGTGGACGAGAACACACAACTTGCTCCAGGCTGGACGCACTGTGCCCTCCCTGCACAAGCTCAAGTTCTATGGGAAGGTGGCACTGTGCACGGGTCTGCTGGCCTTGAGACACCACTGTCCCCCGAGGAGGAAGCCAGGCTCTTGGGCAAAGAGGCAGGGCAGCCCTGAGGAGGAACCTGAGCCCTCAGGCAAAGAGGCAGGGCAGCCCCAAGAGCCTCGTGTCCTGGACAGGGACCACCCAAGACCCCGGGGCATGAAGAGGTGCCCACTGGCTGCAGATGAGGACTGGAGCATCAGGAAGGACACGAGCACGGCGCATGCAGAACACACAGGTCAAACCCCTGACTGCAGAGGCAGGGAAACCAGCTTGCTGTTTTGAACACAAATGAAGGAAATAGTTTTTTTTCAGCCCTTCCTACACAAAATGGACCAAATAGCAAAGTGTGTCTTTCTGGTTTTCTGGAAGCACTCCAACTAACACACAAAGACAAGTGATGGAACGGGGCGGCATGCAGATCTCAGTGCCACCCTCCTCAGCACGCGGACGACACCTGCCCTGAGGGACTCCCAGAAGTGGGCTTGCCAAAAACACAGCCGGAATGCGACCCAGGTCTACTGCCACAGGACAGCCCAGGACGATGGGAAGGCAGAGGCAAGAGGGAGCCAGGAAGAGGCCCGTGAGTCAGTGGCATTCTCTGGATCTGGACTGGAATAAAAACAGGCTGGGTGTGGGGGCTCACACCTGTAATCGCAGCACTTTGGGAGGCCGAGGCAGGAGGACTGCTTGAGACCAGAAGTTCAAGACCACCCTGGGCAACACAGCAAAACCCTATCCCTACAATTAGCCAGGCATGGTGGTGCTTGCCTGTAGTTCCAGCTACCCGGCAGGCTGAGGCGGGAGAAGCACTTGAGCCCGGGAGGTTGAAGCTTCGGTGAGCTGTGATAGCACCGCTGCACTCTAGCCTGGGCGACAGGGACCGGGTCTCAAAAAAATAATAATAAATAAATAAACAACAACCAAAAACCACAGCATTTATGAGACAACTAGAAATGTCCGCGCTGAGGGACTATTTGGTTTTAAGGAATCTCCACCATTTTCCTAAATGTTATAAAGGTATGTGGTTATGAGCTTTAAAAACCCTTATCTTCTCGGGATAGTACTGTACCCTTTACAGATCAAAGGCCACGGGGCGAGGCTGAGGGAGCAGTAGGTGTAGCAAAGCCTGGAAACTGCTGGCGGGGGGTGGGGGGTCACAAAACTCGAGGTTCTTGCCCCAATCCTGTCCACTGCTATGTGTTTGAAACACTCCAGTGCAAACTTTTTTTTTAAGACAGAGTCTTGCTCTGTCATGCAGCCTGGAGCGCAGTGGTGTGATCTCGGCTCACTGCAACCTCTGCCTCCCGGGTTCAAGCGATTCTCCTGCCTCAGCCTCCTGAGTAGCTGGGATTACAGGCACCTGCCACCACGTCTGGCTCATTTTTTTTTTTTTTGTATTTTTAGTATTTTTAGTAGAGACAGGGTTTCACTATGTTGGTCAGGCTGGTCTCAAACTTCTGACCTGATGATCCACCTACCTCGGCCTCCCAAAGTGCTGGGATTACAAGCATAAGCCATTGCGCCCGGCCACTAATGTTTCTTAAGGTGTCAGCACTGGTGGGGGTCACAAAACTCAGGGTCCTGCCCCAATCCCACCCACTGCTACGCGTCTGAAACACTCGGTGCAAACGTTTCTTAAGGTGTCAGCATTTTACTCGAATGTATCCTTTGCCTTTTCCCAGGACGAAAAAACTTTCAGATATTAAAAGACTAATTGTTTCATCTACGTTTACTCAGGAAATCTAAATTCTTCCTGCATGAATGAACTCTGTGAGTAGGGAAAGGAGCCTCTTAACAGTGTGATTCTCTGGGTCACGCATTAAAGGTGAGATACGATTTCTATGGATCTGGCATATTCAGCTGTGTTTTGAATTCTAACCCTCTTCTGAGATACAGTGAGAACCAGCCCAAGTGAATTCTCAGCTTCTCTATCTGCCTTTGAAAGGTCTGATGAGCAGAATGCCAGGACAGCCCACCTGGCGCTGACCCGGCCCCTCCTTGGCCTCCTTCCCGGTCGCCAGCGGAGGGCCACCACCACCGTGCGAGCGGCGGGAGCCAGGGAGCTTTCCGCCGAGCGATCCCCAAGCAACCGATTTCCACTTGCAGGGTATTTGTACTACTTGGTATTTCCTTTAATTCTAAATGAAATTTGACTTTACAGTGAAGTTTTTCTAGAAACACCAGCTACCCGCTCTGCCAATGTGCTGCTCCTCTGTTGTGGGGAGGCTGGTGCTGTGGGATGGGGAGAGGCAAGTCTGGGACAGGAGGTGGGGCCCAGGAAGAAGGCAGGGTCCTGGGCGGGGCAGGAGCTGCATTGAGCGCTGGGGGTCCCATGCACTAAACATGCGATCCATACTTGCTGAATGAATACAGAGAAGGGGCAGAAAGATGTCTACGGATCCTAGACAGACAAAAGAAGAGACCAGCCAAGGAGATAAAGATGGGCTGAGAGCAGGGATGAGAAGACAGTGATTCGACCAAAAGGAAAGGGGCCTCCCATCCGAGAACCAAACTTCCAGGAGAGCAGCGGCTGCAGAGGCCAGGCCGGGACCTCAGAGATCAGCGAGACAGTCGGACACTCACCTTCTTGGAGGCCTGGTACCAATTTGTAAACAATATCTTGCATGGTTCTGTCATGACTGGCGAAAGAACAGAAAGGTGGAGTTAGCTAGAAATGTTAATTCTATAATTCTTGTACATTTTCCATTTAACAATATCAAAGTTCAGAATCACCAGTTGGGAACTCTGTTGGAATTTTACTTCTAGTTTACAAATGAAAAAATGTTTGTGTCACCAAAAGCTATGTATGACTTGAATTAATGCATCATTTAATTTGGGCTCTGGCTGCTTACAAACATTCGAAATAATGACAGATAAGGTTATTCTGGGAACCCGTGCTTCTGTCTGCTGGACACCCCAGGTTCTCTGCGTCCCATGCGCTCAGGGGACACTGTCCCTGCAGACACCCGAGGTTCCCTGCGTCCCATGCGCTCAGGAGACACTGTCCCTGCAGACACCCGAGGTTCCCTGCGTCCCGTGCGCTCAGGGGACACTGTCCCTGCAGACACCCCAGGTTCTCTGCGTCCCGTGCGCTCAGGGGACAGTGTCCCTGCGGACACCCGAGGTCCCCTGCGTCCCGTGCGCTCAGGAGACACTGTCCCTGTGGACACCCGAGGTCCCGAGGTCCCCTGCGTCCTGTGCACTCAGGGGACACTGTCCCTGCGGACACCCGAGGTCCCCTGCGTCCCTTGCGCTCAGGGGACAGTGTCCCTGCGGACATCCCAGGTTCCCTGCGTCCTGTGCGCTCAGGAGACACTGTCCCTGCGGACACCCGAGGTTCCCCGCGTCCCGTGCGCTCAGGAGACACTGTCCCTGCGGACACCCGAGGTCCCCTGCGTCCCGTGCGCTCAGGGGACAGTGTCCCTGCGGACATCCCAGGTTCCCTGCGTCCTGTGCGCTCAGGAGACACTGTCCCTGCGGACACCCGAGGTTCCCCGCGTCCCGTGCGCTCAGGGGACAGTGTCCCTGCGGACATCCCAGGTTCCCTGCGTCCTGTGCGCTCAGGAGACACTGTCCCTGCGGACACCCGAGGTTCCCCGCGTCCCGTGCGCTCAGGAGACACTGTCCCTGCGGACATCCGAGGTTCCCCACGTCCCGTGCGCTCAGGGGACACTGTCCCTGCGGACACCCGAGGTTCCCCGCGTCCCGTGCGCTCAGGGGACACTGTCCCTGCGGACATCCCAGGTTCCCTGCGTCCCGTGCGCTCAGGAGACACTGTCCCTGCGGACACCCGAGGTTCCCTGCGTCCCGTGCGCTCAGGGGACACTGTCCCTGCGGACATCCCAGGTTCCCTGCGTCCCGTGCGCTCAGGGGACACTGTCCCTGCGGACACCCGAGGTCCCCTGCGTCCCGTGCGCTCAGGGGACACTGTCCCTGCGGACACCCGAGGTCCCCTGCGTCCCGTGCGCTCAGGGGACACTGTCCCTGCGGACACCCGAGGTCCCCTGCGTCCCGTGCGCTGAGACACTGTCCCTGTGGACACCCGAGGTCCCCTGCGTCCCGTGCGCTCAGGAGACACTGTCCCTGCGGACACCCGAGGTTCCCTGCATCCCATGCGCTCAGGGGACACTGTCCCTGCAGACACCCCAGGTTCTCTGCGTCCCGTGCGCTCAGGGGACAGTGTCCCTGCGGACACCCGAGGTCCCCTGCGTCCCGTGCGCTCAGGAGACACTGTCCCTGTGGACACCCGAGGTCCCGAGGTCCCCTGCGTCCTGTGCGCTCAGGAGACACTGTCCCTGCGGACATCCGAGTTTCCCCGCGTCCCGTGCGCTCAGGGGACAGTGTCCCTGCGGACATCCCAGGTTCCCTGCGTCCTGTGCGCTCAGGAGACACTGTCCCTGCGGACACCCGAGGTCCCCTGCGTCCCGTGCGCTCAGGGGACAGTGTCCCTGCGGACATCCCAGGTTCCCTGCGTCCTGTGCGCTCAGGAGACACTGTCCCTGAGGACACCCGAGGTTCCCCGCGTCCCGTGCGCTCAGGGGACAGTGTCCCTGTGGACATCCCAGGTTCCCCGCGTCCCGTGCGCTCAGGAGACACTGTCCCTGCGGACATCCGAGGTTCCCCACGTCCCGTGCACTCAGGAGACACTGTCCCTGCGGACATCCCAGGTTCCCTGCGTCCCGTGCGCTCAGGAGACACTGTCCCTGCGGACATCCCAGGTTCCCTGCGTCCCGTGCGCTCAGGGGACACTGTCCCTGCGGACACCCGAGGTTCCCTGCGTCCCATGCGCTCAGGGGACAGTGTCCCTGCGGACATCCCAGGTTCCCTGCGTCCCGTGTGCTCAGGGGACAGTGTCCCTGCGGACACCCGAGGTTCCCCGCATCCCATGCGCTCAGGGGACACTGTCCCTGCCCCTCCCACCAACTGCTTCCTGGGGTATCCTGGTCTTTGTGGGATTTCCACTGAACAGAGGCCTTTCTGGAATGTTTCCAAATAATGTAAAGAAAAGTCTGTAAGAGTTGGGTGCGGTGGCTCACACCTGTAATCCTAGCACTTCGGGAGGCCGAGGTGGGCGGATGACCTAAAGTCAGGAGTTTGAAACCAGCCTGGCCAACATGGTGAAACCCCATCTCTACTAAAAATACAAAAAATAGCCAGGCATGGTGGTGCACACCTGTAGTCCCAGCTACTCAGGAAGCTGAGGCAGGAGAATGGTTTGAACCCGGGCGGCGGAGGTTGCAGTGAGTCCAGATCACACCACCGCAATCAAGCCTGGGCAACGAGAGAGACTCTGTCCTAAGATGAGGCCCTTCCTGTCATCTTTATGATCTAGATCGAGGTTTTGTGAAAAGATTACATAAGCATGGTATTTAAAATCTAGTTCCCACTTTGGTATCCTCTTTTTATTTTTTTAGTTTTTTTGAGACAGGGTCTCCTTCTGTCACTTAGGCTGGAGTGCAGTGGTGCGATCTTGGCTCACTGCAACCTCTGCCTCCTGGGCTCAAGCGATCCTCCCACCTCCGCCTCCTGAGTAGCTGGAACCGCAGACGCCGAGATTGAGACCAGCCTGGCCAACAAGGTGAAATCCCATCTCTACTAAAAATGCAAAAATTGGCCGGGCGCGGTGGCTCAAGCCTGTTATCCCAGTACTTTGGGAGGCCGAGACGGGTGGATCACGAGGTCAAGAGATTGAGACCATCCTGGCTAACATGGTGAAACCCCATCTCTACTAAAAAAAATACAAAAAACTAGCCGGGCGAGGTGGCGGGCGCCTGTAGTCCCAGCTACTCGGGAGGCTGAGGCAGGAGAATGGCGTAAATCCAGGAGGCGGAGCTTGCAGTGAGCTGAGATTCGGCCACTGCACTCCAGCCTGGGCGACAGAGCGAGACTCCGTCTCAAAAAAAAAAAAAAAAGTAAAAATTAGACAGGCTTGGTGGCAGGCGCCTGTAATCCCAGCTATTCGGGAGGCTGAGGCAGGAGAATCGTTTGAACCCAGGAGGCGAAGCTTGCAGCAGGCTGAGATGGCGCCATTGTACTCCAGCCTGGTGACAGCAAGATTCCGTCTCAAAAATAAATAAATAAAATTTAAAAATAATAATAATAAAAATAAAAGGGAAAAACAAACACATCGGCCTTTCCTCCTTCAAAATGTGTCTTCAGAATTATCTCTACTACCCTCTGTGGTATGAGGAGCATTTCCTTTCCTTTGGAGCAACCCCCCAAGTCTGTGTGAGAACCACATGCTCCACCTGGCTGGCCCCTTGGCCTCCTGCTCACGTCCAGGCCAGAGTTGCCTTCTCCAGAAACAGTGGCTGGCCCAGTGGTGAGTTGAGGCTCTCTGTGACCCTGGGCAGAAGAGCGTGGCACAGGGAGACAGACCCCAGCCATGTGCCAGGGGCAGCAGGGCCAGGACCACCTGTTCCATGGCAGAAAGGTGGAAGGTGGATCCAAGGGCCAGCTCACATCAAATTTAACTTCAGCAAATTCTGCATAAAACTCATGACATTCAACCTGGGTCCTGAGGGTTCTCCAATGATTTGACTTGACTAAGTGATTTTTCTCTTTTTTTGAGACAGAGTCTTGCTCTGTTGCCAGGCTGGTGTGCAACGGCACAGTCTCCGCTTACTGCAACCTCCACCTCCTGGGTTCAAGCGATTCTCCTGTCTCAGTCTCCCGAATAGCTGGGATTACAGGCATGCGCCACCACGCCTGGCTGATTTTGTATTTTTAGTAGAGATGGGGTTTCTCCATGTTGGTCAGGCTGGTCTCAAACTCCCGACCTCAGGTGATCCGCCCGCCTCGGTCTCCCAAAGTGCTGGGATTACAGGTGTGACCCACTGTACCCAGTCTACTTGACTAAGTATTGATGGAAATGTATCTGCAGGCACAGTGTGGGCAGGCCTGGCAGGGTGGCCTGGTAAGTGCTGGACCCAGGTTCTTCGTGTGAAGCTCCTGGGGTGCCCTTGGTCAGGAGTGGCTGCTGCCAAGGCAGGATGGGGGTACAGCACTATGGCCTGGGAAGGCCCACACTCACAGAGACGCCCGGGGGCACTCACCCGACGTACTGTGGCCTGGGAAGGCCCACACTCTCAGAGACGCCTGGGGGCACTCACCCCACATACTGTGGCCTCAGAACACCCACACTCACAGAGACTCCTGGGGGCACTCACTCCGTACGGTGGCCTGGGAACGCCCACACTCACAGAGATGCCTGGGGGGCACTCACCCGACGTACTGTGGCCTGGGGAGGCCCACACTCACCCGATGTACTGCAGGGGGTGGCTCTGGTGGATCACGATCCTGCAGGTGGGGCAGGTGTTGTTCTCCTCCAGGTACTTCACCAGGCAGCTCCTGCAGACTGTCATCAAAGCACAAGTGTGTTAGGAGAGAGTCCAGAGCCAGGGCACCCAGCCCACCCACGTGCTCCACTGAACACAGGCATCTCTGAGCTCATTTTTGTGCAGATGCTCACTGCTGTCCTCCTTACGGCTCTTGGCTTCTGAAAAGGAAACATCTTGCCGTTCTGGTATCAGAAGCAACAAGAAAGTTTTAACTGTCCTGTCAATGGGCTTCCTCAAAGAGGCAGGGTTAGGATTTAAGTGGGAAGAAACACTTAGAATGGGGAGATGATGCTCAAAGGTGAGAGAGCTGTGGGTCATCAGAACATGGGCTAATATAGATAATTTTACAATACTTTGTCCTAAAAGATGACAGTATCTTCTACGTACAACTAGATAAAATCAAATGAAAATAACCTAACATAAAATATGCTAACCAGTATCTAAAAATACGATTAACGTTAAAGTCAAAATTCTATCAACTTGGCAAATATTTTATTTTCTAAAATGAGAAATACACAAGCATCACTTGTATTATAAGTGTACACTTTATTTTAAAGATCCTGTTTAAGCGAAATGGTCCTCAGCCATCAAGAGACGCACACAGCGGTCGTCCACACCAGCAGGGCCGCCAGCCATGAGGCCTCATGTTAGCACAAGAACTGAGCCTCAGCCTGACTGATGACGCCTGCCCGTCAGCTGCAGCCACACTTAGAGAAACACCCAGGTCTAGCCCCAGTTGTGAGTCCTCTAACACCAACGCACAGGCTCATCAGGTGTGCGGATGCACATCCAGTGTGAGGAGCACACTGGCAGGTTCCCCTTTGAAGGATTTAAGGAACTCCTTCGGAGATGTGGAAACCGCCAGCAGTGAGCGCCGTGTCACAGCAGCCACTGGCCCTGCTGCTCAGTGGCAGGAGCGTGGCCCCTCCTGTGTTTAGCTCTCCTAAGTGAGGCCTCATCTGCTCTGAAACCACCCACAGGACCTTTAGTGTGAAATGACTTTTCTGACTTATCCTCAAGATCCTCTCTGCCCCTGGTCCTGGGTCCTGCTTTTGTCGGGGCTTAAGCTCAAAGCTCGTGGTAAAACAAAGGCCAAGGTTCTGAAGAGCACACAGCTGGGAAGGGCACGCCCTCCCTGGGTGGCCTGGGTGGGGCACGCACAGGTGTGCAGGCACTCCGTCACCGTGGTGGCGTCGATGAGGTACCCACTGCACAGGCGGCAGGTGATGTGGGCGTTGATGTCCCACAGCTTGATCTTCCTGGTCAACATCTTTGGCTTCTGCAAGACAAAATGCGATTAATTAACACCTGAAACTCTCCAAAGCCTTTCATCCTTGGCTTAGTTCTGACAGCGGCCCTCCAAGGAAGAGCATGCAGGCTGGGAGGAAGGTGCAGGCCCCGGGCCCGGCGGCAGGAGCCTCCTGGGCTCACTGGGTCCCAGGCTCCCATGTGCAGGGCACGGTCAGCAATCCAGTGTCTGTGTGCACTGGGACAAGCCCACCTTTTCAAAAGCCCCCGGCTCCCCCGGCACTGGCTTCTCTCTGTGCCTGACACCCCTTCCTCTCCTCTCGCAGTGAGGACTGAGAAGGGTCCATAAAGCTTCAGAGAGGCAGGATCCCGGGACCCTCTGTCTGTGAAGGCGGAGGGAGCAGGAGGAGCCTGCGAGGGCAGAGCTGCCAGATGGGATAAGGATGGGCAGGCTCCGGGCACCTGGACCCTGTGCGGCTGGCTCACAGCGCGGCCCCTGGGCCCAGTTTAAGAGTCTGGGCTGTGCGCCCTTCCCCCTTCCTCCTCATTCACTTCCGGGCCGGCGCCGCTTCCACGGGGTGTCCCGAGGCTGTGTCTCCCAGAGCCTGAGGCAGCACAGGGCAGGGGCCGCGTCGCCCCGGGGCCCCACTCTACCCTCGCAGGGCGGGCACAAGGCCAGGCCACAGTGGCTGGCGGAGGCCCTGCCTTGAGAGCTGCCGCAGCCGCTCTGCTCGCCCACCAGACCTGCGCCTTCAGGGAGCAGACCCCCGACGTCACCGCACACCGGCAGCGAGAGAGCAGGGCCGCTGCGTGGGTGGAGGCTGGCGGGGACTCAGGCTGGCCGGGGTGCACCCCACTACTGGGAGTTCGCTCCCCAGACCTTTCACCAGGAGAGAAGCAGGCACGAGTCTCCCTCAGTGAGGAGGGAAAGCCGCGACCCAAACTGCTGCATGCGTGACACCACTTCCGTCATCACCGCCACCAAGAGGCCCAGCCTGGAGCTCTCTGCTGAGCCGCACGTCGCCTGCTGCAGGCGCGGGCCTGGGGGTCCCACGAAGCAGCCGAAAGCTGGGCTCATCCAGGGGTCACACGCCTGTGGGTGAGGCCTGTCCCGGACCACTATGCCACCACCTTTACGCCTGCGGTCCTCACCTGGTCAGAGACTTCCAAAGTCAAATCCTCCCCTCCTCCTCCCTGTGGGGCTGTGAGGTTCGGGAGTCCTGATGCGCACTGAGGATAAGGAGCCTGCCCAGGAAGGGGAAGGGAGACGGAGGGGAGGGGGGCGGAGCCCCGCCCTGAGCCCGAGGACCACGCTCACCCAGGAGGGGAGGGGAGCCCCTCCCTGCGCCCCTGAGAACCACACCCACCTGGGAGGGGGAGCCCCACCCTGCGTACCTGAGGACTACGCCCACACAGGAGGGGAGGGGAGCCCCACCCTGAGCCCCTGAGGATCACACCCATTTGGGAGGGGGAGCCCCACCCTGCGCACTTGAAGACCACACCCACCTGGGACAGGGAGCCCCGCCCTGAGCCCCTGAGGACCACACCCACCTGGGACGGGGAGCCCCGCCCTGCGCACTTGAGGACCACACCCACCCGGGAGGAGCGAGAGAGCCCTGCCCTGTGCCGGAGGATCTCCCAGTGCTAATCAACTGCCTCACAACTCACTGGGCAGAAGCCCCAGGCTGCGCCCCCACACAGCACTGCTCCTCCGCCACACGCCGTCCGGAGGGCACCCAAGTGAACCAGTGACGGAAGGAAACCAGCCCTCTGCACCCCGCGCTGCCATCAAGGCCTGGGCCCTCCACAGCTGGCTGGATCTTGGACTCTTACAGGAAGGGCCAGGAAAACTCGGCAGTGAACCGTGAATGCTGCACCGTGTCCTGACCCGCCTGCTACTCATGATCGCCCGCCCTCCCCACAACAGGCAACAGGGCTGGGCAAGGAGTCAGCAGCACCTCCGGGGTCGGGGACGTGGGCCTCACCTCCGCTAGACGTCCACGTGTCCGTCCCTCTGCCGGGGCATGGAGGCTTCAGGCCAGCACTCCCACGCGACGCTGCCTCCTGGCTCCGCACGCGGGCTCGCTTCTGCACCCTCCTTCCGGCCCTGGCTCTTTTTCCATTTTCTAGCACAGAAATGGCACCTGTTCACTTCGTGTCATGGCTGTGTGACTGCCACAACTCCGCCATTTAGACTAGAACTCGCAACCAAGCCCCACCGAGCAAAAGGCGGAATGGGGTCAATCAGAAGTACTGACCGCGAGAAAAGCTAAGGACCCACGCACGGCTCCAGCCTGTCCTCAGAGCCGGCGTTTAAGAGGCGCTGCAAGGCATGGCGACCACATGCACAAAGCGTGGTCTCGGCAAAGTCCGGCAGTTCACAGGCGCGGAAAGAGGAGGGCAGTCGGCCTACGTGCACTTACCTGAGCACGACGCCTGGGGTCCCTGCTACATTGTGACGCCTGCGGAAAAAGCACAACAGGGTTACCCTTGGACTGCAGGCGGACGGCCCCCATCCCACCGCGGTACCAAGCCTTGCTCGGTTACACTGGTCTGTTTGCTTAAAATAAGCGAAAGTTCTTCAGGGACCATGAAGAACAGGCTCTACCTGGGAGGCCCAAGGCATCAGAGACAGCAGGAGTGGGCACGCGGCCCACGGGGGTGGGGGGCAGCTGGGGGCCCCATCATGCTGTTTTGGGCCCAAGAGGAAGTTCTTGGGTGGAAGCTCCCCGAGGAGGGGTGAATTTCAGGGGTGATCTGGGGAAATGCAGGGCCTCAGAGGCAAGGCAGTGAGGGCCGGGTCCACGAGGCAGCACGAGAGCCCCGCAGTTCTGCCGCTGTGCACAGAGCGCTGTATTCTTTTTTTTTTTTTTTTTTGAGATGGAATCTCGCTCTGTCGCCTGGGCTGGAGTGCAGTGGCCGGATCTCAGCTCACTGCAAGCTCCGCCTCCCAGGTTTACGCCATTCTCCTGCCTCAGCCACCCGAGTAGCTGGGACTACAGGCGACCTCCACCTTGCCCGGCTAGTTTTTTGTATTTTTTAGTAGAGACGGGGTTTCACCGTGTTAGCCAGGATGGTCTCGATCTCCTGACCTCGTGATCCGCCCGTCTCGGCCTCCCAAAGTGCTGGGATTACAGGCTTGAGCCACCGCGCCCTGCCCGAGCGCTGTGTTCTTTCCCAGTCACAGACCTGCCTGCGCCTGGCAGATGTACACCAAGGGCCCCAGTGCAGGCACTGAGCCTGGTACTGGGCTCAGCGGGGATGAGGACACGTGCGTTCTGTGGGGACAGGATGGTGACACGGCACGCGCAGCGCTCCGTTGGGGCCAGGGAGGGCACCTGGGGCCGTAGACAGGGAGGGGCAGGGTAGGGACATGGTCCCCACCTGAAAGACAGGCAGCAGGCACCACAGGACCCAGGGGACCATGTGGGGACCCCGCCTCTGGGATGAGGCACCAGGGTGACTGCCATGCTGGGAAGGCTTCCCCAGGAACCTTGGTGGCCTCTCCCATGTTCCTGTCTGAGCTTGGGAAACGGGTGGCTGGGGTCAGACTGTGGAAAGTGAGGGCCTGGGATGACGTACAGTGTCTGTGGTTTACTGACAGAGATTAAATACTTTCACGCTCTTCATTTTCTACCCCATTTGTATCACTTCTATTCCAGTTTCCCATAACTGCACTTTTTATTAAATAGTCTTTGAAGCTCAGTTAACTTTTACATAAAAAGGGAGGAAGAAGGGAAAGAGTAGAGTCAGTCTTGCCAGGCAAGTATAAGGGGAGATCAGCAGGCATGTCTGAGGCTCTTGAGGGAGGGAGAAGAGAAACAAGATGAAGAGAATGAAGCCAGACTCAAAGCCAGGCTTCCGGAACATTCTGCAACACTGGGAGCTTCCACATCTCCACTGCCCAACAGCACAGCTGCTGACCACACATGGTGTGGAGCACTTGAACTGTGGCTTGTGGGACTGAAGGATCTCATAATTATTATTCTTTTTTTTTTGAGACAGCGTCTTGCTCTGCCACCCAGGCTGGAGTGCAGTGGCATGATCTTGGCTCACTGCAGCCTTGACCTCGTGGGCTTGAGCAATCCTCCCACCTCAGCCTCCTGAGTAGCTGGGATTACAAGCATGCACCACTACACCTGGCTACTTTTTGTATTTTTAGTAGAGGCAGGGTCTCAGTCTGTTATCCAGGGCAGTTCGCTGGCTGCGAACTTCTGGGCTCAAGTGATCCTCCTGCCTCAGTCTCCCAAAGTGCTGAGATTACAGGTGTGAGCCACTGTGCCCAGCCCATTTGTTTTTTTTGAGATGGAGTCTTGCTCTGTCACCCACGCTAGAGTGCAGTGGTGCAATCTCGGCTCACTGTAACCTCCACTTCCCATGTTCAAGCGATTCTTGTGCCTCATCCTCCCAAGTAACTGGGATTATAGACGTCTGCCACCATGCCCAGCCTTTTGTATTTTTAGTAGAGATGGGGTTTTACTATGTTGCCCAGGCTGGTCTCGAACTCCTGGCCTCCAGTGGTCCGCCCACCTCAGCCTCCCAAAGTGCTGGGATTACAGGTGTGAGCCAACACACCTGGCCAACCGAATGAATTTTTAATTGTATTTAATTTTAATTAAACTGTGGCCAGTGGTTCCTGTGTTGGCTGGCACAGCTGGCGGCTCCTGACAGGGGTTCTGGGACTTCAGTGAAAACACAAGACGCAGACCTTGGAGCCAGCATTCTAATGAAGGCAGACAATCACTAACAAACAGGCCAATTATTTACTATGGTTAGAAGGCGACAAACGCAGCCATCCCTTGGTATCCGTGGGGGACTAGTTCCAGGACGCCGCTCTGATACCAAAATCCACAGGTGTTCAAGTCCTGGACGTGAAGTGGTGTCAAGTCTGCACAGAAGCTGTGCATGCCACCCCCCCATGCGTTCTATGCCATCCCCAGATTACTTGCAACACTTAACATGCTGTAAACGCTGTATCAATAGTTGTTCTACTGTATTTCTAAGCTCTGCATTATTGTTATTGTTGTATTTTTTTTTATTGTTTTGGTTCCCAAACATTTTCAATCTGTGTTGACTGGACCCACAGATTCGGGGGAGCTGGCTGTGCACTATTAAACCGGGTGCACCTAAAACAGGTGATGTCTGAGCACGGACAGGATATGATGAACTTGACCCTAATAAAATGGAAAGTTTACGTGAAACTGATAAGTTCCTAGAACAGTAATTCACCAGCATTGAGACCAGCAGAGGAAACCCAGAAAGTTCCAGAATGGTCAGAAAGTCCATTCCAAGACAGCGCCAGGCCCCAGAGGGCTGCAGGTGGTTTCACCAGATGCTCAGGGCACAAACAATTCAGTCTCAAACTCTTCTTGGAGAACTCATGCTAAGAGCCTGACATAACCAGACCCTGACAAGGGCAGACGGCAAGAACTCAACATTAACCTCACCAGGAAACACAGAGGTAAAAATCCAAAGAAAAAGGTTAGTCACCCTTATTTAGCAATATACAAAAAGATAATCATTCTTGACAAACTCAGAGTCCTAGAAAACAAAGTGAGCTTAATGTGTATGGAAAAAAGATACAATTTATGACAAAAGATACAAGGAGAAAAATCACATGATCTTCCCAGCAGGTGCATAAAAATCATTTGACAAAATCATTATCCATTCATGATTTAAAAAAAACAAAACTCAGCTGGGCACAGTGGCTCACGCCTGTAATCCCAGCACTTTGGGAGGCCAAGGCTGGCAGATCATGAGGTCAGGAGATGGAGACCATTCTGGCTAACATGGTGAAAGTCTGTCTCTACTAAAAAATACAAAAAATTAGCCAAGTGTGGTGGCAGGTGCCTGTAGTCCCAGCTACTCGGGAGGCTGAGGCAGGAGAATCGCTTGAACCCGGGAGGCAGAGGTTGCAGTGAGCCGAGATCATGCCACTGCACTCCAGCATGAGCATCAGAGCGAGACTCCATCTCAAAAACAAACAAACGAACAAACAAACAAAACACAAAACTCTTAGCAAACTAAGAAGAGAAGGAAATACCTTTAACCAAATAAATTTTCTGTTGAAGACCCTCAGCTGGTTGTGCAGTGGCTCACGCCTGTAATCCTAGCACTTTGGGAGGCCAAGGCAGGTGGATCACATGAGATCAGGAGTTTGAGACCAGCCCAGCAACGTGGTGAAACCCCGTCTCTACCAAAAATACAAAAAATTAGCTGGGCGTGGTAGCAGGTGTCTGTGGTCCCAGCTACTCAGGAGGCTGAGGCAGGAGAATCACTTGAACCTGGGAGGCGGAGGCTGTAGTGAGCTGAGATGACTGCACTGCATTCCAGCCTGGGTGACAGAGTGAGACTTCATCTCAAAAAAAAAAAAAAAAAAAAAAAGACACGGCCAGGTGCAGTTGCTCATGCCTGTAATCCCAGGACTTTGGGAGGCTGAGGCAGGCAGATCACCTGAGGTTGGGAGTTCGAGACCAGCCTGACCAACATAGAGAAACCCCGTCTCTACTAAAAATACAAAATCAGCCGGACATGGTGGCGCGTGCCTGTAATCCCAACTTTTGGGGAGGCTGAGACAGGAGAATCGCTTGAACCTGGGAGGTGGAGGTTGTGGTGAGCTGAGATCGCGCCACTGCCCTCCAGCCTGGGGAACAAGCCTGGGGAACTCCATCTCAAAAAAAAAAAAAAAAGACACTAACACACACATCCTCTCAAAGTCTTATACAAGCATGTTCAAAGCAGCCCTTTTCCTAACAGCCCCAAACTGGAAACAAGCACCTAGTCCCTCAGGAGGCGGCTGATAAACACAGCGTAACCCCTCCCCACGCAGACATGGCTCCGCAGTGAGAGTGAACGCAGGCGCCCACGAAGCCACGGGGGAGGGGGGCAGACGCAGGAGCATGTTCCCACGCGCCACGCAATTCCAGAACAACAGCAAGTCTGGTGGGAGGATGCAGGCGGGATGCACAGTCCAGGCCGGACAGGGACTGGCCAGAGGGGCCTGAGGGAGGCCTGTGGGGACCGAGCTCTGGGCCAGCACTGCCAGCGAGTCCGTGAGTCTGTGAGACTGGACAGGGGTGAAAAGTCCCCAAACTGCACAATGAAACTGGTGAATTTTAGTGTGTATCTTACAATTAAAAATACAGACCACAAACATCGTTCCTGGTGCTGAAATTAGAAAAAAAAAAGCCAAACTCTCAGCTTGTATTAAACCATCCTACTCCGAAAATAACCAAGGCCGGGTGGGTGAGGACACTGGAAAAGGCGACCATGAACCTTTGGAGGTTGCTAAGGAGGGTATTGTCATGATTGTGGGTGAGGAAAAGATTTATGAGACAGAAAACAAAACTGACCATGAAGGAAATGACAAGTCAAAGAGAAGCACCCTGAGTTATCCAAAAGCACCACGGAGAAAAAAAGCCGAGGCCTGAGGGAAATTTTGGCAGTGCCTCCAGGGCCACAACCTAGACCAGGGCCTGGCCAACGTGGCTGTGTGCGCGGGTTTGTGGCCCCGCAGGGCCTGCTCCCACCACAGCACAGCGCCGCTCGTTGGAGGGAGGCCTGAGGCACACCATGATCACCATCTGCTCCCTCCCTCAGAGTTCGCCAGCCCCACTCTAGCCAATAGAGAGCTTCACGACAGAGAAACGTCAAATAAGCATGTTTTAAACGCTCAATTGTAAACTGGGAAATGCACGTTAAAACCCAATGAGATGGCTGCTGACCCCGGCGTGCAGGAGCCACGGCCGCAGCACCCCGCGGCCCAGGTGTGCACCCGCGAGACCACTCCAGCCTCTGCCCCACAGCCTGTCCCGCCCACGGCCACCTGCTGCTGGTGGCCTGTTTCACTTCCATGGACACACAGTGGACGGGGCTGATCCTAACGATCCTAACCATGGCTCGGAAGAGGCTGGGATGACCTGAGGGTTAACTGGAGCCACAGAGAGCCTGGCAGAGAGTGGCTCCGGGGCTCCTGAGATGGGGAGGACAGTGAGGGGCCAGCTGGGGAAACTGAGGCAGCTCCAGGAGGCTCCGTCATCATCTGTGGTCACCTGCTGGGGAACCCGGGGACGAGTGCTAAGGCTGGACAGGAGGGGCAGCGACTCAGGTTTCCCCTGGGCAAATAAGAGCAGAACCGACAGCAGCCCTCAGCGGCCCACAGAGCCGCGGCCCAGAGCCCATTCCTACTCCCTCCTCCACAGGGAAACGCAGCTCCGCCAGGCACTGCGTCAGATGGTCCCGTGGGCCCCACAACCCCTCGGGGCTGCTGCCCCTCCTCCCAGCAGCCTACACACCCCACACCCCACGTCTAGTCCACAACTTCTCATTCGGTCTTAATTTATCGTTTCCTGATATGCAGAGATTTAAACAAAAGCTTAAAGCTGGAAACAGAACTTCCCATGACTGTCACAGCTCCACGTGTGCACGCCTCACAACGCAGCCGGCGGTCCGCGATACGTGCCTCACACGGCCTCCGACACGGAGGGAGTCCTCGTCAAAACCAACCACAGAAGCGCAGGCTCTGGTGGCCTCAACAGTGCGGGAAGCGCCCGCCTGTGCCCGCATCTGCCTGCCTGCCCACGCCTGCAGTGTCACCAGGCCAGTTTCAGATCCCAAACTGCCTACTTCTCTCAGTGTGCACAACTATTGGTATGTATAAAGGCAAATTTATCAACACTAAGATAATAATTTCTTTTTTTTTTTTTTTTTGAGACAGAGTCTTGCTGTGCCACCAGGCTGGAGTGCAGTGGTGTGATCTCATCTCACTGCAACTTCCGCCTTCCAGATTCAAGCAACTCTCCTACCTCAGCCTCCCATGTAGCTGGGACTACAGGCGTGCACCACCATACCCAGCTAATTTCTTGTATTTTTAGTAGAGACGGGGGTGTCACTACACTGGCCAGGCTGGTCTCAACTCCTGACCTCAGGTGATCCACCCACAAGGCCTCCAAAAGTGCTGGGATTACAGGTGTGAGCCACCACACCCGGCCCAAAGTGCTGGGATTACAGGTGTGAGCCACCACACCCGGCCCAAAGTGCTGGGATTACAGGTGTGAGCCACCACACCCGGCCCAAAGTGCTGGGATTACAGGTGTGAGCCACCACACCCGGCCCAAAGTGCTGGGATTACAGGTGTGAGCCACCACACCCGGCCAAGAATAATTTCTCACAAAACACCTGGAGCGTTTTATGAAGTAAATAAACAAAAGACAGACCTCGAACTGGCAGCTGCCACCCCACCCATCCAGACAAAGCATGGGCTCCGTCTTCTGGTCCACAGCTCCCACAGCACCACTGTCCACCAGGGTGCTCCATGGAGCTTCACCTTCCCGCCTGTGCTGCCGGCTGTGGTGGCCCACCGGACTGAGCCCCTGACCTGGCCGGCATGGCCAAACATGGGCTCTGGTGTGGAAGAGCCTCCGGGGCCTTGGCTGCAGCCCCTGAGCCTCCCTGTCACCCACTTCCCTGTCTCTCGCAGCCGATCCCATCTCTTCGCTGTTGTCCCAAGGCCACATGGGCCTGACCACCCCCAGGGCTCCGCGTCCCCTCCTGGCTGACAACCACCACCTGTCTTGAGTCTGCCTGCCAGGGCTCTGCTGTTGGGCCCTGAAGTTCTCGAATTGACCCGAACATTCCTTGACTGTTAACAGCAGCTGCTATGCCTGACACTTACAGTCCTGGGCAGACAGTAGCCCGCACCATCCTCACAGCTGCTGGGGAGGGGAGCGTGGCCCGGAGACCCCTGGATCCCTGGATGCCCCACGCACCTCCTCCCTCTGCTGACTCCACTCTGCCCTGTCCCCAGAACGCACTGCGGCCATGGAGACCACAGGCCTTCTAGGGGGCCAGCCAGCCTGGGGCGCCGTGGGGCCTGACGCGTCACACACCAGACCTGGATCACACGGGCATCGTACTCTAGCCCCTCGTGGCCTCACACAAGCCCCTGTGCTGTCCTTCAGGCCCAGGCTGCCCGCTCAGGTCTCAGCTCCATCCTCATCCAGCCAGCAGCCTCCGCTCCTGCGTCCTGAGGATCTTCTAGGAATCCGCCCTACGAGGCCCCTCCCCGGGGGTGAGGACCCTGCCCCACACAGCCAGACCGAAGGGGCTCCCGCACCGTCTGGAACCCTCTGTCTTTCCCGGTCAGACTCACAAGCTCACGTCCACACAGCTCTCACTTTCACAGAGCCCCTCCCCCTTCCCGGGGTGCGAAACCCGCCCCCTCCTCTGGTCTGCCCTGGGCTACCCTCTGGGCACCCCACTCTGGTCACTCACCTTCTCCTGCTTCCCGTGGGCATCTTCCAGATCTTTTTCCACCTCCCTCCTCTCAGCGATCACACCCAGGGCCAGCCCCTCCAGGTGCCACTTCCAGCCTCCGAAATACACCCTCCCCTCCCCGGTGGACCTCAAGGTCACATGGCTCCATGGCTCCCGGCAACTGCAGCCGCTAGGAGCCTTCAGAAATGCACAGGGCACACGGCTGTCACCACACTCTTCAGACACATCCCGGCGTGGGCGGCATTGACGTGAGTGCGGATTCGGCGCGGGCGCAGCCCTGACGTGAATGGATGTGTCTCTGATGTCTCAGTGTGACATATGCCTTCCTCTCCACCTAGCTCAGACACCCCCAAAACACCCGGCACACCAGCCACACCACTGCCTGGAGCGGCCTCCAGCCCCTGTCATTTAGCTGCCGCTACCGGACGCTGGGAGGAGCCGCTGTCCTGAGTCGCGCCCACAGCACAGAGCCGTCTGGATAACACATTGGCTTGTTGGTTTTGTTTTGCAGTAAAACTCACATACACACGTATTCAGTATGATGAGCAAAGCGAAGGATGATATTAAGGAAAAACGTATCATCCTGAACACTCAGAGGCAATGGCCGTTCTCCGTGTAAGGACGTGTCCATCCGTGTCTGTGGGTGTGTCCTTAAATAACACTGCATACGCACAGATGCTGCTCTCATACAGACGCTGTCCCACGCCCCGTGTGTCCTGCACTACGTGAGATGTGCTCTGATGCGGTTTCTGCAACGAAGGAGCTGCCACGGGCCTCTCCACACCCACACGCAGAGCCACCCAACAGCCCAACCCATCCGCCTCCCACAGGCCTCTCTCTACGCCCACATGCAGAGCCACCCAACCTATCGGCCTCCCAACCTATCCGCCTCTCTCCACGCCCACACGCAGAGCCAACCAACCCATCCGCCTCCCACAGGCCTCTCCCCATGCCCACACACAGAGCCACCCATCCAACAGTCTCCCACAGGCCTCTCCACGCCCACACACAGAGCCACCCATCCAACAGTCTCCCACGGGTCTCTCCATGCCCACACACAGAGTCACCCGTCCACCCATCTCTTGCGGGCCTCTCCCCATGCCCACATGCGGAGACACCCATCCACCCTTCTCCCGCAGGCCTCTCTCCACGCCCACACACAGAGTCACCCGTCTACCCACCTCCCACAGGCCTCTGCCCACCCACACACAGAGCCACCCATCCACCGTCTCCCATGGGCCTCTCTCCACGCCCACATACAGAGCCACCCGTCTCCCTAAGGAACCTACAGGCCCTGGGGCCTGCGTTCAGCAGCCCCGCTCACTGGGGGCTTCTCTGTCCTATGAGGGGAGTCCCGGGGGGCAGGGTGACCCCCAGTGAGTGCACTCTGCCCTTGCTCCGCCTCGCCCACAGCCTCCTCAGGCACCGACTCCCTCTCTCCTCCGCTGTCCACCCCGGCACCCTCTGCAGCCTGGACGCCTCGGCCCCCTCCCCCGCCTGGCTGACTGCCCAGCCCAGGCTTCCTCTGGGGGGGCTCTGCCAGGAGGAAGAGGTGGCATCACAAGCCCATCCCTGGGGCACATTTTCTTCTGCCACCCATGTCTTAGGACAGCCTTGAAGTTTCTGTTGTTTGTGAGTCAGTTTTGCTGAGTTATGAACTTCCCAGAAAACAGCTCCTGAGACTCCCAGGCACAGAGCTGCAGGCGTGTCCTGTGCTGCATGGAGCAGCCCCACTGGGGAGCACGGAGAGTCGGGGCCTGCACTGCTGCATCGTGCAGCGAGGTTGGTTTCACACACACCCATGAAATCGTCACCACCGCCCGACAGGCAGCGTTCCCTCCCCAGTGTCCTCAGCCTCGCGGGTGCCCAGCCCAGGTGGGAGGGACGGTGCCACGTGGAGTCCCGTCTGCTCCACATCTCCCGTCTGAGCTCCTGCTGCCCATGGGGTCATCCTCTGCTCCTCGCTGTCCTCGGCCACTCCCTGGCCCATGCCAGAGCTCACGTCCAAGTGGTGAAACCCGCCCAGGATAGCCTTCTCCAAGCCACCCTCCCACTAATTCACCCTCCAGACAAGTCTGAGCAGCATCTTAGAGACAGAAATCTGACACATCGTCCTGACAGCAGAGCAGGGCCTCACCCTCTGCTTCCCGTGCCAGCGCGGTCACGTCGGAACCAAATCCATTCACGTCGGGGCTGCGTCCACGCCGGGTCCACACGCACGTCATTGCCTGTCCACGCCGGGTCCACACGCACGTCATCACCTGTCCACGCCAAGGTCCACACGCACATCATCGCCCGTCCACGCCAGGTCCACACGCACATCATCGCCTGTCCACGCAAGGTCCACACGCACATCATCGCCCGTCCACGCCAGGTCCACACGTACATCATCGCCTGTCCACGCAAGGTCCTGTTCACGTCGGGGCTGTGTCCATTTGGGGTCCACACGCACATCATCGCCTGTCCACACCAGGTCCACACGCACGTCATCGCCCATCCACGCAAGGTCCTGTTCATGTCGGGGCTGTGTCCACGCGGGGTCCACACGCACATCACCCATCCACGTGAGTCCTGTTCACGTTGGGGCTGCGTCCACATCAGCTGCGCCCTCCTCCCAGCCATGCACAAGGCTCCCTGGCAGGAGGCCCTACCCACTCACAGGTGGGCCAGCTCCTGTCCACCAGACAAGAGACCCTGCACCTCTCTGCACGGCCTGCCCCACCTCCTGGAGCTGAAACCACTCTGCCGCCCTCCCTTGTGGCACTGTGTCCTCCCGCACAGTCACCCTCCCCGGTGACACATGGGTGCTCCTCCCACAGTCACCCTCCTCAGTGACACATGGGTGCTCCCCCCACAGTCACCCTCCTCGGTGACACACGGGTGCTTGTGCGGCCCGGCCCCCTCGTGCACGGCACACTCCGGCAGCAGGGCCACATCGGCATCCTCATGAGGGGACAGTGCGTCCAGGGCTGTCACTCAGGAGGGAAAGGCCGTCCAGTCGACGCCAGAGGCACCCCTGCCTTCACCAACGGGCTCTGCAAAACCTGTTTTCATTTATTTTCACAAAAATGACCACACTGCTGAAACTGGCCTCACAGATGCCCCCAGCCCAACACCCGCTGTTCACAACACTGTGAGCTACACCACAGCTATGATCCCAGACACACTCCCATCATCCGGACAGTCCCTTCCTGTGTAATGCAACCTCATGCCCCCACTGCCAAGGGAGGGAGCTGGGCTGGGGTCCCTCATGCCTGCGGCAGCACATGGACGAGGCCCAGCCAGGCCACTGGACGCCTCGAGCTCTGTCTCCGCACCTGGTCCACTGCGGTCTTTCCACGGCCGGCCTGACCCCAAACGCCCCGTCTGCACCGCCCTGCCCCTCAGCTCTGCTGCAGCCCTCAGCACCTGCCAAACTCACACAGCGTCCCTTCTCCACCTCCCTATGGCATGAACGCCTTGCTCCTGCTCCCTGACAGGACCCCACGTCGCACCTGCACCACAGACACACACGGCTCCCTCGCCAACCCGTGCTGAGGACAGAGGACGCGGGGAGGCGGCTCACAGCAGCCAGGGAGGTACAGACACAAACCACTCTCCAGCACCAGCACGTCCCTGAGCTGCCCCTGGCGAGAAGACAGTCCAGGCACCGAGGGTTCTCATCAACCTCGTGTGGACACGCAGAACCACACCACAAGCACTCTCTGCTCCTTCCCGCTGGAGAGGAGCCAGGTTAGGAGGAAAAGGGAACTTTGCATGGTTCTCTGAACAGCTATGTCACCCTGAAAGTTTTTTTAAGAAAATGAAAAACAGCCAGGCGAGGTAGCTCACGCCTGTAATCCCAGCACTTTGGGAGGCCGAGATGGGCAGATCACAAGGTCAGGAGTTCAAGACCAGTGTGACCAACATAGTGAAACCCTGTCTCTACTAAAAATACAAAAAGTAGCCAGGCATGGTGGCGGGCGCCTGTAATCCCAGCTACTCAGGAGGCTGAGGCAGGAGAACTGCTTGAATCTGTATAGCAGAGGTTGCACTGAGCTGAGATCGTGCCATTGCACTCCAGCCTGGGCGACAGAGCAAGACTCTATATCTCCAAAAAAAAAAGAAAATGAAAAACAATGATATAACATGACAGTGCTTTGAATTTAATTCTCAAAAGAGTTCCGTGTCTAGAAAGACAGTAAGAATCCCTGCCAGGAACTGACCCCAGGCAATAAAGTCGCTTCCCCCATGGCCCAGCCCCTACCGTGGCCACGAAGCTCTCAGAGGGCCATGGGTTCCTGCCCACGCCTGTGACATCGAGCCCCCCCACCCGGTCCTTGCCTCCTAGCCCCACTCAGGGTCCTGCCTGCATTAGAGCAGCCAGGCCCCCAACCCCCAGCCAGAGCCAGCTGACCCCATCTCCATGGACCATGGTGCTGTGGGGGCCACACACACAGCATGGAGCTCACACGGACAGGGCTGAGACCAGACAGGCCTCGCTGCTGGGCTGACATTTCTCAGTAGGTGGGATTACAGGCGAGCGCCAGCTCTCATTTCTTAAATTAAGTGTTTATACAAATATTTGAGTTTGTACAAAGACCTGAGGTACATTCACTAAGGTGGGACCCAGAGAAGAGTCACTACCAGCCTCAGAGTGCAGCCCAGTGACATCCCCCTTCAACACAGGCCCCGCAGGCCTGCAGCCCTCCAGGAGGCCCAGGCAGGTTACACCAGGGAGCTGGGGGGCGCTTCAGCAGCCTGGCCGCCAGTGCCGCCCCTGGGACTGCCCCACAGACCCCCCGACTCCACGTTTCCTCTCCAGGCACCTCCAGCCCAACCCTGCCTTGAACTCCCATCCAGACGTCTGACGGCTGCACATCAGTGGGCGGCCGGCACATCCCTTGGGACCTTTCTGCCCTGACCTCCTCTGACAGCCTTGTACCCCGGGGAGTCCCAGCACCTCTGAGCCACCTGCGCCTCCCTCACACTGGGCCCCACTAGAAACCAATCTGCTGTGCCTTGAAGGACACCCAGCACCCACACAGCACCCTCACCTCTGCCATACCAGGCCTCACTGACCTCAACGCAGTACCCACAGGGTCCCCGAACACACAAGCCCGAGTGGATGCAGAGGCTCCTCAGGGCCATCGAGGTCAGGCCCTGGCCCTGCCATCAGCCCACACCTGCCTCTGCCCCCGCCGCGTGGACTCCTCACTTACCGCAGGACATTCTCGGCCCTCCTGCTCATGGTGCCCTGTGCCCAGAACACGCCCTCCTGCACCTTATCAAGCCTCTTCTCAATGTCATCTCAGTGACGCTGCAGAGACCACCTTGTAAGCGCACACGGCCAGACACAGTGGCTCACACCTGTAATCCCAGCACTTTGGGAGGCCAAGGCAGGCAGATCACGAGGTCAGGAGTTAGAGAGCCACTTGGCCAATATGGTGAAACCCCATCTCTACTAAAAATACAAAAATTAGCTGGGCATGGTGGCAGGCGCCTGTAGTCCCAGCTACTCAAGAGGCTGAGGCAGGAGAATCACTTGAACCCGGGAGGTGGAGGTTGCAGTGAGCCGAGACTGCATCACTGCACTCCAGCCTGAGTGACAAAGCAAGACTCTGTCTCAAAAAAAAAAAAAAAAGTAAGCACACACACGCAAGCCCACGCACACACACCCATGCATGCACGCACACCCCAACATGCAGGCACACCCCAACACGCACGCACACACATGCACACACCCAAAGATGCATGCACACACCCTCACACGCACGCACACACCCCCACACGCACGCACACACATACATGCACACACATACATGCATGCACACACATCCACACACACATGTGCCCACGCAGCAGGGCTCCAACCTTATAATTTACTGACTTATTTTGTTCCCTGCCCATCTCCCTGTGTCAGCCATGTGCCTGGCAATATTAAAATTCAGGAGAAGGACTGGATGATCAAGTTGAGAAAATCTTCCCAAACACTAGAAAAAGACAGGACATGTGAGCGAAAAGTTCCAACATCTCATTAATAGGTTTTGTAGAAAGAAAAGAGAAACGTGAGAGAAGGAGCTTTGAATTATACCTTAATTTTATGCCCTCAGCAGGGCAACGAGCACACAGACATTGTATCATTCTCCGTCATTCTCCGGGCCCATGGCAGGCCTTCACCTCAGAAGCTGAAACAATCCCTCACCAGCACTGCCCGCCGGAATGAAGGGCCACAGAGCGCCACACAGCGCCGCCCCCCGACTGTGGGGTCTCAGGGCACAGAGGGGCCCCGCAGCTCCCTGGGGCAGAAGCCCCACAAAGGACTGGGGTTCCGTGTCCGGCTCCACAATGGCAACACTGAATTCTACAAGCTGAAGACACCATCCTTCACTCTGAAGAAAATGACCTTCCACACAGAATTCCCTGCCCAGCCACTCGACTACTCAGGATGAGAGGAAGCAAAGGTGTTTCCAGAGGTCTCAGGAAGGTTGAGCTTCAACGTTCACTCAGAAAATGCCTGCCGAACACCTTTTCTGCGCCAGGCGGTGTTGGCAGCACTGGCACCAGCCCGGCTCAGCCACTGCCGACTGCGATCAGGCTCGAGCTGGGACTGGCACAACAGTGGCCAGGGAGTGATGACTCTGGAAAAACACACCTACGGCAAGAAGAGGGACAGACCAAGGCGGGAGACCCAGCCCAGGAGGGCGAGGCTGCGAAGGCAGCGGGCAACCCCAGACAGAGGCAAGAGGGCCAGAGACAGAGGCAACAACAGGGGCCCGAGGGACCACCAGGAGGTGGCTGGAGAACACGGCCCTCAGACAGGAGAACACGAACAGAGGCCAAGGGGAGCTGGGGGCTATGACGTGACCCTCAGGAGGTAGAGCTGGAGATGGTAAAGCCAGACAACACCAGGAAAAGAGAGGCAAGGTCAGAACGCAATTAATGGTGTCTACAGTGCCCCAGCACTGACGCCCAGTTCTCACCCTCAAAGTCTACAGCGTCCCGGCACCGACGCCCAGTTCTCACCCTCAGGGTCTACAGCGTCCCAGCGCCGAAGCCCAGTTCTCACCCGCAGGGTCTACAGCGTCCCGGCACCGACGCCCAGTTCTCACCCTCAAAGTCTACAGCGTCCCGGCACCGACGCCCAGTTCTCACCCTCAAAGTCTACAGCGTCCCGGCACCGACGCCCAGTTCTCACCCTCAGGGTCTACAGCGTCCCGGCACCGACGCCCAGTTCTCACCCTCAAAGTCTACAGCGTCCCGGCACCGACGCCCAGTTCTCACCCTCAGGGTCTACAGCGTCCCAGCACCGAAGCCTAGTTCTCACCCGCAGGGTCTACAGCGTCCCGGCACCGACGCCCAGTTCTCACCCTCAAAGTCTACAGCGTCCCGGCACCGACGCCCAGTTCTCACCCTCAAAGTCTACAGCGTCCCGGCACCGACGCCCAGTTCTCACCCTCAGGGTCTACAGCGTCCCGGCACCGACGCCCAGTTCTCACCCTCAGGGTCTACAGCGTCCCAGCACCGAAGCCCAGTTCTCACCCTCAGGGTCTACAGCGTCCCGGCACCGACGCCCAGTTCTCACCCTCAGGGTCTACAGCGTCCCAGCACCGAAGCCTAGTTCTCACCCGCAGGGTCTACAGCATCCCAGCACCGACGCCCAGTTCTCACCCTCAAAGCCTACAGCGTCCCGGCACCGACGCCCAGTTCTCTTGCTCAATCTGCACAGAAGCAGGATAAAGTAAAAACAGGCCCGGAGGCGGTGGGACCCCGTCACTGTAGGGCTGGAAGCAGCTGAGCAGATCCCCTGGGGGTGCCCTCGGGACTCTGAGCTGATGCCACCCTTGATGGGATCCTGGGAACCTCGTAAGGGGTGAGTGCAGTGTGCATGTGGGAGGGATATAAATTTGGGGTGACCAGAGGCCAGACTGTGGGAGGCAGAATTCGGAAATGGCACCAAGATTCTGGGCCTCTGGTGTACACAGACCTTGTCCTGTTTCTCACATACTGACCCACGGACTGCTGTAAAGGGACTCTTGAAGCTGTAACTAAGGTCCCAAATAAGCTACCTCAAAATCGGGAGTGCCCAGGTGTGCCTGGCCTAATGACAAGAGTCCCTCCAGAGCAGCTTTCTCCAGCTGAGACTGAAGAGGACATCAGGAGCCATGTCTCCGCCGGCCTGGCAGAAGGCAGTGGGGTGGGAAGGACGCGAGCCCGGTCCACGGACAGGGAGACAAGACCACAGCGCCAGGGGGTCTCACCTGGCACAGTCAGCAGGGCCAGGGCAAGGCCAGGCCCTGGCTGACTCTGGTTCTGGAAGACACGGAGACATTCTCAGCTGGGGAGAGGTAAGGCGGCCTGGAAATCAGCTAACGCCGTGAAGTAGGCACCCCCGTCCCGGGGTCACAGCGGTGTGGGGGCCTCCCCATCCCAGGATCACAGTGGTGTGGGGGCCTCCCCGTCCCGGGGTCACAGCGGTGTGGGGGCCTCCCCGTCCCGGGGTCACAGTGGGGCCGCAGCGGTGTGGGGGCCTCCCCATCCCAGGATCACAGCGGTGTGGGGGCCTCCCCGTCCCGGGGTCACAGTGGGGCCGCAGCGGTGTGGGGGCCTCCCCATCCCAGGATCACAGCGGTGTGGGGGCCTCCCCATCCCAGGATCACAGTGGTGTGGGGGCCTCCCCATCCCAGGGTCACAGCAGTGTGGGGGCCTCCCCGTCCCAGGATCACAGCGGTGTGGGGGCCTCCCCGTCCCGGGGTCACAGCAGTGTGGGGGCCTCCCCATCCCAGGGTCACAGTGGGGCCGCAGTGGTGTGGGGGCCTCCCCGTCCCAGGATCACAGCGGTGTGGGGGCCTCCCCATCCCGGGGTCACAGTGGGGCCACAGTGGTGTGGGGGCCTCCCCGTCCCGGAGTCACAGTGGGGCTGCAGCGATGTGGGGGTCTCCCCGTCCCAGGATCACAGCGGTGTGGGGGCCTCCCCGTCCCAGGATCACAGCGGTGTGGGGGCCTCCCCGTCCCAGGATCACAGCGGTGTGGGGGCCTCCCCTGGTTCTTGCTCTCAGCTGGGACTCTCACCTTCCCAGCAAGGCTCCTGTCCAGAGCCACTCACAGGTGGGTCCAGGATGTACTGAGAGAAGGCGCGGAAGCAAACGTGGCCGAACGGCGGTAGAGGGTGCCGTCCCGGTGTGTTCAGTGACCAAAGCACCTGACACGGAGCAGCTGACAAACCACAGAACTCACTTCTCAGTTCTGCAGGCTGGGAGTCCAGAATCAAGACACTGGCAGATTTGGGGGCTGGTGGGGTCGGAGTCCTCACAGGCAGCGCCTTCTCTCATGTCCTCAATGACAGAAAGGGCCCTGGTCATCAGGGTAGAGCCTCCCTAGGGCCCCACGCCCGACACCACCACCTTGGGGGTTAGGGTCCCCCATGGATTCTGGGGGACACAGACATTTGGACCACAGCAAGTACTCACTGTATAATTTTCTCCATTGTTCTCTATTGCGATTTTTTTAAGTTTAAGGTGAGCCCTCATTGCCCCCACATTCCAACCATGCCTGCCCTGTGCGCCCTCTGCCATGCCAGGCTCATGCTGAGAAACAAGCACAGCTTTTATGGTCTGATTCCTGGGCGGCATCAGGAATCCAACAAGTTAACACGCCTCAGAACAGCTCCACACAGGAGCTCCACACAGTAGCCACAAGGATCAGCTTCTGGTTACTATTTATTGAGCATCTAATATGGGCCAGGCCTGATCAAGAACCTGGAAATGTAACAGCTCACAGGACCCAGACAGGAGATGCAGCCCACGAGGCCACAGCCCCCACGAGGCCACACAGGACCCACAAGGTCACACAGAACCCACAAAGCCACAGCCCCCACGAGGCCACAGCCCCCATCAGGCCACACAGGACCCACAAGGCTACAGCCCCCATGAGGCCACAGTCCCCACAAGGCCACACAGCCCCCACCACAGGTCCCCACAGGACCCACGAAGCACACAGGACCCACAAGGCACATAGGACCCACAAGGCCACAGCCCCCAGGAGGCACACAGCCCCTGCCAGGCCACATAGGACCAATAAGGCCACATATGACCCACAAGGCCACAGCCCCCACTAGGCCACACAGGACCCATGAGGCACACAGGACCCACACGGCCACAGCCCCCACCAGGCCACACAGGACCCACAAGGGACACAGGAGCCACAAGGCTACAGCCCCCAGGAGGCCACAGCCCCCACAAAGTCACACAGGACCCACAAGGCACATAGGACCCACAAGGCCACAGCCCCAAGGAGGCACACAGCCCCCACCAGGCCACATAGGACCCATGAGGACACAAAGGACCCACCAGGCCCATAGCCCCCATGAGGCACGCAGCCCTCATGAGCCCACACAGCCCCCATCAGGCCCACAGCCCCCACCAGGCCACAAAGGACCCATGAGCCCCCACCAGGCCATAACCCCCATGAGCCCACACAGCCCCCACATGGCCCACAGAGGCCACACAGCCCCCACCAGGCCCACAGGCCCCCAACAAGGCCGTACAGCCCCCATGAGGTCCACAGCTTCCACAAGGCCCACAGCCCCCATAAGACCCACCAGGCCAACAGGACCCATGGATTACAGGGAGTTTCAAAGGAGGTCTGCGGACAGACTTCCTCTCTTTGCATCTATTTCTTATTAAACATCTGGAATTTGCTGTTAATGTAGCAAAGCCCAGCAAATATCACTGAATTTGCAAAAAAAAAAAAAAAAAAAAAACCCCAAGCCAACAAATCCACTCTCTAAATGTACCTAAATATTAGAGTTTATTGGCCGGGTGCGATGGCTCACATCTGTAACCCCAGCACTTTGGGAGGCTGAGATGGGTGGATCACCTGAGGTTAGGAGTTCAAGACCAGCCTGGCCAACATGGTGAAACCCCGTCTCTACTAAAATTACAAAAAATTAGCAGGGCGTGGTGGCAGGCACTTGTAAACCCAGCTACTTAGGGAGCTGAGGCAGGAGAATCACTTGAACCTGGGAGGCAGAGGTGGCAGTGAGCCGAGATCGCGCCACTGCACTCCAGCCTGGGTTACGAGAGCTAAACTCCAACTCAAAACAAACAAACAAAAAAACAAAAACAAACAAAAATATTAGAGTTTATCTTTAAAAAAAAGCAAGTCGGCCGGGCGCGGTGGCTCAAGCCTGTAATCCCAGCACTTTGGGAGGCCGAGACGGGCGGATCACTAGGTCAGGAGATCAAGACCATCCTGGCTAACACGGTGAAACCCCGTCTCTACTAAAAAATACAAAAAACTAGCCGGGCGAGGTGGTGGGCGCCTGTAGTCCCAGCTACTCAGGAGGCTGAGACAGGAGAATGGCCCGAACCCGGGAGGCGGAGCTTGCAGTGAGCTGAGATCCAGCCACTGCACTCCAGCCTGCGCGACAGAGCGAGACTCCGTCTCAAAAAAAAAAAAAAAAAAAAAAAAAGCAAGTCAATTACAATAATAGGTTGAAGGGCTATATTTTCTAGAGAGTATCAGTTCCTATCAATGGCAGTTTTGCTTAATTTAGTGGATAATTCTACAAAAATGCACCTAGGCAACATTCACTATTGTTCTTTGTCATTTTGGCGTTTACATAATTCAGTTCTTGTCGGGAGAAACACGGCAGATCAGGAAAGTAGCTTTGTTTTGTTTTTCTTAAGGCCTCACATTTTTAAAATTCAATGATAAACTATTAATGTATGAAATTAAAAATAATTTCAATTTTTGAAGCACAATGAATTGTACCATATTTTTACAATATTAACAGCAAATATCATAATAAAAAATAGATAAACAATAGGAAACTGTCCCTAAACCTCACTATATTTCAATGGTAAAAGAAAAATTACATTTTCTTTTTTTATTTTATTTTTTATTTTTTTGAGACAGAGTCTCACTCTGTCGCCCAGTCTGGAGTGCAGTGGTGCGATCTCAGATCACTGCAACCTCCGCCTCGCAGGTTCAAACGATTCTTCTGCCTCAGCCTCCCGAGTAGCTGGGATTACAGGTACCTGCCACCATGCCCAGCTAATTTTTGCAGAAAAATTACACACGCTTGGCTAATTATGTAGAAAAATTACATTTTCAACTTCAATTCTAACCATAAACCAAATAAGGCTGCAAACAAAATAAATCCTGCCATTTAATAAAGAGTAACAGTATACATCAAAACAAGGCTCACTTTATAATCCAAATCAAAAAACCCAAGTAAACAATTCTAGCCCGTGGCAAAGGGCCCCTGCCGTACCCTGCAGCTCCTCGATTTTGTCACAGGAGGAGCTGATGATCTAGAGAGGGCAGCGTGGTGGGAGGGGGCAGCTGAGGTCTCCAGAGTCCAGGACAGGTCCCCTTTCCGGCCCTCGCTCCAGCCTAGAACCCGAGGGAGGCATGGGGTCCAGCTCCCTGTGGAGCGGGGGTGGCTGCTGGGAGCAGAGGCTCTGGCTCGCAGTAGTGCCTCGACCCTGGAGTTAAGTCCTCACACAGGTCAAATGTCCAACATGGTCAGGGTCTCACGTCTCCCACGGCATTTTTATGAAGTCACAAATAACCGCGTGCACAAGGTCTACCGTAACCAGTAAAAACATTTCCCCCACATATTTAAAATGGTTTAGGAAAACTTAACAGAAGTCGGTTGATAATTTCTGGAGCAAAATCACTAGCATGAAGAAAATGAGGGGACTCTGGGAACAAGTACAATCATTGCACCTGAAGCTGTCGGAAAGAATTTGACATCAGTGACACACACCCTGCAATTTAATTTGTGGGGGTCTTATGGCTTGCTACTGGTATTCCAAATTACAAGTTAATTCCTAAGAATCTTTTCTATCTATAATTTATCTTCCTTTACATATCACAAATATCTCAGTCATGACGGTGACACTGGAGAAACCCGCACCAATTAAAGAGACAGCTGAATGGTCACATCCTCGTCTTAATGCGTGACTCCACATGCAATCGCTGACTTACTTACAGGAAGTCTCGCCGGTGCCCTGACAGGTGCCAGGCTCACGGCACTGCCGCGCTGTGCAGGCTTTAAGGTGTTCCAGTGACCCCATCTGCCCATCGTATGCTCACCGTTTTGGAGTCCCCTCCCCTCAAATGTGTAGGGGCCTAATGACTCCTGGCAAAGAGAATTTGGCAAAAGTGGTAGAATGTCACTCCACAAAGACTGGGACGTCCTTCCTGTCCCTCTCTGACTTGGCATGGGCTCCCTCAGAGCTGCCATGTAGAGAAAGGAACCGAGGTCTCCAGCCCACAGTCACATGACGCAGCCTGGATGCGGACCCTCCCCAGTCCAGCCTTCAGAGACACAACCCCAGATGGGAGGTCCCTGAGCCAGAGCCTGCCTGCAGTCCCGACCCACAGAAACAGTAAGATACTATTGGACTGTTGGTTTAAGTCATGGGTTCTGGGGTAATCTGCCGCACAGCAATATATAAATAATACAGCCACTCAGCACAGCCACACCTCTAAAAACCTGGGAACCAGACAGCACAGACCCAAACAAACCTGAACACTCAGCTTCACAAGCCTCTCCACAATTGCACAAAGCAAATGAAGTTTAAAAAACAGTAAAGGATATGTCAAAAGAGCAAATCGGAAGGAAATGTTGAGTAAAAAGGTCCCTGGCGGTTACACTGGGCGAGTAAAAGCTTCTAGGCCCAGGCTGACCATGCGGGGACACAATGTGGCTGACACTGAGTACCCCGAAATGTTAAGCTGAAACCCTAACACGGTCTTCTCCTAAGTCACCAGGAAGTGAAGCTGTAGCAGAGATGAAATCCCGAACCATCTAATTCACAGTGTCTCTCTTGGGAGTCCAGATAGCTCAGAGTTTTAGGGTTACACCTCATCTTATTGCCCAACTTCCAGGCAAGCCCGCACGCCTAATCTGAGGGGATGTGCCTGAAGAGCGACCCTGCCTTTCATTCACTCGTTCATGCATCATTCACTCCTTTGGAAAACGTGCGGCACACCCAGCAGCCACACGGCGCCCTCTGGGAGCGGGGTTCCTGGGATGACCACCTTCTTGAAACGCCCTTGACAAGATCTCACTAGACAACCCTTCCCTAGTCAAAGGACAGCATAGATCGCTCGCTTCTGAATACCTCATGCAGTATAAAAACTGCACCCCACTTTTTCATTACCACTTCCAAATTAAAGGAAAACACCCACAAGTTCTCGATGAAACGCTGATTCAAAGGTTTCAGAGAAATAAACCACTCCCCCTACCACCACCACCAGGATCCTTTAATTCCTTCCCTTACTGGAGAGGGAGTGGGAAACAGCCTTGCCTGCTCCAGCTTTCCTGACTTGGACCAATTGTCCCCAAAATATGCCCAGGATTCCACATCCCAGCTCAGACCCCACCCCTCCTCCGAGTCTCCCGGACACAGGAAACGCCTCTATACTGAGGAAGCGGGGCACTCACGTGACCTTGAAGATGGGGAGAGGGGCAGGAGGGGTTGAAGGTGTTGGACACGGACCATGGCCAAGGCAAGGACAGGACAGCAGCCCTGGACAAGGGGCTGAGGGGAGAGCACAGTGCCACCCTGAGGCATGGAGCCCGTAGGCTGGGAGCTCCTGGAACCCTGAAACCCCTGGCTCATACCTGCCCCAGGAACCACCTAGGCAGTTTGTGTGCAGGGGCTGTGGGGCTGTGGGGCTGGCCCAGCGTCTCATGGAAAGGGCCTCGGGTACCAGGATACCAGATGCCTGGCCTTCACAGCAGGTGCGTCCAGCTGAGGGGGCTGGGCAGATTCAGGACACTGCAGGAACCCCCCTCCAGGGTCCCAGTACTCCTTACAGTCTAGTCTTGGGGTCTACATGCTCCTCAGTGACTTGTTCAGGAGTCCCCACCCTCTGAGGACCTGTCTGGAAGTTCCAGCTCTCATCAGGTCCTCCTTGAGAGCCTGGCCTTCTTCCCTGTCCACACCAGTGTTCTGACCCTAAGTGACCCCATTTGAGGTCCTGGTCATCTAGGAGCCTGTCCATGTCAGGAGCCCTTGTCTCTGTCCAGTCTCAGGGTCCTGACTCCCAGGGGGAAGACAGGGCTGTCTCAGGGTCCGAGCCTCCGGAGGAGATGGGGTGTCTCAGGGTCTGAGCCTCCGGAGGAGATGGGGTGGTCTCAGGGTCCTGGCTCCCAGGGGAAGACAGGGCTGTCTCAGGGTCTGAGCCTCCGGGGGAGATGGGGTGGTCTCAGGGTCCTGGCTCCCAGGGAAAGACAGGGCTGTCTCAGGGTCTGAGCCTCCGGGGGAGATAGGGCTGTCTTAGGGTCCCAGCCCCCCAGAGGAGATGGGGTGGTCTCAGGGTCGGAGCCTCCGGGGGAGATAGGGTGGTCTCAGGGTCTGAGCCTCCGGGGGAGATAGGGCTGTCTTAGGGTCCCAGCCCCCCAGAGGAGTTGGGGTGGTCTCAGGGTCTGAGCCTCCGGGGGAGATAGGGCTGTCTTAGGGTCCCAGCCCCCCAGAGGAGATGGGGTGGTCTCAGGGTCCGAGCAGTGCTCACAGGACTCACAGGACTGCTCCAGGGTCAGGTCCTCCTGAGTCATGGTCATGGGGTCCTGGCCCTCATCTGTGACCCACATTAAGGCAGGACCTTCCTGGGGAACCTATTCTGGGGTCCCGGCATTCTTTGGGTTCTGCCTGGTCCCTAGATCTGGCCCTTCTCCGTGATTCTTCCCAGGGTCCTAGCCCTCCCTGGGCCCTGCCAGGTGGCCAGGTCCGACCCTCCTTGGTGACCCATCTTGGGGTCCCAGCCCTTCTCGGTGACCTGTCCCAGGGTCAGACCCTCCTGGATGACCTGTCATGGTGTCCTGGCACTCTGGGGGTCCTGGCAGTCCCAGAGCCCAACTCTCTTCAGGTCCCGCCTGGTCTGAGGACCCAGCCTTCCCGGGGTCCTGCCTGGGCTGGGGTCTTGGCCCTCCCGGGGTCCTGCCTGGGCTGGGGTCTTGGCCCTCCCTGCGTCCTGCCTGTGCTGGGGTCTTGGCCCTCCCGGGGTCCTGCCTGGGCTGGGGTCTTGCCCTCCCTGCGCCCTGCCTGGGCTGGGGTCTTGGCCCTCCCGGGGTCCTGCCTGGGCTGGGGTCTTGCCCTCCCTGCGCCCTGCCTGGGCTGGAGTCTTCGACCTCCCGGAGTCCTGCCTGGGCTGGGGTCTTGGACCTCCCGGGTTCCTGCCTGGGCTGGGGTCTTCGACCTCCCGGGGTCCTGCCTGGGCTGGAGTCCCAGCCCTCCCGGGGTCCTGCCTGGGCTGGGATCTTGGCCCTCCCGGGATCCTGCCTAGGCTGGAGTCCCGGCCCTCCCGGGGTCCTGCCTGAGCTGGGGTCTTCGACCTCCCGGAGTCCTTCCTGGGCTGGGGTGCCGGCCCTCCCGGGCTCCAGCCCTCTCCGGGGCCTGCCAAGGGCTTCCCGGGCCAGGCCGACGGGGACGCTGGAGCGCGGGCCCGGGGTTCGGAGCCTTCCGGGCCGGACACGGGCCGAGGCCGCAGCCTGAGGAGCGGGCGCCGCGGGCCCAGGCCAGGCGGGGCGGACTCACTGACCTGCGGTCTCGGGGCTGCGGGCGAGCAAGGCGCACGCGGGGTCCGCGCCGGAGGGGGGGAGGGGGCGCCGCTCCCTCTGGGTCCCCCCCAAGAGGAGGAGAAAAAACCCCGTCCGGAGTTTAAAACAAAGAGGCGGAAATGCCCGAGCCGAGCCGAACGCCGCGTCGGGGGCGCCGCGCTCGGAGCATGCGCGGTGTGCGGCTGGGCTCCCACCCCGCCGCAAGGGGCGTGGGCGGGGCCGAGTGATAAGGGCGGGGATAGGGGCGGGGAGGGGCGTGGTCAGAGGCGCAGGCGCGTCGGGCCTGGACTCGGGCAAGGGACCGGCCGGGCGCGAGGGGCAGGGGCGGGGAATAGGGCGGGGCCACGAGGGGCGTGGTCAGGAGAGCAACAGGGCCGCGCTGCGCTGAGGGACCCGCCTGGTCCTGGAAGATCGTGAGCTGGGGCGCTGGAGCAGCAGAGTCCTCAAGTCTGGGTCCCTCCGGGGGTGCCGTCCGGTCCGGGTGCTGCTGTCCTTTCTGGGAGCCGGGACTGAGCGCCCTCCCGGCAGGGTTAGGGGTTAGAGTCAGGGTTAGGGCCGGGTTTAGGGTTCGGGTCAGCATTAGGGGTTAGGGTTGGTTTTACGGTTAGGGTCAGGATTAGGGGTGGGGTCAGGGTCAGGGGTTAGGATCTGGTCTAGGGATAGGTTTGCATTTAGGGTTATGCCCAGCTTCAGGACGGACTGGGCGGGCGCGTGCGGGTTTGAGGCGGGCGTGCAGTCGCGCGGGGTCCTAGTGTCTCCAGGTTTGCGGGGTCTAGGGCGGGCGGCCCAGGACGTGAGGGCAGGCTGGGTCTTGGTTGGGAAGCTAGACTACCGAGGTTCCGGGCGGCTGGGGCGCCGCGCAGTGTGGAGGGTGCGTGGGGAGAGGCGAGGCCCTGCAGGCCCAGGGGGAGTCGCTGCGAGGCTGTGGGGTGCTGGCGTGGAGCAGGAGTGGGGAGTCCTTAGCTCGTGCCGCCTGGAGAGGGGATCTGAGGGAGTGGCCCCGCGACCGTCCACATAGAGAAGTCCAGAGTCGGATCCCGGGCGCAGCCACCGGGCTGGCGGCCCAGGGCCCAGGTATGGCGCATGGCGTGGGGAAGCAGCTTGAGTCCGCGCTGAGAGGGGCCTGAGAAGGGCTGGTGGCCTGCTGAAACCTCCAGCACTGGGTGGGTGCGTTATTGGGGTGGCAGGAGGGCAGAAAGCAGAGATGTGAATGTGCACAGCATTCCCAGGTGTGCTGCTGTGAAGGGGAGGGACTAAATGTGGCCGCTGCTGCCCCCGCGGGAGGGGAGGCAGGGAGGGCTCTGTGGAGCCAAAGGGTGGCCCAGTGCAGGGGAGGGGCCCATTGGAGAGGGCTGCCTGGGATTGGGGTGCTGGGGTGCTGGCCCTCTACAAGAGCCCTGACTGCCATTTTCAGTTGGGGGAGGCAGGCCCCAGATGTGGAGGGGAGGGCTGGAGGGTCATCCTGGAAGGAGGGCAGGGGCAAGGTATGGGTGCTGAAGTGCAAGGGGGTGTGGCCAGCAGGCCAGAAACAGTCCTGGACTGTGTGTGGTGGCCCCAGGAAGAGGCAGAGCGTAAGCTGCAGTTCAGAACTCACTCCAGGCCCCAGGCCCCTCCTCAGGGAGACTCAGACCCTACCTCTGGGCGGCCCACTACTCTCCTGGGTGGCTGCCAGTGGTGCCCAGACCTCGACCCTGAACCCTGGGCTCCTGTGTCCAGCTCTGTTTCTGCTGAATGTCATTAGGAAGCTCAAACGCCACATGGCAGGATGGCTTCCCCAGGCCCTTCTGAGTCTGCTGTGTACCCCAGCACCCCCCCAGCCCCCACCGCCAGTCCTGAGGCAAGACCCTGGAGTCCTCTGTACCCTCTTCCTCTCATGCCCACACCGGCCATCCGTGGCCCATCGGCAGCCAGCCAGGTCTCCCACCTGCACCCTCCAGGGACCTCACTCAGCCAAGGCCTGAGGGTGGGGGCATCGGGGCCAAAGAAGCCTAGGGTGTTCGCAGTTTGTGTTGTCCTGTGTGAGTTCAGGCGTGTGCACATGTTACATACATGTACGTATTCCTCAGCAGAGCTGTAAAGAAAGGAGGCAAAAATCATGGCACAAGCAGACTGGGGGAGAGGGGAGGCCCCTGTCCCCCCCCCGGGGGGGCCCCAACCTTCCCCAGGGTGCTGGTCTGCCCTCCCCGCCCGCCCAGTCACTAGGGCCTCCTAGGGCTATCAGGTGCCTCTCTGGTGGATCATTCTAGTCACTCACAAACTTGCAGAAGGGCTGCCCATCCTTAAGGACAGAGCAGAACAGAAAGAGCTCTCTGGACCCTGCGCTTCTCTGCTGTCTTCACAGCATCACTCTTCAGGAACTCTTTCTCCAATTTCCCCCCTCGAGTTCTCTCTTAAACACATCAGGCGTCTGCTCCCACCCCCATATCTCAACCAAATGCTCCAGGACTTTGTGGGGTAAATCCAACTGCCTTTGTCACTACCCTTTCTGTTGCTGGGGTACAGACATGTGGACTGGTTCCCAGTTCCTCCTGTTTTCCAGCCTCCAATTCATCAGGAAGTCCTGCCAGCTCTGTCTTGGAAACTTTCCATCATCCAGCCATGGCTTTCCAAGGCTGCTCTGGCCCAAACCCGCCCTGTCCTGCTGGAGTTGGTGCCACAGCCCCAGGCCCCCCACCCCCAGTCTATCCTGAACAGAGCGGCCAACCAGCAGGTCCCATCACATCCAGGTGGGAGCGCTCCGCCCAGCACATGATGATAAGGACCTCCTCTGAGGTCCCTGCTCCCACCTCTGCTGCTCCCACCTCTGCCTGCTTCCCCAAGCTCACTCCGCCCAGGGCTCTCCCTGACACTCATTTACCTTGTTGGCAAGACTGTCAAGAAACAGGGCTCTCAGACGTGAGTGGTGGGAGCAGAGGAGCGTTTGACAGTATCCAGCAAAGTACATGGGCATTTATCTTTCAGCCCAGCAGCCCCCAAGTAGGACTTTATTCCAGAGATAAATGGCAGGAATAAAAAAGATGGGTGACCAAGACTATTAATTGCAGCATAATGTATAACAGAAAAATTGAAAACATGGCCATCCACACGGTTAATCAGATACACTCTTAAACCTCCACACCTTGGATAGCTGATAAAGAAGAGACAGACGGCACCACATGCTGTTACAGAGTGACCTCCGGTATCCAGGATATGCTCTCCTGCGAGATGAGAAAAGGGCACACAGCTGCTGCCGTTTACCTAGAGCAGGGACTATTGAAGTTCTACCCATTTACCATTGAACATTCTACCCATTTGCCTGTGCTAAAAATGCTTTGTGGAGGCCAGTGCGGCTCACGCCTGTAGTCCCAGCACTTTGGGAGGCTGAGGCAGGAGGATTGCTTGGGTGCAGGAGTTTGCGACCAGCCTGGAATAACATAGTGAGACCCCATCTCGTTTTTTTTGATACAGTCTCACACTGTCACCTAGGCTGGAGTGCAGTGGCACGATCTCGGCTCACTGCAGCCTCTACCTCCTGGGTTCAAGCAATTCTCTTGCCTCACCCTCTCTCTAGTAGCCGGGATTACAGGCATGAGCCACCACGCCCAGCTAATTTTTGAATTTTTAGTAGAGATGGAGTCTTAGCATGTTGGCCAGGTTGGTCTCGAACTCCTAACCTCAGGTGGTTCACCTGTCTCGGCCTCCCAAAGTACTGGGATTACAGGCATGAGCCACCATGCCTGGCCCCTATCTTTAAAAAAATAAAAAGTTAAAAAATAGGCCGGGCGCGGTGGCTCACGCCTGTAATCCCAGCACTTTGGGAGGCCGAGGCGGGCGGATCACAAGGTCAGGAGATCGAGACCACGGTGAAACCCCGTCTCTACTAAAAATACAAAAAATTAGCCGGGCGCGGTGGCGGGCGCCTGTAGTCCCAGCTACTCAGGAGGCTGAGGCAGGAGAATGGCGTAAACCCAGGAGGCGGAGCTTGCAGTGAGCCGAGATCGCGCCACTGCACTCCAGCCTGGGCGACAGAGCAAGACTCCGTCTCAAAAAACAAAACAAAACAAAACAAAATAAATAAATAAATAAATAAAAATAAAAATAGGCGGGTGCAGTGGCCCACGCCTATGACCCCAGCACTTTGAGAGGCCAAGACTGGTGGATCACTTGAACCCAGGAGTTCAAGACCAGCCTGAGCAACATGGCGAAACGCTGTTTCTCCTAAAACAACAACAACAAGTAGCTGGGCATGGTGGTGCGTGGTGGTGTGTCCTGTGGCCCCAGCTCCTTAGGAGGTTGAGGTGGGAGGATGGATTGAGCCTGGCAGGTGGAAGTTGCAGTGAGCCGAGATTGTACCACTGCACTCCAGCCCAGATGACAGAGGAAGACCCTGTCTCAAAATAAATAAATAAATCATTGTGGATTCTGGGAAGATGGTGACAGTAGCAAGAATTTTGTATCTCTCTGAATTCCCTCCCGTCGGCAAAACCGTCTCTACTAAAAATACAAAAATTAGCCGGATGCGGTGGCGCATGCCTGTAATTCTAGCTACTTGGGAGGCTGAGGCAGGAGAATCGCTTGAACCCGGGAGGTGGAGATTGCAGTGAGCCGAGATTGTACCACTGCACTCCAGCCTGGGTGACAGAGGGAGACTCTGTCTCCAACAAACAAACTAACTAACTAACCAACATGGAACACACCACACAAAGAGCAGCCAGTGTGGGCTTCAGGATGGACTTCAATTACGAAGAGCGTGTCAATATCGGTTCATCAATCATGACAAAGGTACCAAACTCATGCAAGATGTAAATAATGGGGAAGTAGAGCGCAGGGTTTTGGGGGAGAGAGGGGTATGTGGGAATGCTGTACTTTCTGATAGATTTCTCCATAAACCTAAAATTGCTCTGAAACATAAAGTCTAATCATTTTAAAAAGCAACTTACTAATAAATGTAGCCAAAGAATGCAAAACAAATATTCTGAAGGCTACAACTACAAACTATGACCAAAAGAATCTAAAGAAGATCTAAGTAAATGGAAAGATCTCCTGCGTCCGTGGTGGGAAGACAATATCGTTAAGGTGTCTTCCAACCTCATCATTCGACATAATCCATATCAAAGTCCTAGTGAGCTTTTTCCAGAAATTGACAAGCTGATCCTAAAATTTATATGGAAATTCAGGGGACTCAGAATAGCCAAAACAACCTTAAAAAGAACAAAATTGGTCAGGCGCGGTGGCTTACACTTGTAAGTGCAGCACTTTAGGAGGCCGAGGCGGGTGGATCACCTGAGGTCAGGAGTTCCAGACCAGCCTGGCCAACATGGCAAACCCCCGTCTCTACTAAAAATACAAATATTAGCCAGACGTGGTGGTGGACACCTGTAATCCCAGCTACTCCGGAGGCTGAGGCAGGAGAATCGCTTGAACCCAGGAGGTGGAGGTTGCAGTGAGCTGAGATGGCACCACTGCACTCCAGCCTGGGTGACAGAGCAAGACCCCATCTCAAAAAAAAACAAAAAACAAAAAAACAAAAATAGATGCTCATTTCCAACATAGTCAACAAAAACTTGATAATATACACAAAGTAGTTACGCCACTCAATACACAAAAGGTTAGATATCAGTCATACCTATAGAGAAATTAGACACGTACACTACACACAGCTGTGTGCACACAAACACACACAATACCTACCTGCCAAAAGATACCACACGACACCCATATGCAAAAAAATTAAATACCCATCTCAAAGTCTTTTTTTTTTTTTTTTTTTTTTTGAGATGGAGTCTTGCTCTATTGCCCAGGATGGAGTACAATGGCACGATCTTGGCCCATGCAACCTTCGCCTCCCGGGTTCAAGCGATTCTCCTGCCTCAGCCTCCTGAGTAGCTGGGACTACAGGTGCCCGCCACCACACCCGGCTAACTTTTTGTATTTTTAGTAGAGATGGGTTTTCACCATGTTAGCCAGGATGGTCTCTATCTCCTGACCTCGTGATCCGCCCGCCTCGGCCTCCCAAAGTGCTGGGATTACAGGCGTGAGCCACTGCGCCCGGCCTCCTTCTCAAAGTCTTAAAGCAGGTTAGACCCTGTTGGGAGGCAATTCTCCACACCTCGTGCTTCTCCACGGTCCAGGTCCTCAGGGTCACTGAAACCACGTTAAGAATGTTTGTGCAGGCCGGGCGCGGTGGCTCGTGTCTGTAATCCCAGCACTTTGGGAGGCTGAGGCAGGCAGATCACTTGAGGCAGTTCAAGACCAGCCTGGCCAACATGGTGAAACCCTGTCTCTGCTAAAAATACAAAATTAGCCAGATGTATTGGCATGTGCCCGTAATCCCAGCTGCTCTGGGAGGCTGAGGCAGGAGAATTGCTTGAACTCAGGAGGCAGATGCTGCAGTGAGCCAAGATTGTGCTACTGTGCTCCAACCTGGACAACAGAGCGAGACTCTGTCTCAAAAAAAAAAAAAAAAAAAAAAGGATGTTTGTTCTGGAGATGCTTTAGGGTAGTGAGGCTCAGGAAGTCTCCCTCTCTGGAGACGTTTCAGGGCAGAAAGGACAAAGACCTCCTCCACCCGCACAACATCCCCCACCTACCTCTGTCCCTGGAGAAGGCTTACTTACACTCCAGAGAAGGGACCAGGTTTGTCTCTCTGGCAGGGAGGATGTGGAGGCCCCCAGCAGCCACACGGCTGTAATCCCAGCACTTTGGGAGGCTGAGGCGAGTGGATCACTTGAGGTCAGGAGTTCGAGACCAGCCTGACCGACATGGTGAAACCCCATCTCTACTAATAATACAAAAATTAGCTGGGTGTGGTGGCACATGCCTGTAATCCCAGCTACTCAGGAGGCTGAGGCAGGAGAATTGCTTGAACCCAGGACGGGGAGGTTGCAGTGAGCTGAGACTGCGCCATTGCACTCCAGCCTGGGCGACAGAGCGAGACTCCGCTGGGGGAAAAAAAAAAAAAAAAAGGATAAGAGAGTTTCCTAAACTCGGGGTTCTTCCCCAACTTCCCCAACATGCACCTGCTGCCTGTCCAGGTTCTACCCACATCGTCCGAGGCTGAGACATGGGGATGGGATCGGGGACGGGATTGGCGACTGCCGTTGGCGGGAGTGGTGAATGCTTTTGGCTCTGACAGGAGCTAATCTTTCCCGTGTCCGTGTATGTGTGAAACTGGCTGATCAGCTTCTTAGCCTGTGAGCAGAGCAAAATCTCAGACACTTCAAGTCTCTGGTTTAACACATGCTCATTTTATAACACACACACACTCATTTCACACCATGTAGATAAGAAAGTGGATACCTGATCACACAATGTACACAATATTGGGTAACTTTTTAAACCCTACACACACACACACACACACACACACACACACACACACACACAAATTCTTTTTTTCTTTTTTTTTTGAGACAAGAGTCTCACTCTGTCACCCAGGCTGCAGTGCAGTGGTAAGATCTCAGTTCATTGCAACCTCCGCCTCCCCAGTTCAAATGATTCTCTTGCCTCAGCCTTGTTTGAAATGCTTGTTCCCCGGTGCCGTAAAGAAATAGCACTTGAAAATAAATTTAATTTATTCAGCAAGGCCATTTTTACTTCCTGCAGAAAGGGTACACTTGCCAGCAGTTTTGCCACGAGAGTATACGGAACAAAGCAGAGAGGGTCATTTAGAACCTGACGCACCCACCCTCCTGCTGTGTCCGGCTTCCACTGGCTGGAACAGGACCTCACATTCTGTATTTGTCCCGATTGGCTAGCAACTTAGAACTTTTTAAAAGAGGCAAAGGCAGAGGAGAACAAAGGAAGGAGGAAGTCACTTGTGGAATGCTGAGAAAGGTAAAAACACCTTCAAATAAGGAAGAGGAACAGGCTTTGAACTAATGCTTGCTTGGACCAGTATAAGCATGCCAGGGCAAATATTAGGCTAAATTGTGGGAGCTAAGAAAGTAAAGTACATTGATTTATTTATTACAGCTAGCAGATATTTAAGAATGTCAGCACAGGTCTTTGAATACATTTTGCTTCTAAGAGAAGTTACTATTTATTCCTAATTAGACGGGGAGGAAAGTCTTTGAAGAGGAACCTCTACTTTAGTTTTTACAGCCTCCCAAGTAGCTGGGATTACAGGCGCGCATCACCCCGCCTGGCTTTTTTTTTGGTATTTTTGAGGGATTTCACCGTGTTGGCCAGGCTAGTCTCAAACTCCTGACCTCAAGTGTTCCATCCACCTCGGCCTCCCAAAGTGCTGGGATTACAGGCGTGAGCCACTTGCCTGGCCTCAAGTGATTTAGAAAGTTTGTTTTTTATATACATATATATACACATAAATATACATATATTTATATATTATATATAATAGATATATTATATAAATATATTATATATAATACATATAATATAAATATATATTATATAAATTACATATAATATAAATATATATTATATAAATATATATATTATATAAATATATATATAATATATATATTATATTATATATTTATTTTATTTTATTTTATTTTTTGAGACGGAGTCTTATTCTGTCACCCAGGCTGGAGTGCAATGGCACGATCTCGGCTCACTGCAACCTCTGCCCTCCCTGCCTCAGCCTCCCGAGTAGCTGGGATTACAGACATGGGCACCACGCTTGGCTAATTTTTATATTTTTAGTAGAAATGGGGTTTCACCATTTTGGCCAGGCCGGTCTCAGACTCCTGACCTCAAATGATCCGCCTACCTTGGCCTCCCAAAGTGCTGGGATTACAGGCGTGAGACACCGCACCTGGCCAACTTAGAAAGTTTATTTTGCCAAGGTTAAGGACGCTCCTGTGACACAGCCTCAGGCAGTCCTGATGGCACGCAAGGTGTTGGGGCACAACTTGTTTTTATTTTGTTTGTTTGTTTTTGAGACAGAGTCTCTGTCTGTCGCCCAGGCTGGAGTGCAGTGGCGTGATCTCGGCTCACTGCAAGCTCCGCCTCCCGGGTTCACCATTCTCCTGCCTCAGCCTCTGGAGTAGCTGGGATTACAGGCGCCCGCCACTGCGCCCGGCTAATTTTTGTACTTTTAGTAGAGACGGGGTTTCACCATGTTGGTCAGACTGGTCTCGAACTCCTGACCTCAGGTGATCCTCCCGCTTCGGCCTCCCAAAGTGCTGGGGTTACAGGCGTGAGCCACCATGCCCGGCCCACAGCTTGGTTTTTACATTTTAGAGAGACATGAGACCTTGATCAATACATGTAACATTGTTCAGTCTGGTAAGGCAGAACAACGTGAGGAGGTGGGGGGCTTCAGGTCACAGGTAGATTTAAAGATTTTCTGCTTGGCCATTGGTTAAAAGAGTTATCATCTAAAGACCCGGAATCAAACAGAAAGGAATCCCTGGGCTAAGATGAGCAGTTGTAGAAACCAAGGTTTTATTGCGAATGAAGCCTCCAGGGAGAAGGCCTCAGAGAGAATAGACGGTAAATGCTTATCAGACTCAAAGAGACTGAAGGTCTCTGTGTTGACATTTATGAGGCTGGTCTGATTCCCACTTCCCCTCATGGCCTGAAGCAGTTTTTCTGGATAATTTGGAATGTCGCTTGCCAAGGGGAGGGTCCATCCTTTGGTTAGGGGCTTAAAATTTTAATTTTCGTTTACACACAAATGAGAACACCAGGTCCTTCGACTGCTTACACCAAATCCTCTGTGGAGGAGAGACAGGAAGGGTCCCCTGGACTCCAGATTCAAGGTGCCCTGACTTCGGGGCTCACGGGAGCCCCCAGGCGGGATGGGGAGGGGAGGAGGACACGGAGGCCTCCTCTCTGGTGGCCCAACTGGAGTGGCATGTGGCCTGACCGTGGCCAGAGCCCTCCCTCGTCTAAGTAAATAAATAGGCTCCCGTTCCTGTGCACATCTCTGGAAAGGGATGGGTCTTCCACATGCTTGAGGATGCCATCACGTTGTCACTCTGGGGCAGTCTGTGCATCCGGGTCTGTGTGTGCTGACTCAGTCCCGGCCACAGGCGCTGTCCCGCATGGGCTATTGGCAGCCGGGCCCCGGAGGGAGGAGCAGAGACAGGTGGCAGTGATGGCATGCAGGCGCGTGGAGACGGGGCGGGTACACATGGAACCAGACAGGTCCAGAAGGCTCCACACAGGAAGTGGGCACCCCATGGAGGAACCTGTCCGGCAGGCCCGGGGCGGTGGAGGGACCCATAGCAGAGAGGCCACGCGGCCCATGGTTTCTGTTTTTACCCTGGAGCTGTGCTGGGCAGCCCTTCCCCCAGGGCTTTGGGATGGGCAGATGGCTCCTGCCCTTACATTGCTGAGGTTCTCTGGGAGGAGCAGATAAAAACCACGCAGAGGAGCAGCAGGACAGGCAGGCGCGGCACGTGAGATTCCCTCCCTGACAGCCTCGCAAAAGGCAGCCTGCCTCCTCCTTCAGTCTTGGCAGAGCAACTGTTCCCAGTGGCTTCATTGTGAGCAAGATACTGTTTAGGGAAGACACATTAGCCCGAAATTAATGAATGCTAGTCTGGGATGCTGACAGAAGTCTATGTTGGGTTACAAGAAGAGAGATAACAGCACTGAAATGCAAATTTAGCCATAACTGTGTACACTAAGGATTATTTAAATAAACTTTTGAAGATCCTTTTCTTTTCTTTTTTTTTTTTTTTTTTTGAGTCAGCGTCTCACTCCGTCGCCCAGGCTGGTGTGCAATGGTGCGATCTCAGGTTACTGCAACCTCCGCCTCCCTGGTTCAGGCGATTCTCCTGCCTCAGCCTCCCAAGTAGCTGGGACTACAGGTGCCCACCACCAAGCCCAGCTAATTTTTTCTGTATTTTTAGTAGAGACGGGGTTTCACCATGTTGGCCAGGCTGGTCTCGAACTCCCGACCTCAGGTAATTTGCTCGCCTTGGCCTCTCAAAGTGCTGGGATGTCAGGCATGAGCCACCGAACCTGGCCGAAGATCCTTTTGAAAAGCAAGATGCTGGGAACCCTTGTGTGGAGGTCACCATCCAAAGGTGCACAGACAATTCTGGGCTCAGGGTGAAGATCCCAGGATGGTGCTGTACCCGGATCCAAAACCCAGGCAGCTTAGATGAGTGCACTGAAGGTGCTTGTGGAGAAATTTAAACAAAACTGTTTCATTAGATGTGAGACTGGAAAAAGTCATTGTTTCCAGATGAGTGCACTTATACTATGCGATTTTTTTTAAAATAAACTTTTTTTTGACCGGGCGCAGTGGCTCAAGCCTGTAATCCCAGCACTTTGGGAGGCCGAGACGGGCGGATCACGAGGTCAGGAGATCAAGACCATCCTGGCTAACACGGTGAAACCCTGTCTCTACTAAAAAAAAAAAAAAAAAAAAACTAGCCAATCGAGGTGGCGGGCGCCTGTAGTCCCAGCTACTCGGGAGGCTGAGGCAGGAGAATGGCGTGAACCCGAGAGGCGGAGCTTGCAGTGAGCTGAGATCCGGCCACTGCACTCCAGCCTGGGCGACAGAGTGAGACTCCGTCTCAAAAAAAATAAATAAATAAAAAATAAATAAATAAACTTTTTTTTTTTTAGGTGAAGTCTCGCTCTTGTCCCCCAGGCTGGAGTGCAATGGCTCGATCTCGGCTCACGGCAACCTCCCTGTCCCGGGTTCAAATTATTCTCCTGCCCCAGCCTCCTGAGTACCTGGGATTACAGGTGTGTGCCACCACACCCGGCTAGTTTTTCTATTTTTAGTAGAAATGCGGTTTCACCATTTTGGCCAGGCTGGTCTCAAACTCCTGACCTCAAGTGATCCGCCTACCTTGGCCTCCCAAAGTGCTGGGATTACAGGCGTGAGACACTGCACCTGGCCGACTTAGGAAGGTTATTTTGCCAAGGTTAAGGACGTGCCTGTGACACAGCCTCAGACAGTCCTGATGGCATGTGCTTAAGGTGTTGGGGCACAGCTTGTGGTTTTTGTTTGTTTGTTTTGAGACAGAGTCTCGCTCTGTCGCCCAGGCTGGAGTGCAGTGGCGTGATCTCGGCTCACTGCAAGCTCCGCCTCCCAGGTTCACGCCATTCTCCTGCTTCAGCCTCCCGAGTTGCTGGGACTACAGGTGCCCACCACCTTGCCCAGCTAATTTTTTGTATTTTTAGTAGAGACAGGGTTTCACTGTATTAGCCAGGATGGCCTCAATCTCCTGACCTTGTACTCCACCTGCCTTGGCCTCCCAAAGTGTTGGGATTACAGGCATGAGCCACCGAGCCTGGTCAACTTTTTTTTTTTTGAAATGAAGTCTTGCTCTGTCACTCAGGCTGGAGTGCAATGGCATGATCTCAGCTCACTGCAACCTCTGCCTCCTGGGTTCAAGCAATTCTCCTGCCACAACCTCCCGAGTAGCTGGGATTACAGGCAACCACAACCACGCCCGGCTAATTTTTGTATTTTTAGTAGAGATGGGGTTTCGCCATGTTGGCCAGGCTGGTCTCAAACTCCTGGCCTCAGTTGATCTGCCCACCTCGGCCTTCCAAAGTGCTGGGATTACAGACGTAAGCCACCACGCCCGGCCAAAAATTAAACTTCTTATTTTCGGCTAATTATAGATGCACATGCGTAGTAGAGAGATCACTTGTACACTTTGCCCAGTTTTCCCTCAACGGTAACAGCTTGCAGAACCCAAATGTACAATATCATATTCATGATACTGACATTGACACAATCTGCCTGTGCTGCTCAGATTTCCCCGGTTTTCATTGTGTTCATTTGTGTGGGTGTACTTATCTCACACATGTGGGTTCCTGTATCTGCCACAGTTGTGTTCATTCGTGTGGGTTTACTTATCTCGCACGTGTGGGTTCCTGTTTCCGCCACACTCGTGTTCACTCGTGTGGGTGTACTTATCTCACACGTGTGGGTTCCTGTATCCACCACAGTCGTGTTCATTCGTGTGGGTTTACTTATCTCGCACGTGTGGGTTCCTGTTTCCGCCACAGTCGTGTTCATTCGTGTGGGTGTACTTATCTCACACGTGTGGGTTCCTGTATCCGCCACAGTCGTGTTCATTCGTGTGGGTGTACTTATCTCACACGTGTGGGTTCCTGTTTCCGCCACACTCGTGTTCATTCGTATGCATGTACTTATCTCACACGTGTGGGTTCCTGTTTCCACCACACTCGTGTTCATTCGTGGGCCTGTACTTATCTCACACGTGTGGGTTCCTGTATCCGCCACAGTCGTGTTCATTCGTGTGGGTGTACTTATTATCTCACACGTGTGGGTTCCTGTATCCGCCACAGTCGTGTTCATTCGTGTGGGTGTACTTATCTCACACGTGTGGGTTCCTGTATCCGCCACAGTCATGTTCATTCGTGTGGGTGTACTTATCTCACACGTGTGGGTTCCTGTTTCCGCCACACTCATGTTCATTGGTGTGCCTGTACTTATCTCGCACGTGTGGGTTCCTGTATCCGCCACACTTGAGATGCAGAACACTTCCATACCACAAGGGTCCCTCCTGTTGCCCCACACCCCCAGTCCCTAAACCTTTGCAACTGCTGACCTGTTCTCCACTTCTAAGACGCTACCTTTTCAAAATGGAACATAAATGGAATGATAGAGGGTGTGCTTTTTAGGCTTGGCTTTTTTTTCACTTTGTGTCATTACCTGAAGATTCATCAGGTTGTTCTATGTATTAACGGTTGGTTCCTGCTGAATCCACTTTGCTCAGCCATCACTGACTGAGAGACACCTGCCTTGTTTCCAGTTTGGGGCTATCACAGGTAACTACTATGAACATTTGGGCACTATTTTTGGGGTGAACATAAGTGTTTTTTTGTTGTTGTTTTGTTTTTTTTTTTGTTTTTTTTTTTTTTGAGACAGAGTCTTATTCTGTTGCCCAGGCTGGAGTGCAGTGGCACAATCTCGGCTCACTGTGACCTCCACTGCCCAGGTTCAAGAGATTCTCCTGCCTCAGCCTCCTGAGTAGCTGGGACTACAGACACCTGCCACCATGCCTGGCTAATTTTTGTATTTTTAGTGTAATTGAGGTTTCACCATATTGGCCAGGCTGGCCTCAAACTCTTGACCTTGTGATCCACCCACCTCAGTCTCCCGAAGTGCTGAGATTACAGGCGTGAGTCACCGTGCCCAGTTGGGGTGAACATAAGTCTTTATTTCTTTGGGATAAATGCCCGAGAGTACAATTGCTGGACCATATGGTGATTGCATATTTAGTTTTATGAGAAACTGCCAACCTGTTTTCCACAGCAGCTATAACACTTTACATTCTTTTTCCTTTTTTTTCCAAGATGGAGTCTTGCTCTGTCACCCAGGCTGGAGTGCAAAGGTGCAATCTCAGCTCACTGCAATCTCTGCCTCCCAGATTCAAGCGATTCTTCTGCCTCAGCCTCCCAAGCAGCTGGGATTACAGGCAACTGCCACCACGCTTGGCTAATTTTTGTATTTTTAGTAGAGATGGGGTTTCACTGTGTTAGCCCAGGATGGTCTCAATCTCCTGACCTCGTGATCTGCCCACCTTGGCCTCCCGAAGTGCTGGGACTACAGGCATGAGCCACTGCGCCAGGCCGCCCATTTTCTAATTGGATTTTTGTTTGTCTGTTTGAGATGCAGTCTCACTCTGTCACCCAGGCTGGAGTGTGGTGGTGCAATCTTGGCTCACTGCAACCTCCATCTCCTGGGTTCAAGCAATTCTCCGGCCTCAGCCTCTTGAGTAGCTGGAATTACAGGCATGTGAAACCATACTTGGCTACCAATTGGGTTTTTAAACTGTTGAGTTTTGAAGGCTCTTTATATATTCTCGATACTAGACCTTTGTTGGATATGTGGTTTGCAAATATTTTTCCCAGTCTACAAGTACAAAAACCTTTTGATGGAAGTGAATTAAATGTATAGATCAATTTAGGGAGAACTGACATTGTTACTATGTTGGATTTTCCAATCCATGAACATTGTATGCCTATCCATTTCTTTAGGTGTTTATTGATGATGTCTTTTATTAATGATGTGCAATTTTTTTTTTTTGAAACAGAGTCTCACTCTGTTGCCCAGACTGGAGTGCAGTGGCACAGTCTCAGCTCATTGCAACCTCTGTCTCCTAGATTCAATCAATTCTCACCTCACAGCCTCCTGAGTAGCTGAGATTACAGGCGTGCACCACCACGCCCAGCTAATTTTTTGTATTTTTAGTAAAGACAGGATTTCACCATATTGGCCAGGCTGTTCTTGAACTCCTGACCTCAGGTGATCCACCCACCTTGGCCTCCCAAAGTGCTGGGATTACAGACATGAGCCACCTTGCCCAGCCATGGTGTGTAATTTTTTTTTTTTTTTTTGAGATGGAGTCTCACTCTGTTGTCTAGGCTGGAGTGCAGTGGCACGATCTCAACTCACTACAACCTCCGCCTCCTGGGTTCAAGAGATTCTCCTACCTCAGCCTCCCAAGTAGCTGGGACTACAGGTGCACGCCACCACACCTGGCTAATTTTTGCATTTTTACTGGAGACGGGGTTTCACCATGTTGGCCAGGCTGGTCTCAAACTCCTGACTTTGTGATCTGCCTGCCTTGGCCTCCCAAAGTGCTGGGATTAAGGCGTGAGCCACCACGCCCGGCCCATGGTTTTTAATTTTACATGCAAGTTCTGTAGATGGTTTGCTAAGTTTATAGCAAAGTATTTAATTGGAGTAATTATAAATGTCTTTAACTTTGGTTTTCATGTTTCTTGTTGGTATACATCAATGCAATTGATTGTTGTGTGCTAATCTTGCATTCTGCAATGTTGCTGAGCTCACCTGCTCAACCCAAGAGTTCTGACATGTAGAGGGGAGGAGCCCCTCAACAATGCATGCTCAACAGAGACTGAATGATGAAAGTAGCTACTGTGGCTGCCCCATTTAATGGTGACAGGCTCAGACACCACCTGTCAGAAGCAGTGCTCCACAATAGTGAGGTCCCTCAACAGGGAAGCCTGCATTGCAACTCCCCCTCTGCCAGGGGGGGTTAGGGGATGTTGAAGGCCCCAGGCCAACATTGGCACTGGGCTATGAAGGAAGGTTGTAAGGGGGCTAGGTCCTCAGGACAGGGCGAGCAAGAGGTGAGGAGAAGGAGAACAGAAGGAACTGGTGGGGGAATGGGGAACAAAGATGAGGAGGGAGGCTAGACGGGGGAAAGGCAGAGGAGATAAAGGGAGCAAGGATCACAGGGCCCCATCACATGTCTCAAGAGAGTGGAACTCCCTTGGGGCCCGCCCATCTCAGGACACCCCTGGGTGAGCCCCATTTTCTCTTTGTTACTGGATGGGACGCTATGCCAAAAAAAAAGAAAAATCTCAACGTGCAGAGCTCTATCTGAGACACACACCCAATCTCTGCAGAAGATTGCACAGTGAAAGTTGAGGCCTCATGATCAGCCTGTTCAGACTCAGGTGTGGACAACGGACAGACCCTGGCAAAGGAGATGAATGTTTAAGACAAAAACCAGGCCAGGCCTGGTGGCTCATGTCTGTAATCCCAGCACTTTGGGAGGCCAAGGTGGGTGGATCACGAGGTCAGGAGATTGAGACCATCCTGGCTAACATGGTGAAACCCCGTCTCTATGAAAAATACAAAAAATTAGCCGGGTGTGGTGGCGGGCGCCTATAGTCCCAGCTACTAAGGAGGCTGAGACAGGAGAATGGTGTGAACTTGGGAGGTGGAGCTTGCAGTGAGCCGAGATCACCCCACTGCGCTCCAGCCTGGGCAACAGAGCAAGACTCCATCTCAAAAACAAAAAACAAAAACCAAAAAAACAGGAATAATATTGTGAGTATCAGAAAACAGGGATGTGTTTCAGGGTCAAGAAAGCCTTCTTGTTTGGAATCTGTTTGCACATCTGACCAAGCCAGCCTCCACCCCACCCCTATACTGGCCTCAGCAACAGGGCCTGAAGCCCCTTGGGCTCTCCCAGGGTGGGCCAGGTACAGTTGTGGGATCAGCAGGTTCTTGCAGACAAGACTAAGCCGAAACTCCGTCCTCTCTGCCTTCCAACACACAGACCTCTCCATCCTAAACAAACAGAAACCTGTGCCTACTCCTCTGAGAGCTGTGTCCTCTGTTGTAAAATGCAGGTAACAATCTGGTGCGTGTGTGGGAGACTGCCTACCCCAGGGTAGGGCCCACAGGCCTTCCCAGCCTTCCCTCCCACCTTGGCGGGCAGCCTTTGGCCCCTCCTACCCCATGTCTGCTTTCCACAGGGGCACTAGAGGGACTGGTCTGATTTGAGGCTCTGTGCAAAGCGAGCCCAGCCTCTTCCTCCAGGCTGGCCTCTGGCCCCTTCCTGTGGCTGGCTTGAACCTCAGGAACTTGGGATCCACAGCCCCCTTCAGGAAATGCAGAGCTTCTGCTGGGCAGAGTGACTTCCAGGCCGCCTTTCCTGCGCCTTTCCACCCTGAGGACCACACAGGCTGTGACCGGGGGCCCTTTCTGGAGGGGACATTCGGTTTTTGCGGCAGGGACTTCCAAACTGAGGCCAAAGGAGGAGGGTCCAACTTCACCTTTGGCCCCCCTTTCATCCCCTTTTTTGGGTCTTCCTTAACTGCAACGGGGCGGGACCCTCCTCCGTAGTCCCTGGGGCGGAACTGGCCCCGTTGCTCCACCTGTCCCCACCTCCACCCCCGGGCGGTCCCAGCCCACGCTGGAAGGTCCTTGAGCCCGGGCCGCCCGTGGGACCGATGGAGACCCATGGAGCCGCGGACGATGGCAGGACAGACGGGGGCAGACCCCGGGTTGGCAGAGCCCGGGGCCCTGTGTGCACAACAGGCCCACCGCACCTACGCTCGCCGCTGGGTGTTCCTGCTCGTAGTCAGCCTGGTCAGCTGCTCCAACGCCATGGTAGGGGCGGGGACAGGGACAGGGGGCTCCGGGACCCTCGGTCCCTTCGGACCAGCTGGGTTTCATTTTCCTGTGGCCACAGCCCGAGGTGCCAGGTGCTGGCTGGGGCCGGGGCCAGGGGGTGCCTTCTGGGGGTGGCTAGGGGGTGTGGGCACTGGGGGCACTGTCTGTCCTGGAGGTGTCGGGGCCCAGGGCACAGAGCAGGAGGGCTGGGTGCCCAGGGGGATCTGCCAGTCATGGAGTCCCAGCCCTTCCCAGCCTTCAGTGGCTCCAGCCAGTGGCCTGGGTCCCTCTTCCCCAGCCAGCACATACAGGTGGCCCTGCAAAGGCCCTCCCTCCCTCCCTCCACGCCTCCCAGCCCCAGGACAGCAGGCACAGAGCAGAGGTGGGCTTGGAGCCGCACTCTCCTCCACCTGACTCTGAGTGAGGGGCTGCTCCTGGGCTGGGCTGGGCTCCATCCTGCCCCCACTCCCTTCCCGTGCTGCACACTGCAGCCTTTCCTGCCCTGTGAGCCCTCATCAACCATTCCAGGGAGCCTCAGGAACTGGTTGGGTAGTATCTGGGCAATGTGCAATGAACAGCTAGAGTTGGCAGCAGGACCCACAGCTTAGGGAGGCGCCGGGTCACGGGGATGGTCAGGAAGCTCAGGGTCAGGAGCAGGAGCCGCTGTTAGGCCTGGGTCAGGGTTCTTCCAGGTGGACCCCGGGGCCTCTCCCCTCCTCCTTTGCTGGCTGGGAATGGAGAACCAGCTCCCGGACAAGACAGGCCTGGGATCTGCTGGATGGGCCTGGGGGCTGCCTGCTGCCCACAGATGCAGGCACACGCCGTACGTAACTCACTGCCGTGGCTTGGCGTCCTGGCCCACCGTGTCCAGGCACTGGGGGAGCCATAACTGACTTTGGCTGGAGCGTCTGAGGGTGTGGGCTGGTTCGATGGTCAGTAGGTGTCCTGGGTGTGGGGCATTCCTTGGACAGTCAAGGGCCTCCTACTGCAGTTCTTCACCGTTGTAGCAATACCCACAAGTCATCATGGAGCACACAGAAATCTCACCCTGACACCAAGAGTCGTCATGGTCTCTGCCTGGGTCACCACAGTGAGCCGTGAGCACCACGTTCACTCCAGCCAAGTGCCCTTGAGGCTGGAGTTCCTCATCTGCAGCCAGTGACCAGGGCTCCCAGGTTCCAGTGGGCAGTGTAAGGGGCGGGCGGAGCAGAGCTTGGGTCAACACCCACCTAGAAGACAGCCAAGCCCAGTGCTCTGGATGAGACTCAAAGGACCCAAGGGGGCGAGCGAGGGCAGGGTCGAGGCTGGGAGAGGAGGAAGGGAGTTGGACAGATCGTCCTCCCACGTTGCCCCGCACGCTTCAGACGCATCTCTGCTCAGTGAGTCAGCTGTGGGCCTCACTCAGGCCCCCAAGGAAGCAGGACAGGGCTGAGGCTGGAGCGGCGGGCTTGGCTCTGCAGGGCAGGCTTTGTCAGTGGACGCCTGGCTTTCTCTCCGTGGGCTTGGCCAGGCAGCCATCAGCTGGGCTTGGGGAGCTCGTTCTGTGCCTGAGAGATCTGCCCCTGGCCCTGTCCTGCGGAAAAAGGAAGACAAGGTGGCTGTTGCCCAAGCTCCCTGTCCTGTCCCGTGGGCTGAGTCAGACCTCATCCGGGTGGAGCCTGGGTCTGGCTGCTCTGCCGGAGGGTGTGGCCTGGAGCTCGGTGGACTCATGGAAGTTGACCTTGAGTGACACAGCCTCCTTGGGGCCCACGTGTGGACGCCCTCCTCCCTCCTATAGTGAGCCCTGGTGACCGGCTCCACTTTGACCTCCCTCAGGGATGAGCCAGTCTCACCTCCTCTAGGAGGCCTTCCCCTCGGCCGCAGTGGGCACTCGTGCTGTGTGCCAGACGTCTGTGGGGTGGAGAGCCCTAGCACCTGATAATGCCTGCGGGGTGGGGAATGGCATCTGCTCTGTCAACATTCTGCCCAAACACCTGGGCCTTCTGGGAGGGAAGGTCGGGCTGGCTTTGGGTGGGGCTGGCCTGCAATCCCAGAGGTTCTAGCTGAGACCCTGTCATGCCCGTCTTTCCCTGGCCTGCCTTGGAGCCCCAGGTCTGGTCTGGGTGGGGCTCGTGGTCCTGTGGGCTCTGGCCAGGTCCTTGGCCTTAGTGTCTGCCCCTCAGGCTGGTCCCCGGTCAGGGCATGCTTTCTGACCCTGCGCTGGGTGCCCTCCCTCGGGGAAGGCAAGGTGGCGCTCTCCTTGGGCAGGAGGGCCCTGTGTCCAGCTTGCTGGATCCCCTCGGCCTCACAGGCCTGCTGGCACTCTGGCTCCCTCGGGCTGGCTGGGGCCAGAGCACGTAGGTCCGGGGTCTGTGGCTCTGTGCTGACTCCCACCTGGCCCCTGCAGCTGTGGCTCAGCTTTGCACCTGTGGCTGACATCGTTGCCGAGCACTTCGTCCTGTCCATGGCGCAGGTCAACTGGCTGTCACTGGTCTACCTCGTGGTATCCACCCTGTTTGGCCTGGTGGCCATCTGGGTCCTGGACTCCGTCGGGCTCCGTGGGGCGGTGAGTCAGACCCCACACCGTGGCCCGCTCTGGGACAGGGTGAAGGCCCCTGCATTTGGGTACGAGAGTCAAGGCCTCCTCCCCAGACCAGGGCCCATCAGTCCCAACAGCTGGGGACCCAGCAGAGCTGTCAGGGTGGCGGCCGTGGGAAGTGCAGGTGCTGGGAGGACGCGGTGGGCACCTGGGTTGGCGGCAGAGACCCTGACCCTGTCCCTGACACCCTCCTCGCAGACCATCCTGGGCGCGTGGCTGAACTTTGCCGGGAGTGTGCTACGCATCGTGCCCTGCGTGGTTGTTGGGACCCAAAACCCATTTGCCTTCCTCATGGGTGGCCAGAGCCTCTGTGCCCTTGCCCAGAGCCTGGTCATCTTCTCTCCAGCCAAGGTGGCTGCCTTGTGGTTCCCAGAGCACCAGCGAGCCACGGCCAACATGCTCACCACCATATGTGAGTTCCGGGGAGGGAGGCCGCCTGCCTGGGCGCACCCCGGGGTCTCTTCTGGCTCCACGCACAGATACTCGGCTCCCCGGGCTCTCTGGCTAGGGTGGAGGAGCTGGGGCCCAGAAGGTTCTGCCTGTGGGCTGGAGAGGAAGCCGGGCCACAGCCGAGCTGATGCATTTCCCTGTGCATCCGCCCACCCAGCGAACCCCCTGGGCGTCCTTGTGGCCAACATGCTGTCCCCTGCGCTGGTCAAGAAGGGCGAGGACATTCTGTTAATGGTGAGGGGTCATGAGGCGCCCGTGCCTGGCCTGTGTGGTGTGTGCGCATGCGTGTCTGTGTGTTCCTGAGCCCAAGCGTGTCCGTGTTCCTATGCCTGTGTGTGATTCCCCCCGCCCCGCCCCCCAAGAAGGAGTCTCAGCCTGTTGCCCAGGCTGGACTGCAGTGGCGCAATCTCGGCTCACTGCAACCTCCACCTCCTGGGTTTAAGCAATTCCCCGCCTCATCCTCTGGAGTAGCTGGGACTACAGGTGTGCGCCACCATGCTCGGCTAATTTTTTTTTTTTTTTTTTGTATTTTTGGTAGAGTTGGGTGGGGTTTCACCATGTTGGCCAGGCTGGTCTCAAACTCCTGACCTCGTGATCCTTCTGCCTCAGCTTCCCAAAGTGGGATTACGGGCGTGAGCCACCGTGCCCGGCCAGTGTGTGATGTTACTATGCATGACTATGTGTATCGAGTGTGTGTGGTGTGTGCGGTGCATGTCTCTGTTCCTGTGCCCATGTGTGTTGTGTGGTGTGTGCCTGTGTGTGCTCGTGCATGTGCATCGGGTGTGTGTGGTGTGTCTGTGCTTGTGACTATGTACTGAGGGTGAGCGTGTGTGCATGTGTGCCTCTGCACCCATCGGTGTCCGTGTGTTGAGCCCTGTCACGGGCTGTGCAGCCGACAGTGAGATGAGTCTGGAGCCTGGGGGTGCTGGGCTAACGTCAGCCAGGAGGGTGTCACTGGTGAGGGATGTGTTGACAGCCAGGGCTCCCTATCAGCCCCTGGAGCAGGCCAGGATGAAGTCAAGCAGGCCCTTCCCAGCCTGGGCCTCGCAGAGGGTGGCTGCAGACCAGGGGTTGGGAGGCAGCCAGTGGTGGGGCAGGAGGAGCTGAGAGGTGGCACCTGGGGCAGGCAGGGCTGCAGCGTGTGTGGGCACCAGTCTGCGTGGTCTCCCTGTGCACACACACCCCTCCCCAGCTCGGTGTCTATGCCATCCCTGCTGGCGTTGTCTGCCTGCTGTCCACCATCTGCCTCCGGGAGAGCGTGCCCCCCACCCCGCCCTCTGCCGGGGCTGCCAGCTCCACCTCAGAGAAGTTCCTGGATGGGCTCAAGCTGGTCAGTGCTGTGGGATCCCCAGGGTAGGGTGGATTTGGGGGTTGGGGCTAGAGGCCGAGGAGGGGATGGGTTTGGGAAGGGCCCCCGGGGCTGCAGGGCTGAGACACTCTTTCCCCGAAGCTGGTGCGGAATAAGGCCTATGTCATCCTGGCTGTGTGCTTCGGGGGATGCATCGGGATCTCCTACAGCTTCTCAACCCTCCTGCAGCAGATCCTCTGTGCAAGCGGCTACTCCAATGTGAGCCCTGGCCCCACCCATGGGGGCTCTGCCTCTGTCACCCACCCCATACGGCCACGGAGTCACCGCTGCCTCTGGGGTGCTCCGTGTCCGATCCTGGCAGGGGCCACATTGACGCCCTTCTGTGCCGTGGGCCCTCCCGAGATGCCTTGGGCGACATTATGTCCACAGGCGGTGGAGGTGGTGGGCACAGCTGCAGCGAGGTGGTGCAGCTGTGGGATGGAGTGGAGGGACTGATGGTGCGTGGTTGGGAAGATGGGGCCCCCAGGGCTCCCAGTGCCCCTTCCCAGCAAGACCCCACCCCTGTGGGTCTGCAGGACAGGGCCATCTGCTGGTATCCAGACATGCAGCAGGGAGGGCCTTGCTCTGCTCACACATTCTGAGCTGGCCCTCTGCCCTCTGGGATCAGTGCCCGGTGTAGGATTGGGGGCATGTTTCCACCTTTGCCTTCGCCTCCTCCAGGGGTTTTCTGGCCTCTGTGGAGCTCTCTTCATCGCGTTTGGGATCCTGGGGGCGCTGGCTCTCGGCCCCTACGTGGACCGGACCAAGCACTTCACTGAGGCCACCAAGATCGGCCTGTGCCTGGTCTCTCTGGCCTGCATGGCCTTTGCCCTGGTGAGGGTCTCCTCAAGCCAAGACCGCCCTGCAGGGGTGGGTGGGTGGTGAGGCCCGGAGAGGGTGGTTGGCAGCTTGGCTGGAACAGAGGTCCGGACTGTCTCCTGCCCGGCCTCTGCCAGCTAGAGTGGCCCCTGGGTGGGATGGGTTCTCCCGCCCCATGCCCCGTGTCCCATGAAACCAGGTCCAATTCTGACCGCCACCCCCTCCACCTGTCTGCCTGCCGTTCCGCGGCTCCCAGGTGTCCCTGCTGCAGGGACAGGCCCTTGCCCTGGCCACCACCTGCTCGCTCCTCGGGCTCTTTGGCTTCTCGGTGACCCCCGTGGCCATGGAGTTGGCAGTCGAGTGTTCCTTCCCCGTGGGGGAGGGGGCTGCCGTAGGCCTGATCTTTGTGCTGGGGTGAGTATCCATCTGCCCCTGCTGCTCCCCAGAGATACTCCCCTTGCTCCACCCCTACACCCCTGGGGTTGCACCCTGTGGTCCAGGCCCCTTTTCGGGGAGGTGGGGAACCTGCCTGCTCTGGCAAGAGCTGAGCAGGTTCTGAGCGCCTGCTGTGTGCAGGCCGGGCCAGCTGATAGGGCCCGTGACCGAAGCTGTGTGCTGCCTTCGGGAGGGTGGTGGCAAAAGGGACAGCACTGATGTCAACACTTCCCAAAGTGGCACCTGGCTCTGAGGGGATGGGCAGTGCAGCGGGGGCTGAGGGCCACGTGTGTCTAGGCAGGTCGAGGGAATATTCATCATGCTGGCGATGATGGCACTGACTGTGCAATGCTCGGAGCGGTCCTTCTCCACCTGCCAGCAGGGGGAGGATCCACTTGACTGGACAGGTGAGCACCACATGGAGAGTTCCCGGGGAATGGGACAGGTGAGCCCCACGCAGGGAGTCCCTGGGCAACAGGACAGGTGAGCTAGGACAGGTGTGGCCAAGATCAGAGGTGGGTTGGCACACCCATATCCCAGACCCCATGCTGGTGACCTCTCTCAGGACCTGGGTCTGCAAACACCCCCTCAGGGCTGTCAAGAACTGGGAGTGGGCTCTGTCTGGGGTCACTCTGTGGTCAAGGGTAGTGGTGTCACCATAGGCCAGCGTCCGGCTCTGCCCATCTGTGGCCCCGGGGCTTGGCTGTGGGGACAGCTGTGCTATGTGTCCCCAGCGTCTGTGCTGCTGATGGCCGGCCTGTGCAACCTCTTCAGCTGCATCCTGGTACTCTTCTTCCACACCTCATACCGGCGCCTGCAGGCAGAGTCTGGCAAGTCCTCCTCCACCCAGAACGCGTGCCCAGGCGCCGAGGACCAGGAGTCCCCGCCGGAAACTACCCCTTGAGGCCCCAGCATGGCACTCGCAGCTTGGAAGCTCAGGGCCAGCTCATTCCTGGAGCCGCTTCTCTGGGCCCTGCCACCTCCTCCCAGAGCCCCAAGATGCGGAGACTGACCAGGGACGTGTGGTGAAGGGGAGGCAGGCTCGGGTCACCGGGGCTGTGCCCACCACGCCAGACAGCTGGGCTGAGGGACCCAAGGCGTTCGGCGCACTCAGGGCCTGGGGAGAGCCCCTGGGCCCGAGACTGATGCGCGGCTGAGCGAGAGGGCTACTGCTGTGTGGACCCGGACCAGGCAGGGCGGCCGTGGGCGGCGCAGACTCAAGGCGGGGTGTGGACCGAGGGGGAGCGGGAAGGGCTGGGGTCCTGGGGCCCAGCAGGGCGACTCCGGAGTGCAAGGCGGGGGGCCTCGCTAGAGGACCCCAGAGAGCCCCAGAGCCCCCACCCTATCTGCTGCCGAGCGACCCCTCGCGCACAGGGCCCAGCAGCCACGGACGCGCCCTCCCGCCCCGGCGAACTCGCAGGCAGCGTCCTAGCGTCCAGGTTTATTGACCAGGCCGGGCCTCACTCCTCCTTTTCCTCCCCGTGGGTGATCACGTAGCTCAGCGCCTTGTAGTCCAGGTTGCCCGCGGCATCGATGGAGGCGAACTGGAACATCTGGTCCACCTGCGGGCGGGGGCGAAAGGGCCCCCTGAGGGCTCCGGGAGCGAAATACAAACGCGCACCTGCAGCGGTCGCGGGTGTGGTTTCCGTGCCGGGGGAGAGGGAGCGGGGAGGGGCGGGGGCGGGGCAGGGGCGGGGGATGAGGGCGGTGCTGGGGGCGGTGCTGGGGGCGGTGCTGGGGGCGGTGCTGGGGGCGGCTGCAGCCATAGCCTGGGCGCAGGTGTGGGGTTCGGCCCTTCAGCAGCGTCTGGGAGGACCGTGTGGGGTCTGGGGGAGGTGCGGGGGTCCTGGGGGTGCCCGGGCATTGGTCTCGCCCTCTGGGGCTGGGGCTGGGAGGGGTGCGTCAGGCGTGGGGGGCGGCTGCGGGGCCGCACAGCTGTGAGCCCCGCCCCTCAAGCTGGGACAGACGCTCGGGCGGCGGAGGGGGTCTCCAGCCGCTGACCTAACGGAGGGGAGGGGTCTCCAGCCGCTGACCTGACCCCTCTGAGCCAGTTCTGTCCCTCAGACGGGCACTTTGGGAGTCCCCCCGGGGGCCTGTTCTGTCCTGGGTCCTAACCGCGGCGCTGCAGCCCCTCGGGCTCCGCGTGCGCCTCCAACCAGCTGACCCCGGGAGCCCCGCCCTCCCCTCGTGGGCTTGGCAGGGGAGCCGCGGGCCAGACCTCATCCGCTGTCATCTTGTCAGCCTGGGACATCAGCAGACGCTTGATGCTGAGGACGAGGAAAGGGGTCAGCGCGGGCTGATGCGGGGGCGCAGGAGCCTTCTCGTGGGGCTCAGGGGCCCCAGGCTGCCCCTGCTCACTGCACTCCCGCCCTTCCCGCAGGAGTGTGGCCCTGGGGCAGGCCGCTTCCCAACACACTCAGGGATCATCACGGTTGGGGGAGCCGCTGATGGGGACAGAGCCTGAGGGACCTTAGAGGACACACTCAGGGGTCATCACTTCTGGGGGGCCCGCCTGGGGGCTGCTGATGGGAACAGAGCCCGAAGGAGGTCACAGGCCAGTGCCTGGCAGGAGCTGAAGATGGAGGAGTGGGCTGAGGGGAAGCCGCCCCCTGGGCACTGGCTGCTGGTCCCTGTGTGGGCAGGGCTGGTGTCCCACTTAGCTGGGATCCTGGGTTCACTCCTCATGGTCCTGAAGCTGGTCAGAGGTAGGGAGGTGGGCGTGGCATCTGGTGGGTGATTGTCCCTTTTGGGACAGGGTGAGATCACTGGGGACCCCCGGCGGCCCGGCCGCCCTCCCCCAGCCGGGCACTCACTACTCCTTGTTGATTTTCCCTTTCCCGTCTGGGTCCAGCATCTTGAAGGCGTTTAGAATGGTCTCCTCGGCATCGGTACCTGCCACAAAGGCACCTTCAGCCCTGGGCCTTCAGGGTGGCAGTCCTGCTTCGGCTGCCAAGGGCAGGTGGCAGGAGGGGAGACCCCTGCCCCAAGCAAGGGGTGACTCCAAGCCTCTGCCCACAAAGTGGCCACTGCCTGAAGGCCTTCTCCTTTCCTGAGCCCCAAGGAGGCCTTGTCGGGCACTCCTGCCCTGGGATGTAGTGAGTTTTGGAGTGCCCAGGGTCAGCCCAGGCCTGGAGCTGGGGGTGAGTGCCGCATGAGTGCCGCCGTCCCGACGGCGGGTCACACAGCATGTGGGGCAGGAGGGCGAGCCTGAGCACATGGCTCTGGGATGGCTGATGGGGCCCCACAGTTGTTGGCTCCCAGAGTGCCAGGCCCTAGGGCTTCTCCAGAGATAGGAAAAGAGGGATTTTTACGTGAAATGTCTGGATCTCTAACTGTCAGGAATTAACTAGGAGGGCAAGGACTGTCCCAACAGTGCTCACCACTCAGCTTCTCCCCAAACATGTTCAGAAACATGGTGAAGTTGATGGGCCCCGAGGCCTCTTTGAGCATGGCGTCCAGCTCATCGTCCTTGACATTGGTCTTGCCTGTCACAGATGCGGGGGCGTCACAGGGCAGGGCTTGTTGCTATGTCTGCTGTCCCACCAGCAGGTGACCCCAGCACAGGGCCAGGCCCCACCAGCAGGTGACCCCAGCACAGGGCCAGGCAGGCAGATGGGAGGGGTGGGGAGGGAGCGGGAAGGAGGCACTTGGCCCAGGCATGTGGGGCAGTGGGTGCGTCTGGCTGGCTGTGTCCACCTCACCCCAAACCCTGAGCCCCAGGACTAAGGGCTGATGGAGAGGGAGGTGACACAGAGCTTGGGAAGGTGCTGGGATCTGCTGTTCTTACTTGGGCATAAGCAGGGCTGAGAGGAAGACGGGTCACTTGTGACCCTCCCACCCCAAGGAGAAGTCACTCCATAGCTCCCAGGGTGGGACCGAAGCCCCCTGCCCTCCTGCCTCAGGTCAGAGGCAGCTGCTGGGAACAGAATATGCCACAGGGAGAACTGAGGCTGGGGAGGGCAGTGTGCCCCACCACACTTGGGCTGTGCTCCAGAGGCGGGGCAGGGTCTCCAGGCCCTCCCCCAGCTCTGTGTTCCGGCTGGGCAGGGTCTCCATGCCCTCTGTCAGCTCTGTGGTCCGGCTTAGGGCAAGCCGCCTGCCTATCGGAGTGTCCTACCGGAGCGTCAGCCCTGCCCTGGAGCCTGCTGCCCCAAAGCCCACTCTGAGTTTCCAGGCTTGGGCTGTACCACCCACCCTGTCTCACCCTGGGACACTCTCTGCTAGCTCTGATGGAACCAAGGGAGGCCAGGGCCATCCCCTCGCATCCTTCAGGGCCGTCGGATGGGTCTTTAAAGCCCAGGCCCTGGAGGAGGAGGGGCCGCAGCGTATGGGACTGGAGGATGCTCTGTATTCACCTCCTCCAAGGTCTCTGAGGTGTTCTGCCTGGGTACCTACCCAGGGAGGCGTAGGTGTCCTTCAGGTCCTCCTTGTCGATGAAGCCGTCTCGGTTCTGATCCATGAGTGTGAATGCCTGGGAAGCGAGGCCAGGGCTGCTGTGCTGCCGACCCGGCTGGGCTCTGCCCCTGCCCCCTGCTCCCAGCTCCTCAGCACCCCTGACTGAGGATAGGCTCCCACTCCTATCCTCTGGCCCTGGAGCCAGCCCACATGGGGTCTTCCCAGCACAGGCTTCTGGGGACGGGGGCTCCCAGTGAAGCAGGAAAGTCTTACCTCCTTGAACTCCTGGATCTGAGTCTGCTCGAAGTTGGAGAAGACATTGGATGAGGCTCTCTGGGCCCGGAGGGCACCCCCTTCCTTCTTCTTGGTCTTCCTGCTGGCCTGCAATGGGAGCACCATGGCTGAGGGTCCTGGCCGGCTGAGGAAACCCTCCAGAGCACCCAGAGTTTTGAGAGACTTAACTCAGATGAAGGGTGGACCTCAGCCCTTGGGTGGGGCTGGAGGGGGCCAGGCAGCTGAGGAGCATGCCAGCCTCAAGCCTGGGTAGCTGGGGTTGGGGGCAGGGCGGCTGCTGGTGTCTGGCTGCAGCACAGGGAGTGGGGGAGAGAGAGTGGCTTCCGGAAGACCCACAGAGCACAGTGGTCAGGGATTGCCGTCCAGCAGGAGCCAGCTTGGCCTCTGAAGGCTTGACGGGCAAGTGGACTCTGGGTGGGCTTGTTCTGGGTACTGGGATTTCATGAAGGCCAGGAACCCCCTCATCCTGCTCCAGACTCTCACCAGGGCAGCAGCGTGGGGCATGTACCTCCCACCACACAGCACACGCCCACACCTGCATGGTCACACACACGCACATACACATGTTCATGCACACACACATGCACACACAGCACACGCCCACACCTGCACTCACAGGCATGCACAGACATGCCTATGCTCTTTTCTGTGCACATGTACACACGCACGGCACAGCTCATACCCACATGCCTACCCCAGGCACGCACAGTGGCCTGCTCACCATGCCTGCTTCTGCCTGCTTCGATGCGTCTGCCCAGGGCCTCAGGTCTTGCCCATCTTAAGCTCCCACTTGGTCCCCCAGGACAGCTCAGACTCCGGCTGCCACTCCCTACAAGGACAGGTTTGGGGCTACCCCAGGGAACTGGACAACTGCAGAGTGAGCTTTGGCAGCCCAGCAGTGACTCACACCCTTGCCATGCCCCACCCTGCAAGGCCCCCAGCCTCCCCAGGCACCTCTGGCCAGGACCACCTCCTACCCCACGTGTCCCCCACCCGCGGGGAGGCTTAGTTCTCCCAACGATGCTGTGTGTCCCCAGGGCCACCTGCACGAGCTCTTGCCTGGGGGCCTGGGCACCCTGGAACTGCAGGAGCCAGAGGAAGGGGCATCTTTTCTGGATTTGCACCAAGCTGCTGTGGGTGACTGCAGCTGGTCACCAGGCTTCTGCCAAGCACTCTGTGTGTCAGGGGTGTTTACGCCCTTCCCTGCCTCAGTGACAGAAAAGTCAGTCCATAGCCTTGGCCCTGGGACCACCCGGTCTGACCTCATGGCTGGGAGCTCCTTGCCTGGCCCATGGGTGATGACATTTCTGGGATGGAGGAGCCACGGAGGTGGCCAAGCTGCTCAGATGGCCTGGGAGGGGACTCCAGGGCCCTGAGCCTGGTCTTACCCCCTATACCATGGCCTCAAGGGCAGAGTCTGGGGAAGGGACCTGGCCTGGGGTCTGTTGGTGGTGCCAGATATCGGAGGCCACCACAGAGTCAATCCAGATGCCCTGGTTCAAGGGGTGGGAGGAGGGTCTGCAGGCCAAGCAGGATCAAAGGGATCAAGGGAGGCCTGCAGGCTGAGTGGAGAACTAGCTCTTGGAGCCCCCCAGGCCTGCGTCTGGGTGGGAGGCAGCTGCCCCTCGGTGCTGCAGGGGCGGGGGTGGGAGTAAGTGTATGCAGCCACAGCAGTCGGGTGGAATCCCCTGGGGGCACCATTGTGTCTGCAAAGCTAAAAAGACAGGTGCCACTTGTGTGTCTTTTGAGCAGAGGTCCTACCCTCTGAGGGACACATGGTTACAGTTGGCATCCCCTGAGATGCTGCCTGGTTCCATCCCCAGGTCCAACGGTCTCTATGCAGCACTGACGCTCGAGCTCGAGGTCCCTGGGAGGCATGACCTGCCCAGGAGGGACCTGGGGCCGACTGCAAGGGGCCAGGTGACCAGATGTGGGAACCTGGGGCTGGGAACAAGGGCCAGGGCATCCCCTGCTGCTAGTCCAGTGGGGTCTGGGTATGACCCTGAAGGGGTATTGCTGGGCTGCAGGAGTGAGAAGAACCACACCGAAAGGGGAAGCATGGTTGGGAGGCCCCCCGAGGCCACCAGGAATGTGAGAAGGGCTGCAGAGCTCCCTGCAGAGGGTTCCCAGGCCACTGGAGTCTGAGCACAGCACTAAAGATAGCAGCAGAGCCTGAACTGGGGGACTATCAGCTTCTGCACCCACAGCTGACCCGACAGCTGCAGAGGCCCCGACAGGCCATGTCTTGAGCCAGGTGGGACCCTTTCCACCACTGAGCTCTCAGGAAAGGCCCTGAGCAAAGGCAGGTCTCCACCGGCTTCAGGGGGTCTTCCCTGGGCGGTATGTGTTTGCCCGAGTGTTTTCCCTGCTGGTGCCCTGCCCTGCCCCACCCCACCTCCGGTGGAAGCTGCTGGTATGTCCCCCTCACCCCCTACCTTGGGCCCCAGAGACACTTATTTTTGATTCTGGAAGCAGGAGTTGCTGAGGACTCTGGTTTATTTTAAAATCCAGTGAAGGGAAACCACCCGTGGTCACCCGAGGCCGTCTGCCCTGGCGGAAGGTGGGGGCTTTGCTGAGGGCCAGAATGCTTCTGTGCCTGGCGGATCCAGTGTGCACCTGCGGCTTCCTCAGCAAGCAATAGGAGGTCTGGGGAGAGCTGGGGCTTGCTTCTGGCCCCCTGAGGACAGGGTTCAGGCAGAGGCCTCAGGCAGGAGTCTTCAGGGCCTGCAGGTCAACCTCACAGAAGCTGGAGAAAAGATCAGGGTGGCCCCACAGCAAGTCCCCAACCTTTTTGGCACTTGGGACAGGTTTCATGGAGGACAATTTTTCCGTGTTGGGGAGGAAGGTTTCGGGATGAAACTGTCCCACCTTAGTTCATCAGGCATTAGATTCTCTCTTTTTTTTTTTTTTTGAGACGGAGTCTCGCTCTGTCGCCCAGGCTGGAGTGCAGTGGCTGGATCTCAGCTCACTGCAAGCTCCGCTTCCCGGGTTTACGCCATTCTCCTGCCTCAGCCTCCCGAGTAGCTGGGACTACAGGCGCCCGCCACCTCGCCCGGCTAGTTTTTTGTATTTTTAGTAGAGACGGGGTTTCACCATGTTAGCCAGGATGGTCTCGATCTCCTGACCTTGTGATCCGCCCATCTCGGCCTCCCAAAGTGCTGGGATTACAGGCTTGAGCCACCGCGCCCGGCCCGGGCATTAGATTCTCACAGGCAGAGCGCAATCCAGATCCAAGTGCGCAGCTCACAGTACGGTTCATGCTCCTGTGGGAATCTGATGCCCAGGCTGATCTGGCAGTGGGTGGAGCTCAGGTGGTCATGCTCCCTCAATGCTCCCTCACCTTATCCTGTGCTGCCCGGTTCCTAACAGGCCACCAGCTGGTACTGGTCTGTGGCTGGGGGCTGGGAACCCCTGCCCTATAGGATTGGTCTTGGTATACCCAGCCCAGGAAACAGAGCCCAGTGACTTCCCAGTTTCTCAGCCAGAGAGGCCCAGGCCCTGGACCCCAGAACAAGCCAGGAGAGAAGGTAGAGGTGGCTCAGGCCTGGGCAGGCAGCCCAGGTCGCCAGGATTGTGGTCCTCCCCATGCCCGCTTCAGGAGTCCTGGAGTTTGTGATGCTGCACCTTAGCGAGGCCCGAGCCATAGTTCTCCAGTTGCTTCTGCCCGTAGCAGTGCAGGGCCAGGAGAGGGGACACAGGAGGCCTTGCGTCACTACTGCATGGGGCCAAAGGGGGCCCGCAGATGGCCCAACACGGACAGCATGGCTGCTGCCAGGAAGATCCAGAACGTGGGAGGGGCAAGGCTCCTGCCCAGACTCCAGGCCTGGTGTCCATGGGGCTGCCAGGTCAGCACCCCGGGTACAGCGGGGAGGCTACATGGGCACCGCAGGCCCTATCTCTGGGCAGCTGTGGGAGACACACAGCTACTGGGAGGTGGACAGAGGCCAGCAAAGACCAGTGAGGGGCTCAGTGGTCCCCAGGCCTGGGCCGGGGCGGGCCCTTGGAGCTGTGGAGTCCTGAAGGCTGGAGTCGGGGGACCCAGGGAGCAGCCTCTGTTGGGGGCTGGTCTTCCCAAGAAGATCCCAGCCCCTCCTCGGGACGGAAGTGATGGGAGATCCTGGGGTGAGGAAGCTCCAGCTCCGGCGGGAAGGGTGTCCGGTGCCCCCAGGCAGAGCAGCCACAGGCAGAGCGGCCTGGAGGCCATGCTACCGCGGGCTGCGGAGTCCAGCGCGGCCCGGCCGGCGACAGACACTGGCCAGAGGGTCACTGCCCTGTAGGGGAAGGACCTGCCCGGGGAGCCACCTGCACTTGGCTCACACTCCGCTCCCAGGACCCCCAGGTCCCTGCCCAGGCCGCCCTCAGGTGGGCACGGACCGCGGGGCTGGACCCGCCCGAGCCGCCCTGACCTCAGGTCCCGGACGCTCCGCGCCGCAAGAAGACCGAGTGCGCCTCAGTCCGCAGTCTGGGGTGTGGACACACGGCCAGGACGCGCACGACAGGACCTCAGCAGCGGCGCGGGGAGACAGCCGGGCCCAAGCCCTGCGGCGAAAAGAAACCCCCGGCCCACTCGGCGCTGACACCGCCTCACGAAGCAACCGCGCGGGCGCCGCCGGTGGTCATCCGCGCACGCCCCGGCCCTTGTGCGCGTGCGCATCACGTGACGTCACCACGGCCCGGGAGTGCGCAGTCACCCTCCAGCCACCAGGAGGCGCGCCCCGCCCCCCTGCCCCGCTCTCTCGCTGCTGACAGCGCATGCGTCCGTCCAGCTCCGCCTTTGCCTCCAAGGCTTTGCGGGCTTGTGCGGCGTCCGCCTCCGACTGCGGGTTGTGCTTCCGGTGCGGAGGTCAGGGACAAGATGGTGCCGCCGGTGGAGGTCTCTCCGCTCATCAAGGTGATCCAGGCTTTGCAGCCGCCGAGCAGTGCTCTGGGCCCCTCCGTGTCCCGCCCTGCAGCTCCCACCCCGCGGGCTGCGACCCCCGCCCCCCGCCCCCCGCCCCCATGATCCCCGCCCGGCGACCCTCGCCCGGCGACCCGACCCCCACCCCTCCTGCGACCTCTGCCCGGCGACCCCATCCCCTCTCCTCCCGCGACCCCCATCCCGCGAGTCCGGTTTCCCGCCGCCTCTGATCAACCTCTCTCGCAGCTCGGCCGCTACTCCGCCCTGTTCCTCGGTATGGCCTACGGAGCCACGCGCTACAGTGAGTGACCGCGGGCGGGCCCGGGGCCGGGGCGGGATCTGCTCGGCTTTCCTGTGAAGTTCTTCATCTGCCATTTGGTGAACTCCAGCTTTGGAAGTGGGGCTGGGACTCATGCGAGGCAGACCGTGTCCTCCACCGAGCGGGACCCCTAGAGTGGAAACAGCTCACCCAAAGCTCAGGCCTCTGAGGCTCGGGCGGGGGACTCGAAAACGGCTGCTGCTTGTTGAAAACGGGTGCTGAGTGGGTGTTGGAGTGCTGAGGTCTGACGGGAGGCAGCCCCTGTTCACAGAGGACGAGTGAGCCAGTGCATGAGGGAGTGGGCAGCAGGGACCTTGTAGCCTCTGGATTGGACTCTTTAGGGTGAAGGTCAGGCGTTGACTCTCGTTGACATAAAGAGAGGGGACAGCAGGTGCTTCTGGTTCACAGCGTCGCTGAAGATACCTTGACCTGTGGACTCAGTTCCTTTTATGCAGCATTTCCAGTGAAGTTTATGCCCCTGCATTCCCCCAAACAGATTACCTAAAACCTCGGGCAGAAGAGGAGAGGAGGATAGAAGCAGAGGAGAAGAAGAGGCAGGATGAACTGAAACGGATTGCCAGAGAATTGGCAGAAGGTACGTGTGACACTAGCTCTTATAGATTGTCCCTCCCAGGTTTGTGCAGGGATAAGGAAAATGGAGGACATTCAAGCAGAGCTAAGTAGATGTGGATTGTTTAAAAACAGGGAAGCTGGCCAGGCATGGTGGCTCATGCCTGTGATCCCAGCATTTTGGGAGGCCGAGGCGGGCAGATCACCTGAGGTCAGGAGTTCAAGACCAGCCTGACCAACATGGTAAAACCCTGTCTCTACAAAAATTAGCTGGGCATGGCCGGGTGTGGTGGCTCATGCCTGTAATCCTAGCACTTTGGGAGGCCGAGACAGGCAGACTGCCTGAGTTCAGGAGTTCGAGACCAGCCTGGGCAAGATGGTGAAACCCCATTTCTACTAAAATACAAAAAATCAGCCGGGCATGGTGGCAGGCATGTAATCCCAGCTACTCAGCTGAGGCACGAGAATTGCTTGAACCTGGGAGGTGGTGCTTGAACCCGGGAGGCAGAGGTTGCAGTGAGCTGAGATCACACCACTGCACTCCAGCCTGGGCAGCAAAGTAAAACTCTTTGTCTAAAAAAAAAAAAAATTAGCCAGGTATGATGGCAGGTACATGTAATCCCAGCTACTCAGGAGGCTGAGGCGGGAGAATCGCTTTAACCTGGGATGCAGAGGTTGCAGTGAGCTGAGATCACACCATTGCACTTCAGCCTGGGTGACAGAGGGAGACTCCATCTCAAAACAAAAAAACAAACAAAAACAACTGGGAAGCTGACGTCTTTTTAGGTTACCTGCGTGTAGTAACATGTGCTTTTCTTCTAACCTTCCAGCCCAAGATGACAGCATATTAAAGTGAGTGACCCCGTGACCCTCTCTCTGGAGCAGCAGCGGATGAATAAAGCTTCCTGTGATGTGTGATACTCTGGCTCCTTCTCATTTGCTGTCACTGGTTGTCAAACTCCTAGGTTGAAGTTCTGTCCATCTCCCAGTTCACATGAGGTGGAAGACAGGGAGGGGGTTTCAAAAGTATTAATCCACGTGACCATTCACAGACCCAGAATGCATCATACAAACACAGCGAGAAGGACAGACGTGCGCTGCCTGTTCTGTCTGGGGCATCCAGGTGGGCGCCCCAAAGGGCATCTGTAATGGTCAGTCAGCTGGAGGCCTCATGAGTACTGGGGTTGTCTTGATTCTGAGTTCTAGGCTGCTGCTGTCAGCAGCCCAGACTCCTGGATGGGGAGAGGTGGGCACTGGCTGCTGCCCTTACAGTTGGAAGCTGGGTCCTCCACGATAACTCCTTGCCCCCACCTGCCACTTCACAAATCCTCCCTTTGATCCCAGGAGGTGGCCAGGTCAGACTTGGGACTAAAAGTCCAGTGATGTGACCTCATGAGGACAGGGCCTGAGTGCTGTTTGAGCTGTGCAGGAAGGTGGTCCTGTGGTGCCTGAGCGACTTCCCTCCCCAACAGGCTTCCTGGACTTCTCACCCTCCTGGCTGTGAGCTTGCCAACAACTCTAGCCCTTGGCCTGGTGGTTTGCAATGGATAGATTGAAGTTGCTACTTCCCAATTACATGCCTTGAACAAATCTAGGTTTGTAAAATGAGTTCATTTGCACGTGTGAGGCCAGAGGGAGGAGCAGCCTACAAGCTTTTCAGGACATTTGGTTAAGGTGAGGTTTGAGTGAGCAAGATGCTTTCACATCCTGTCCTGGCGTCCAGAGGGGCTGGTTGCAGGGTCCTTCAGAACCTCTTAGGAGCCCCTCATCCCAGTCCCAGGCTCTGGATACCAGGGGTCTCTGACCAGTGAGATGAAAATGAAGGCTGGGCACGATGGTTCACGCCTGTAATCCCAGCACTTTGGGAGGCTGAGGTGGGCAGATCACGAGGTCAGGAGTTCAAGACCAGTCTGGCCAACATGGCAAAACCCCGTCTTTACTAAAAATATAAAAATTAGCTGGTTGTGGTGATGGGTGCCTGTAATCCCAGCTACTCAGGAGGCTGAGGCAGGAGAATTGCTTGAACCCAGAAGGTGGAGGTTGCATTGAGCCAAGACCATGCCGCTACATTCCAGCCTGGGTGACAGAGTGAGACTGTCTCAAAACAAAAAATCCAGCACCCCTTTCCTGCAGGCCTCTGGCGGTGCTGGGCACGTCTGCTGCTCTCCTACACCCACCCCAATGACCCCATCTAGTTCTAAGTGTCATTGTCAGGAGCAAATGCTTTGGAGCTCCCATCATGAGTTGAACATCCTGAATTTAACATAATTCCCATTTCAACTGGGAAGTCCATTTCTTTGCCTCTGTCCTTTACTCCAGGCTCACCAATATTTAGTCATGGGGGTGCACAGGCATTGGCATCCAGCCCCGCCCTCCCCTCCTGGTGCCATCTGGAGCCATCAGAGCCACTGCGTGGTGTTCATTACAGATCATTTCTGCTCAGACCACTGAAGTTGGATGGCCGCTCTACCTGTGGCCTTGACCTTTCTGGCAGAATTTTTCTGATGGGTCAAATGTAGTGTGGCTTCTGCTATCATTTTACCACAAATAATGGGCAAGTGGTTTTCTGTTTATTTTATTCTGAATTTCTGAGCATGTGTGTTTTTCTAAACCAGATGAGAAACGGCCTGTGTCCATCTGTCTACCTGTATACACATATGTACATGTGTGGCTGCAAATGTTCTCAGTGATTTCAGAGTTCATGCATGGACCCTTTTCAAAGACCTCCCAGTGGTAACTATCCAAAAACGATGAGTAATGTAAGCTACAATTTATTCACAGTTGGCTTCAGTTTATAAAAACACGCATGGTGGCTCATGCCTGTAATCCCAGCACTTCAGGAAGCTGAGGCGGGGTGATCATCTGAGGTCAGGAGTTTGAGACCAGCCTGCCCAATATGGTGAAACCCCATCTGTACTGAAAATACAAAAATTAGTTGCGTGTGGTGGCGGCGCCTGTAGTCCGAACTACTCAGGAGGCTGAGGCACGAGAATCGCTTGAACCTGGGAGTTGGAGGTTGCAGTGAGCTGAGATTGTGCCAGGGCACTCCATCCAGCCTGGGTGACAGAGCAAGACTCCATCTCAAAAAAAAAAAAAAAATTAAAATATCCAAAATGATCTTCAGTCATTTTCTTGGACTTCCTAACCTCTGGTAGCAAATGGCCACAGGCAGAACCCACATCCTAGTGGGTGAAGACTGAGGGAGCCATCGGGTCCCCACAGGCTGGTGCTCACAGGATACAGCAGGTTGAAGACTTGGGTGCTGGGCCGCCATTGCAGATTTCTGTGCCTACTGCAAGGGAAGACGGAAGATGGTGAGTGGGACCACCTGTGCACACCAGCCCTGTTCGTTCCCTCCTGCTTGGTGTGACCTCTACCAACCCCTGCAGGAGGAATGACAGTGCCTGGGCCTGTGACCAGTTCAAGCTGATTAGCCAGGCTGAGCCTTTCTTAGTGCTTTAGCCCCTGTTGACACTGTGCCCTGATTATGCTCGTCATGGCCTTCCACAGCCCTGAAGTCTCCTTGTTTATGTAGCATGCGATAGCGGGAATAGCATGGGGTAGGGGAATAGCATGGGATAATGGGAATAGCGTGGGGTAGTGAAATGGCATGAAATAGGGGAATAGCATGGGATAGTGGGAATAGCATGGGATAGTGGGAATAGCATGGGGTAGGTGAATAGCATGGGGCAGTGAGAATAAATAGCGTGGCATAGTGGGAATAGCATGGGGTAGTGGGAATAGCATGGCATAATGGGGATAGGGGAATAAATAGCATGGCATAGGGGAATAGCATGGGATAGTGGGAATAGCATGGGGTAGGGAAATAGTATGGCATAGGGGACTAGCATGGAGTAGTGGGAACAGCATGGCATAGGGGAATAGCATGGGGTAGTGGGAATAGCATGGCATAATGGGGATAGGGGAATAAATAGCATGGCATAGGGGAATAGCATGGGATAGTGGGAATAGCATGGGGTAAGGAAATAGTATGGCATAGGGGACTAGCATGGAGTAGTGGGAATAGCATGGCATAGGGGAATAGCATGGGGTAGTGGGAATAGCATGGGGTAGTGGGAATAGCATGGCATAGTGGGAATAGCATGGGGGAGGGGAATAAATAGTGCAGCATAGTGGGAATAGCATGGGGTGGGGAATAGCATGGGGTAGTGGGAATAGCATGGTGTGGTGAAGAATAGCATGGGACAGTGAGAATATCATGGGGTAGGGAAACAGCATGGCATAGGGGAATAGCATGGCATAGTGAGAATAGCATGGCATAGTGGGAATAGCATGGGATAGTGAGAAGAGCATGGGGTAGGGAAACAGCATGGCATAGGGGAATAGCATGGGGTAGTGGGAATAGCATGAGACAGTGAGAATAGCATGGGGTAGTGAGAATAGCATGGGGTAGTGAGAATAGCATGGGATAGGGGAATAGCATGGGGTAGTGGGAATAGCATGAGATGATGGGAATAGCATGGTGTGGTGAAGAATAGCACGGGACAGTGAGAATAGCATGGAGTAGGGAAATAGCATGGCATAGGGGAATAGCATGGGATAGTGGGAATAGCATGAGATAATGGGAATAGCATGGTATAGTGAAGAATAGCATGGGATACTGGGAATAACATGGGGTAGGGAACTGGCATGGCATAGGGGAATAGCATGGGACATCGGGAATAGCATGGGTAGGGAAATAGCATGGGGTAGTGGGATAAATAGCATGGCATAGTGGGAATACCATAGGGTAGCTGGAATAGCATGGGGTAGTGGGAGCAGCATGGGGTAGTGGGAATAGCATGGGGTAGCTGGAATATCTTTGGGTAGTGGGAGCAGCATGGAATAGTGGGACTAGCATGGGGTAGCGGGAATAGCGCGGGATAGTGGGAGCAGCATGGGGTAGTGGGAGCAGCATGGGGTAGTGGGAATAGCATGCCAAACCTCAGAGCTAAGGTAGCCAATTGCGGGCAAATGGCAAGACCACGATGCCTTTGGGATTTGAACTTGGGGGTGTGCTGACTTGTTACAACTTGTTATATGTGTTTTATAAAGAATGTAACATGTAGTTACTTCTTTAGTGAAAAATGGGGTTCATCGGCTAGGAACAGGAAAATTTTCAGTTCGGGTTTGCTACCAAGATGGAGTCAGCTGCTGCTCTCCCCTGCCGTAGCCCCGCTCCCTGCACCATGGCCCTGTCCACCTCGGGGCTGCTTGAAAGTGGCTCTGCTTTTCTCCATTTTAACTCTGCTCTGCGCCCTGTCTTTTCACTTTGTCTTGGGAGAGTCACCGAGTCCCTGCCCCGCAGGCCACACAGAGCCAGACCTTTCTTGAGGGCCACCCTCTCCTCCTCCTTCTTCTCCTCCTCCAGAGCCTTCACTTTGGCCTCGTACTCATCAGCCAGTGCCTTCCACTCCTTCCTGTTGTTCTGCAGTCGGTCGAACATGGGCAGGATCTCTTCGTGGAAACGGGAGAACTCCTGAGGGGGGTCGAGAAGGCACCACGAGTCCTGTCCTGCCTGCTCTCCGAAAGTAAGATAGCCCTTCCCCAGCCCCTCCCCCTCGTAGGGGAACTGCCTGGCGGGAGGAGGGAGCGCCACGGAGGGGTCACCTTCCCAGCAGAGCCCTACGAAGGGAGAAACCTTGGGGCTGGTGTTGGTGACATTAAAGCAGGGAGCTTTAGGGTGTGAATGCTTAAGCCGCAGTGTTGCAGGGAGAGGAACCCAAGAATGAGCAGAACAGCTCAGAGGGTGGGGGCAGGGTGCTGGCCAGAGGAGTGGTGGGCGCAGGTGGACAGCAGGCCCTGCAGTGCCTTCTCCCGTCCCTCCCCCTGACATACGGCACACATCATGCAACACACCACACGTGTGTACTCGCGCACATCACACATGGAGTGTGGCGGGGTGGGGAAGGCAGTGGGGGGCACCTGCAGTGGGGTCGTGACCTGCGGCCACTTCAGGCCCAAATATCCTCCCTTGTCCCACCTTCTCCCTAGCACTGATGACCCAGGGCGGGGAGTGGGCACGTCCCGCTCCAGGACAACTTCATGTGGAACCCATGGCATCCTCCTTGGGGCGTGGATTCCATCACCAGGGAGAGCAGCCGGAGGCAGGTGGCTCTTGTGGGCATCACACCGGGGCCCCACGGTCAGACCCCTGCCCCAGCGAGTCTCCCCCTCAGTGCCCGCCTTGCATCTTTGGAGACTCAGCTGGCATCGGACTGTGGCAGATTAGCAGGGATGTGGCTCCTCCTGCTTTTCCAAACGCCACTGCGGGCAGGCACACCAGCAGACAGGCCGACCCAGCCCCGCCTCGAGGGTTCACAGACATGGGACGAATGAACCCACAGGGCTGCAGCCAGGGCCCCCAAAACAGAGTGTGCTGGCTGCGGCGGGGGCCACTGAGGAGGAACTTCTGGGGTGGGCCTGGAGGCCATCGGAGGACATTCTGGGCTGGGAAAGGGCTCAGAGCTTCCAGGGGCGCAGCAGGGTGAGGACGGGCTGGGGCACTTGTGGGGGTACGGACACTGATGTTCCTCCTCGAGAGCGGCATGAAGCCAGCACCGGCATCCCTGCTCCAGTGAGGACGCCCGCCGGGCCCCTGTGTGAGTCCACGCGACTCCAGCCCACGCCCCCTTGCCTGCTCCCAGCCACACTGCCCCAGTCACCTCGGAACACCCGTGAACCACGAACCTTGTACACAAATGTGCACACGAAGTCGATGAAGCCCACTTGGAGCTTGGGGAGCTCGGCCGCCTTGTTTCGGTCCATCATAGGCTGGTGGGAGGAGCAGAGGGCGGGAGAACAGTGACAGGGAGGTAGCTCCTCGGACCCCGCCCAGCCCCCTGACCCTGCGACACAGATGTGCTTATGGAGACACAGCCTGGGACGGAGCCTGCCCGACAGAAACTGGCTCTCGGGAAGGGAAGCTGACACCCTCCCCCTTGGCCAGCTGCTCCACAGCTCCTAGGAACTGTGGGCAGCTCCTTCCCACAGCTGCTGTTGGCTCCAGCCCATGGTCCCCTGAGGGCCGCTCCCTCTTGGCTCTGGGGACCCTTCTTGCAAATGGGGAGAGGCAGGGAGGGGGATGGCACTGCACACAGTGCCGAGCCTGGACAAGCTGCACTGCCCAGACACTTGGCTGACCAGGACCTTGCCATGCACTCGCCTGGGGCAGACGTGCTCTGGAGCTGTTTCTAGTGTCAGACCCTGAGTGCCCTGGGCTATCTGTCAGTCCCCTCACAGCCTCCCCATGGAGGGTGAACCACACAGGACTCTAGAGGCCGGGTCCAGGGGATGAACCTGCTGCCTGTCCTTCCCCTGTGGGGCTTTGCTGACCAACCAAGGCCCCCTTTCCTGCCGAGGCTGCATCTGGCCTAAGCCCTCTCCACTGCAGGCTCCAGACAGCCTGTCACCACCCACTGGAGCAGGTGTGTGAGAAAGCACAGCTCCCACCTGGTCCACGTGGGGCTGGGCAGCCCTGCCTCTGCTGTTCCCCGGCGCCTATCCTACTTCTCCCATTTGCTGGCGCCTCTCCTGCTGCCAGCAGGTATCCAGACCCTGCTGCTAACCTGAGGACCCTGGCATTGTCCATCATACCACAGCGTGGGCCCGGGACACTCCCCATGCGTTCTCTGCCCCAGCACCCTCCCCAGGGCTTTCCTGGGGCATGGCTCGCGGCCCCGCTGGGGTTCACCTGCAGAGCTGTCTGGACCCAGAGGCTCTTGGTGATGAGCCAGTGGCCCTCGTTCCTTCAGTGCCAACGATGTCACCTCTGCATAAGCATCGCTCAAGCCACAGCTGCACCCAGATCCGAGCCACCCATACGCATGTCACGTGACCCCACAAACTGAGATAAAGCCCCAGGACCTCAGAACCCCCTGCCTGACCCCTAGCCAGGACCCGAGGCTCCCGAGGACCAAGAGGGGTCTCTAACGCCCATTTCAGGAGTGGAAGGTTCCAGAAGCAGCACTCACAATGGGCTGCTGATCCAAGACTGTCCTTTCCAAGTCACCTTGCTCCCAGAACTCAGCAGCCACAAGGAGTGCGACCTGGAGGCACAGGAAAGCAGCTGCCTGTGGAGCTCTGAGCCCATGCGGAGGGGCCTGGTTCCGCCCCGTGAGGCTCTGAGCCTCGAGCCTCGATCTTCTCCTCCCCAGGCCCCCAGGGTCCTCACCAAACAGGGCTCTGGTTGGGCACACTGCAGCACCCCCACCCTTGCCACCCTGGCCTGGCCCAGAGGCGGAGGAGGAGGCAGCCCTCAGCGCTCCTTGCAAACAATGGTCTTTCGTCTGCGAGGCTCCCATTGCCCCCCACCTCCCCCGCCAGCAGTCCCCTGTGCTGAGAGGTGCGGACTCTGGGTCTGGAGGGCCCTGTGTCCTAACCTTGCTCTGGACTTCCCAGGGCTTGGTGATGGCAGAGAGATCACAGGCTGTCATCATCATGGCCCTACAGACACACAAGCCAGCATGAGTGCTGATGGACATGAGTGCTGATGGGCATGAGTGCTGATGGGCATGCATGCTGATGGGCATGAGTGCTGATGGGCATGCATGCTGATGGGCATGAGTGCTGATGGGCATGTGTGCTGATGGGCATGAGTGCTGATGGGCATGTGTGCTGATGGGCATGATGGGCATGTGTGCTGATGGGCATGAGTGCTGATGGGCATGAGTGCTGATGGGCATCTGCTCAGGGCAGGTGGTCTATATGTGTTTTCTTTTTTGAGATGGAGTCTTGCTCTGTCACTTAGGCTGGAGTGCAATGGCGCGATCTCAGCTCACTGCAACTTCCACCTCCCGATTCTCGTGCCTCAGCCTCCCGAGTAGCTGGGATTACAGGCGCCCGCCTCCACACCCGACTAATTTTTATATTTTTAGTAGAGACGGGATTTCACCATGTTGGCCAGGCTGGTCTCGAACTCCTGACCTCAGGTGATCCACTCACCTTGGCCTCCCAAAGTGCTGGGATGACCAGCCTGGGAAGGCGCTGGCTGTGAATCACCATTTTACAGGTGAAAAAGTGGAAAGTCAAAATGAAGTAAGTTATTGCCAAGGGCTACAGACCAAGGCAGTGCCTGTGCGCTCCCCACCTCTGCACCCTCTCCCTGAGCGCTGGGGGGAAATAAGGACGGTGCATTTGTTTCACAGGCCTCTAGGAGCTGCCCCAACCGGCTCTTCCTGCTCCAGAGCGTCTGGGGAGGGCTGCAGGGTTAACCAGCTGATGAGTGGGTCCGGTCCCTGCGGGGGAAGGACAGCCCTCGTGCCCCCTCCGCCCGCGCTCACATGACGATCTCCTTGCGGGTGGTCTCCAGGGACAGGTACTCCACCCAGCTCTTCTTGTCCTCGTAGTTCTTGGACTCATCCACGATCTTCTGAAACATCGCTCTCTTCCTGAACCCAGGAACAAGGGAGGTGCAGGTGGGAGCAAGTGTGGAGACCCCGCCCCAAGCGCCCGTCTGCAGGGAGGAGCGCAGCCGGAGCGAGGCCCCATCGGGGTGTGCGGGACCAGCCGGCAGGGACAGAATCCGGGGCTGCGTCCCCCGGGCTAAACGGCCGCTGCGCCCCCGTGTCTGCTGGGGGTCCCAGGCTTCCCGCCCGCCCCGCGAGGCGCCCCTCCCGGGAAGGCGCGCACTTGAAGTACAGGGCCAGGTCCGTGGCGATGATGGCGATGTCCATCAGGTGGATCACGTGCTCGTGCTGCCGCCGGTTCAGGTTCTGGTAGATGTTCAGGGTCTGCAGAGGTCGTGCCCAGCGCGTCAGGCGCCCTGCGGTCACCTCTTGGGGTGCCCGGGGACCCCGCCCCCTCCGCCCCAACTGCCTGTGCCTCTCACGCCCTCCGGCCCTCGGTGGGCGGGACCCCTAAATCCTCCTGCTGCTCAGGGCCCTCCTCAGGGTGCCCAGACCTCCGCCAGCGGCTCCCGCCCGGGGTCGTCGGCTTGGGACGCAGATGGCCTCAGAGGTCACCACCGGGGACGGCAGGGAGGGGGCCGCTGAGGGTCCAGGTCCTTGGGGGCCACTCAGGGCTTGGCTGCCCCTCATTCCCCCGCTGGTGGGTCCCAGGCCGCTTCCCCCTCGGCTTCCACCCCACCCCACGAGGGGTCCTTTCCAGATGTGGCTCAAGCCCCACAAGCGTCTTCCCAGAGCCTCCGATGCACCTGCCCCCAGCCTCGGCCCTGGGCCTTCTCTGCCGCCCTCACCCAGTGCTCACCCACCCAGTGCTCACCCTCCGCATCAGAACCCTGCTCCGCAGGATAGGGCTCTGCGGTCCTGCGGACGCTGCATCCCCAGCGCCCACAGCAGAAACCGAAAACGAGGATACCAACCTCCTCGGAGAGCAGGAACTTCCCAAACTCCAGGTGGTGCCGCTCCAAAATCGAGGAGCCGTGGAGTTTAGCCAAGGGATTCTGGGACCTGTCACACAGGTGGTGGGGGTGAGGCTGATGGGACCTGCCCTCAGCCCACCCTCTGCTCTGCAGCCCCTCCAGATGAGCCCCACTTTCTTTCTTTCTTTTTTTTGAGACAGAGTCTGGCTCTGTCACCCAGGCTGGAGTGCAGTGGTGCAGTCATGGCTCAACACAGCTTTGACCTCCTGGGCTCAAGTGATCCTCCCACCTCAGCCTCCTAAGTAGCTGGGACCACAGGCGTGCGCCACCATACACAGCTATTTTTTTTTTTTTTTAAGTTTTTGTAGAGGAGAGATCTTGCCATATTGCCCAGGCTGGTCTCGAACTCCTGGGCTCAAGCAGTCTGCTCGCCTTGGCCTCCCACAGTGCTGGAGTACAGGTGTGGACCACTGCCCCGGCTGTGGACTCCACTTTCTACATAGTCTGCTATGCGGAGCCTGATTCATGCCAAGGGCGTGGAGTTGATGGAGGGCTAGTTCACACGCCTGCCTGCGGTGCCTACTTCATCTGGTACAGGTTGTTGGTGCCGCGGTGGTCGATGTCGTGGCACAGGCCGGCTGTCACCATGGCGAAGGCCTCCAGGTCTGTGTAGTAGCTCTTCAGTTTGCCGGTCTGTAGAGACAGGGCCGCCTTGCTCACCGGTCCTGGCTCCAGCAGGGTGGGGAGTGGTGAGGGGCTGGGATGGCAGAGGAGTCGGCCCGGGTGCCCTCCAACCACTGCAGGACTTGGGGGCGGGGTGTGCGGTGTCAGAGGGCATTGCCCTCCTCTATCCCTCTGCCCTGGGAGGACCCCCATCTCATCCCCCCGGGTGCATGAGCGCTGCCCTTGGTACCAGGAGGGCCTGCACAACCCTGGTCATTCTGGCAGCCACGCACCATAAGCAGCGTGAACATCGTCTGGGCCACGTTGAAGCCGTGACGCCAGTTGTGGTAGGTGATTCTCCGGTACCCTTTGCTGATGGAGAACAGGAACCGCACCAGGACCTAGGGGAGCCGAGAGGACACAGGGCTCCGGCGGCCAGTGTGTAAGTCGCCAGAGTGGCACATGTGGTTGACTTCATAGTGGAAGCTCTGCTCCATGCCGTCAACCCCACACCCTGTCTCCTGGACTCCCCGACCTTCCCCAACCCTGCATTTCCCCCTGGCCTCCGCTGGCCTTCCTGGGTAGGGGCTGCCACATTGGCACCTATGGGGTGGAGCCAGGCAGGGTAGGAGCTGAGAACAGCCCCAGCCTTCAGGGGCTGCCCGGCCTCCATCCGACTGCCTGGCCTCAAGCTGGGAGGAGGACCCCTGGGGACACAGCATATTTTAAGATGTCAGTTTTAGGCATGGACATTTGAATGAGCAGAATGTGTGGGCTGCAGGCTGGGATGGTAGAGCCGACGTCTGCAGGGCAAGAGAATGCTGGTCACTGGGAGCTTTTCCTGCAGCCATTGTGATTTTTAGGGTCAGAAAATTATTTGGAAATATTTTTCATTCTGCAAATATTTCTATACATCTTTTCTTGAGTGTTTTCCCTTAGTATTTAGTAAAATTTATTTTGAAAATGCCGGCCTGCTGCACCTGTTCTCAGAGGGGCATGAGAAAAGAGGATTCTCTTCCTTGGGCTGTGGGAAGCCCCCTGAGATGCAACGTTGGAAGCAGGGCAGAGCAGGAGAACCCAGGGAGGGCACAGAGTTATGGACGAGGGCTGGGAAAGCCATGGGGTCTCCGAGGAGCGCCGCTGCGGCCAAACCTGGATGGCCGCTTTGTGCTCTCTGTTTAGGTGACGGGATGCCTCCATTTCCTCAGCACCCCACACCAGATCCCCTGTGATTGCCGGATGATGTGCCTAATGATCAAATCTATTCACCATCCATCTGCTGTCCACCCATCCATTCACCCATTCATCGACCCATCTATTAATTCATGAATTGACCCACCTACTCATCTATCACTCATCCACCCACTTCTCCTTCCATCCATCCATCCATCCATCCATCCATCCATCCATCCATTCACTTATCCAACCATCCAACTACCACTGGCCCACCCACCCATCCACCCATTTATCCAGCCATCCAACTACCACTGGCCCACCTGCCCATCCACCCATTTATCCAACCATCTAACTACCATTGGCCCACCCGCCCATCCACCCATTTATCCGACCATCCAACCGCCACTGGCCCACCCGCCCATCCATCCATTTATTCTTTGTTTCTTTCTGCTTACCTGTTTGCCTGCCTTCTTTCCTTCCTTCCTTCTTTCCTTCCTTCCTTCCTTCCTTCCTTCCTTCCTAACCTCCCTCCTTCCTTCCTGCTTTCCACCCACCCAGCCACCCATCAATCCAGCCATCCAATTATTTGTTTTATGCTTACTTCCCGTATGCATTTTACCTGTTCTGTGATGAACATGTCTGCCTTCTAAACTTCCTGTGGGATCTGGAACCCCCAATTCCGTTCCCATTATCTCCTGGGGAAACTGAGGCCGTGACCACATCCCCATCCCCACATCCTGGGCGCCCTCAGGGACCTGACTATGCGCCCTGCGGTGTCTCCCACCTCCTGGGGGATCTGGAATTTTCGGACCACGCCCAGCTCGTAGTACATCTGGATGCCACATTTGACCAGGTCCAGTTCAGTGCACTCCAGGTCAGAGAAGTGGAATTCGTAGATGTCAAATGTGGTGGGCCCTGGCAGCTCCTCCTTCTGTGGGAGGGATTGTGGGCTGAGGGAAGTTGGCTTGCCACAGCCCCCACTTACTTCTCATCCTTTCTTCTCTCAGGATCCCCTGTCAAGCCTCAGACACCCCAGGCATCTATGAGGAGACGTGTCATTCCGGCGCTCCAGCCTGTATCCCAGGCTGCTCACACGCCCCCGTGACTCAGCCTCACTCTCCCCTCTTCTACCCTGTGGCCCAACAGTGAAGAACTTGCCCAGTTGGGTGGACAGGGTGATGTTGAAATAAGAAAACACAAAGGTGTGCACATGAAAAGAAACACACACACACGGATACAGACACACACGTGACACAGGCACACCTGGACACATGGCCACTCCCGTGAATACAAAGGCACCAGTGTGGACACACAGGCGCACACATGAGCACCCAGGCACACCCACAGACACGCAGGCACACACGTGCAGACTCACACATGTAGGCTCACACACAGCCATGAGGTAACACACACAATAGTGGACTCACTAGCACATTCCCATGCTCGGCCCAAGGCCTCCTCACAAGGCACACGGCCCCGGGAGATTCTGGGTGAATTGCACAGGCAGACACAGGATGATGGGGACACCATGTAATCCCCACACTGATCCAGCAATGGTCTCTGGGAGACACACAAGCATGTGTCTCTATATACCCATATGCACACACATGCGCACACAATACACACCCACCTGTGCACACATGAGCACACACACATAAACACCCATGTGTGCGCACACACACGTGCACACCCCCCCACATATGTACACGTGCATACTCATATGCATGCACACACATGCACACCCACATGTGCACACACATGCACATAGACATCCACATGTGCACACACACACGTGCACATGTGTACACATCTGTGCACACACACACAGACACCCCCGTGTGTGCACACATGCAGATGCACACACACTGGGTGTTGCAGGCACCTAGGCACTCGACAGCAGAAATGACGTAGACGGACACTTAGTCCAAGTCAGGCCCACTAAACATCTGGTGAAGACTAAACATCTGGCAAAGCACAGAGGAGACAGGAAGACACGAAGATACACTCAGGAGTGCAGACATCAAACCCACATTCTGGTCATGCAAACACTCAGAGACACACTGGCTGAGACTGAAAGCTTAGGTAGACACACGTACACTGAGGTGCTTAGATACACAAGTACACACACACACAGAGCACCAACATCCCCGATGTCACTGTGTGTGCAAAGCACCCTCGGGTCCCGGAGAATGGAGAATGCTTCCTCCCAGCCTCACACGTGCCCGGCCTCCACGGGAGGGACGGGAGTGAGGTTCTTACCAGGATTTCGCCCAGCTCGTCCTCATCGCAGTCAGCAGGCTCCTTCCCCAGGCGGGCTCTGGTTGGCTAGCACAGAGACACAGATGTGTCACAAGAAGGAGCCTCGCGTGTGGGACAAGGTGACAGCAGTGCGTCCACCCCGTGTGAGCTGGAGGAAGGTGCTGCCAAGAGCTCATGCTTTCTCCTTGGGAAGGCCGTGGCAGCCTCTGATCTGGAGACAAACGACCGTGTGCACGGCCTGCTCACTTTCCCACCTGCCCTGTCTCTTGGGCACTGCTTTACAGTCCTCAGGTGTAATGATGGGACTCTCTCATGATGACCAGGAGGGCTCTGGCCACACAAGGCCACACTGGCTGGGGAGATCGAGCACAGGGAAGGGGTACCGGAGCTATGCAGACAGAGAGATCTCAGGGGGCATGCCAGGGCTGTACTCGGCTCTGGCTCCAGGGCCGTGCCCTCGCCACACAGAGAGAGCTGTGACCCCTGGGTAGCCTGGCCCCACTGCACACCTGTGACCCCTGGGCGACCTGCCCCCACTGTGACCCCTGAGTGACCTGGCCCCCCACTGCACAGAGGGAGCCATGACCCCTGGGCGACCTGCCTCTGCCGCACATCTGTGACCCCTGGCGATCTGTTCCCACCGCACAGCTATGACCCCTGGGTGACGTGCCCCTGCCGCACAGCCGTGACCCCTGGGTGACCCCTGGACGACCTGCCCCCGCCGCACCAGGATGAGCTGGATCTCGTCCCTGTCACACTTCACGTGGTAAAGGACCATGTCCTGTGCGATGTCCTTGCGGTTCTCCAGCTTGTTCATCTTGTCGTGGGTGTCGGTGTTCATCACTGACCAGCCCAGGAACTGTGTCAGGGACTGGAGGGGGTGGCAGTGTCACCGGCGCTCAGTGCTCCTGGCGCGCCCCCTCCCGTGTGCCCGTGTGCCCGGGCCCGTGGCTTGGCAGGCAGGTCCTGGGGCTGCCACCGTGGTGTTGCAGTGCTTCCGTGCAGGGTCTCCCGGGTGCTCTACAGAGTCCCCTGCCCGGGGGGGGGCCCTTTGTCATCCTCTCCCTGGCCGCACGCTGCACCACACGTACATAACACGCACATGAGCACGCACGCACGGCTGAATGCGTGGCAGGGAGGCCCCCATACTGCACAGGCCCCACCCCTCGCAGGGCATCCCCGGCGGAACCACGTCTGCCCAGGTGCTTACCTCCATGAGAACCTCGTCCTGTTCATCAAAGGGCTTCCCGTCTTTCCTGTTGTAAAACGTGGCGACCCCCACGATCTCCTCCTTCTTGTTGACAATGGGCATGGACAGCACATTCTTGATGAGCCACCCAGAGTCATCCAGGGCCCCTTCCTGCGGGAGCGGTGTCCAGAGCTGAGCTCTGCCCTGAGGCTGGCCCTGACCCAGTGTGGCCGGGGAGAGTGACCTCACGTCTTCTCCCCTAGAGCCGTGACAACTGGACTCATTCCTGTCTCTGCTCTCTGCATTCCCTCTCTCCCGCTCTCCCTCTCTGCATTTGGAGTTTATGTCCATGGTTTTTGTGTCATGATATTTTCCCACTGGAGGAGGTAGAGGCCGTTTTCCCACCAGGGGTGGTTTCACAGATGTGTGTGTGGGGGCTGCGGGCACGGCCTCACGGGTGTGTGTGGGGGCTGCGGTCACGGCCTCACAGGTGCGTGTGGGGCTGGGGTCCCGAGGAGCCGCTCTCCGTCCCGTGTGTGGCTGAGTGCTCTGCTGTCACCCTCTTAAAGTTCTTCATAATTAATTGCTAATCAAGGGGCCCCATGTTTTTATTTGCCCTGGACCCTGGGAATGATATGGTTGCTCCTGTCTCCCATCCCACGGGTCCTGGGCCCGGCCAGTGAAATATGGACGGTGGGCTGGTTCCCAGAGGAGGCCCCCAGGGACAAAGTGTGTTTGGACCAGCCCGGTTGGCCCTCCACCTTCCCCAGGAGTGAGCCTGCCCTGGCCATGCAGCCCCAGATGGACGTGCGTGGAGCAGACTCAAACCCTTGTCCAGCCAAGCCCTGTCTGGCCCAGCGAACCCAGCGAGTCCAGCTAAGATCAGCTTAGCCCCACTGAGCCTCAGCCGACCTCCAGACCAGTGAGCATGAAATACAGGCTTCTGGCCAGCTGCTGGGACTTCGAACTTGTTTCTTTTTTGTTTTTTTGAGACGGAATCTTGCTCTGTCACCCAGGCTGGAGTGCAGTGATGTGATCTCAGCTCACTACCACTTCCACCTCCCGGATTCAAGCAATCCTCCTGCCTCAGTCTCCTGAGTAGCTGAGATCACACCCAGCTAATTCTAATTCTTTTTTTTTTTTTTTTTGAGACGGAGTCTCGCTCTGTCGCCCAGGCTGGAGTGCAGTGGCGCGATCTCGGCTCACTGCAAGCTCCACCTCCTGGGTTCCCGCCATTCTCCTGCCTCAGCCTCCCGAGTAGCTGGGACTATAGGCGCCCGCCACCTCACCCGGCTAGTTTTTTGTATTTTTTTTTAGTAGAGACGGGGTTTCACCGTGGTCTTGATCTCCTGACCCTTTGATCCGCCCGCCTTAGCCTCCCAAAGTGCTGGGATTACAGGCGTGAGCCACCGTGCCCAGCCTTTTTTTTTTTTTTTTTTTTTGAGACGGGGTCTCACTGTGTCACCCAGGCTGGAGTGCAGTGGCCGGATCTCAGCTCACTGCAAGCTCTGCCTCCTGGGTTCACGCCATTCTCCTGCCTCAGCCTCCCATGTAGCTGGGACCACAGGCGCCCACCACCACGCCTGGCTAATTTTTTTTTTGTATTTTTAGTAGAGACGGGGTTTCACCGTGTTAGCCAGGATGGTCTCGATCTCCTGACCTCGTGATCCGCCTGCCTCGGCCTCCAGAAGTGCTGGGATCACAGGTGTGAGCCACCGTGCCCAGCCTCTAATTATTTTTTGTATTTTTAGTAGAGACAGTGTTTCACCATGTTGGCCAGGTTGGTCTTGAACCCCTAACCTCAGGTGATCCACCTGCCGCGGCCTCCCAAAGTGCTGGGATAACAGGCGTGAGCCACCACACCGGCTGAGGTTGTTTCTTAAGTGGCAAAAACTAATTCACTTCATTATTGCTGAATCAAAACCTCTTCTTTTGTAAGCAAGTATTATTTCTACCAAGGCACGGACAGATACCTGAAATGTGAACATTTCATCAGCGGAAGCATTCATGATGTTACAAATCTGAAAAAGGATCAAAAAACGATTTCATCCAAAGCAGCTGAGGGTCTATCATGATCTAAAATGGCCTATGTGGCCCTGAGGTGAGCTTCTTTTTTTTTTTTTTTTTTTTTTTTTTGAGACGGAGTCTCGCTGTGTCTCCCAGGCTGGAGCGCAGTGGCGTGATCTCGGCTCACTGCAAGCTCCGCCTCCCGGGTTCACGCCATTCTCCCGCCTCAGCCTCCCGAGTAGCTGAGACTACAGGCGCCCGCCACCACGCCCGGCTAGTTTTTTGTATTTTTAGTAGAGACGGGGTTTCACCATGTTAGCCAGGATAGTCTCGATCTCCTGACCTCGTGATCCACCCGCCTCGGCCTCCCAAAGTGCTGGGATTACAGGCTTGAGCCACCGCGCCCGGCCGAGGTGAGCTTCTAAGTAGGCAAAGCAGAGCAGCTGGGGGCTCGCTGAGGCACACGGAGGCCGGCCAGGAGCCTGGGACGTGGCAGAGACAAGGACAAGCACACATCGCTGCACCCAGCGAGGGTAAGGCTGTGGGGGCTCCAGACAGCACGGGACTCACAAAGCCGCTTTCCGCCACGTAGCTTGGAAGGCCGCTGGCCAGGGCCCAGTGATCGGCTGGGGGTGTGCTGCGGGCAGAGAGCAGGGGTCAGATGGGCCAGGCCGGACTGGACGTGTGCGTGCACGGGTCACATGGACTGGACATGTGTGTGCTGGGGTGAGAGGGGCTGGGCTGGACTGGACGTGTGTGTGCAGGGGTCAGGTGGGCCAGGCCTGGGTTGGACGTGTGTGTGCAGGGGTGAAAGGGGCCGGGCCAGGATGGACGTGTGTGTTCAGGGGTGAGGGGCTGGGCTGGGCAGGACGTGTGTGTGCAGGGGTGAGGGGCACCAGGCCGGGCTGGACGTGTGTGTGCAGGGGTGAGAGGGGCCGGGCTGGGCTGCACGTGTGTGTAGGGGTCAGAAGTGCAGGGCTGGCCTAGATGTAGGTGTGCAGGGGTGAGAGGGGCCGGGCTGGGCAGGACGTGTGTGTGCAGGGATGAGAGGCACCAGGCCGGACTGGACATGTGTGTGCAGGGGTCAGAGGGACTGGGCTGGGCTGGACGTGTATGTGCAGGAGTCAGATGGACTGGGCATGTGTGCAGGGGTCTGGGGGTCTCTGGCGCAGTGTGCCATCCTCAGCATTTACTCTCTTCTCTGAGCTCCAGGGGGCTGAGGAGGCCAGGGTGCGGGTTGGAGGACGGCTGTGCTTCCTTCTCCCTCCTCCCCACGCTGCCATGCTGGGGCCCCTCGCTCTTGGAACCCTTCCCTCTCTGGAGGCTGTGTGGCTTCAGCCTGTCTTCTAGGACTCAGCGTTGGTGCCTGCCCTGCCACCCTGACCTTGACTTGTGCTCAAGCCTGGCACCTGGATCCTGGTTCCTGCTTGGGGTCTGGGGATAGGGTCCCGATAGGCTTATGGGATCACAGGGCCACTGGGCCACACAGCTGTCCCTCCCTTGGCTGGAGTCCTGCCCTGACCTCCGGACTGGACTTCCCTCCTCTTCCAGCCCCACAGGGCCAAGACTCGGCCTCCCAGCTGGAGGCTCCACTGTCTGGGTTGGGCTGGTGGAGACAGGGTCAGGTCCTGGAGCCTTCATGCTCAATTGGTGCTAACGAGGCCACCTGGACAGCTTGCCTGGTCCCTGGACGTCCACTCTGGATGTCCACAGTGACTCAGGCTCCTCCGCCGCCCACATCCTCCTCACCATCTCCCAGAACAGTGAGTTGGCTTCTGTCTCACCCCCCACTCCACTATGCCCCACGGCACACAGAGCACCACAGGTGGGGCCGGACCAGGCCGGCGCTGCTGACCACACCATGGGAGGCCCTGGGAGGATGGCCCTGGAGGCTGAGCCCGGGTCTGAGGGGTGGTCCCTCCCCCGGGGATGCTTCTGGCAAAACCCGGCACTTACGGAATGACCTTGATTTCCTCCTTGCCATGGAGGATGTAGTCGATCACTTTGTAGAAGACGATTTCCTGAGAAACAAAAGACCTCGGTCGGTGGGTTGCCTGGCCAAGCTCCACACGCACACACACAGTTACACACACACAGTTACACACACACAGTTACACACACACAGTTACACACAGACACACACAGCCTGGCCAAGCTCCACACGCACACACACAGTTACACACACACACAGTTACACACAGACACACACAGCCTGGCCAAGCTCCACACACACACACACAGTTACACACACACAGTTACACACACACAGTTACACACAGTTACATACAGACACACACAGCCTGGCCAAGCTCCCAGGGGCTCCCACATGCACACACACAGTTACACACATGCACACTCCCACACATGTAACTGTGCATGTGTACACACATGACGAGATGTTTCTGCCGTGCACAGGAATTCTACGAGCGTGGACGCACCCACACCCACGTCCACACACAAGCAGACCGTCACCAATACTCACGGGACACGCATCACACGCCGTGGTTTAGATCTGTCTTCCCAGTCTGTGTCTCACACAATCCCACGCACAAGCTGGGCCGGTACTCTCACACACACACACACACACCCTACACGTGCACAGGAGGTCCCACGCGGGGAGATGGGGCAGCAGGAGTCCCCGCAATCAGAGCCGACGTGGGCCTTCACAGCCAGCCTGGCGGCCCTCGTTTGGGGACCAGCCCTGGACACCCCATCCCTGGAGCGCAGCAGTAGGGGAGCCTGGTGGAGACGACAGACAGGCACCCGGGAGCCCCCCCCGCCAGTTCCCACCTCCCCAAACCCTACCCCTATCCCTCCTTCTCCTGCCCTGAAGTTGGAGCCAGGGAAGCAGAGGCATGTGGACGGGCCCTGGGCCCCTCCCCTAAGACTCACCCGGCCATCCGGCGTGCGTGGGCCTGAGTACGGCTGGGACTCTCCCATCAGCACAGGCCACACGTCAAAAAATTCCTGGGCAGAGAAGAGGTGAGGGTGGGGCGGTCAGCGTGGGACCTGGGTCGGGCCAGGCAGGGGGTCCCTGAGCCACCGAAGCCTCACCTTCTCCTTGGTCATGTCCAGGAGGCCCACAGAGTAGCGCTCACAGTTGAGGTAGGCCCGCACCGTGTAGAAGGCCTTGTGGAACTGCCTCTCGATGTCCGTCAGCTCCTCAAACACCTTGTTGGCCGACCACAGCAGCACCTGCAGGGAGGAGCACACCTGTGGGCCTGCGGCCACCCCACCCTCACGCCTGTCTGACCACAGCAGCACGGGGTCAACTCAAGCCTGACACACAGGTGCGCTCCCGCATCTGACCACCTGCCCAGCCGTGGAGCCCGGCACAGACCCTGATTGGCGGCTCCGTGGCCAGGTTTCATCTGAGCGTGTGGCACCCACACGCGCGGGGCCTGGGAACCGGCTGGCGGTGAGGCCTCCAGGCTGCGGTCACGTCCCTGATCACTCACGAGTGGACAAGCGGAAAGTGGAATCTGCTGCTTTGACCTTCAGAGGCAAACATCCCCTCATCACTCACAAGTGGACGAGTGGAAAGTGGAATCCGCCGCTTGGACCTACAGAGGCAGACATCCGACCAGCCCTTCTTCCTCCCGGCTGCTGCAGAACCGCCTGTGGCGAGCTGGGCTTTGAGAACATCCGGCCGTGGTTTCTGGATGTGGGGCCTCCTGTGGCTTCCGCTAAGTGTCTGAGAGTGAAGCGTTGCTGGCGCACTCCACGAGGTCCTGGCCAGACCCTGCGCAGGACGTCCCACCGCACGGGCCCCTGGCTGCTGGGTTAGCGCTGCCGCCAGGCTCAGACTCACCCCAGGGCCCTCCTGGGTCCACCTTTCTCTGCCTCCTTGGTCAAGGTCCAGACCCAGGCCCCTCCAGGCCCCGCCTTCTCACACTCGCGGCAGCTGCTGGGTCTCCTACCGCGTGGTGCCAGCTCCCTCTCCTCCGCTGCGGCGTCCTAGCCCGGCTCTCTCCCCACCAGGTCCTCTGAAGTTCCACCCCCTGGCACTCAGCTCATGGTGGGAACAGGACCAGGCTCTCCTGTTGCCAAGGGCAGTGAGACGTTCGTAGCTTTATTTCCCAATACATTGATTTTACTGATTTTAGTTTATATTCGGTTGAATAATTGTGTGTATTTATGGGGTTTATGTGTTACGGGGTTTGGTGTGATGTTCTGATCTATGTATTTGTTGCAGAAAGATTCAATTAAGCTAATCAACATATCCATCACCTCACCAACTTATTTTTTTGTGGTGAGAACATTGCAAATCGATTTTCTAGCAATTTGGTATATGACACAGTCATCCTTTGGTATCCTCAGGGAAACTGGTTCCAGGACGCCGCTCTGATATCAAAATCCGAGGATGCTCAAGTCCCAGATAGGAAATGGTCTAGAGTTTGCACAGAGGTTGCACACGCCCCCCACACCTTAAACCATCTCCGATGACTCAGCACCCAGTGCAATGCAATGCCATGAAAATGGCTGTTCTACTGTATCGTTTTACATTCTTATTGTTCTTTTAACTTAAAATTTTCCCACCTAATAAATCCTCGGAAGCAAACCGCACTTACCGAGCACCCTGTGTACTGTGATTAATAGCAGCGGTGGCCGCCATGCAGCGCGGCTGACCTTGAAGCCCACGGCTCCAGCTAACGAACACTTTGCACCCTTTGACCAATGTCTCTGCTTTCTCTCTTCCTGCCCCGGCCTCCTGCAACCCCCTTTCCACTCGCTGTTTCCATGAATTCAGGGTTTTTGGATCCCACACGTGAGTGAGATCCTTGCTTCTTTCGGCCAACGGCATCCTCCAGGTCCATGCACGTCACTGTTCTTCCCTGGTGACGTCCTCAGTGCCAGCTCTGCTGTTTCCAGAGCCCCTCCCTCCCTCCCTGCTGAGGCCCGGCCCCCCAGCAGCCCTCAAGCACCAGCCTCTCTCCACACGGTGTCTGACACCTTTTTCTCCCTGAAGCCTTTCCTGAGCCATGTTTCTCCAGTGACCCTGACCCCTGCCTTCCAATCTCCGCCCGGTCTGCAGCCTACACTGACTCCTGCCTCACCGATGGGCGTGGACCCTCCTCAGTGGCCTCTGCACTCTCCTGCCCTGGCCACAGTCACGGTCCTGGAGCCGCCCTGGCCGCAGTTTTGGTCCCGGAGCCGCCCTGGCCGCAGTCACCGTCATTGAGCCTCCCTGGCTGCAGTCACGGTCGTGGAACTGCTGCTGGTGCCACCCTCAGCAGAAGCTCCCAGGCTTCCCAGCCCTTATCTGAGTATGTCCCGCCCTCTGTGTCCCTGCACTGGTCAGGCGCTGGTCCCGTGCATGTGTGCAGAAGTCAGTTTAGTCCAACTGGAGTTAGTGGGTCCAGAACAGGACTTAGGAAAACAGCAGGTGCAAACAGCAAGGCTAGGCTGCTCTTCATAGCCCTGGGGCCTGCTGAATGGAGATGGCTCTTCATAGCCCTGGGGCCTGCGGCTCAGGAGCCTTGTTTCTGGAGACGTTTCCCTGCCGGGCCCAGGGCCTTGACACCGCCAGATCTACTGTGTGTCCTGGCATCAGGGCTGAGGGCTTCCTCTCACTCACGGTGAGATTCTGAGCTAGTTGTTGAATCCTCAGGAATTCTGAGAGCCAGTTGTTAAACATAGCCATTTTTACAATTAAATCATGTAACCTATAAACTAGAAAGTTATATTAAAAGGGAAGGTGATAGACATCTAGGCCCAGCCACCCCGCCCCTCACTGTGGGTCACTGTTGCCTGTGCCTGGGGCTTCGCTACAGCAGACGGGTTGCTGTGCTAGGGTGTCTCTCCCCACAGCTCCATCTAGCGCATCATGGCGGGGCCCTGAGTCACGAAGTTGGCCAGCTCAACAGGCTCCCGCCACTGCCGGGTGTGCACAGACCATGCCTGCTCCTCCTGGCTGCCTCTCACTTCTGAATGGCTCTGCTTGCTCACAGGATGCAAGAGTCGAGGCACGTCCTCTGCCCTTGCAGCGAGCCACTGGGTCCTGACGCGTGGCCGGCAGGGAGGTGGGAGCCACAGCCCTGCACCCACAGGCCCTTCATGCAGCTTTGCTGCAGCTCAGATGGCTGGGCCGTGGGAATTGCTCCACTAAGCCCAACTGGCAGCTGTCCTGACAGGTCAGACAGAAACCTGAACTCCGCAGGGCCTAACCCGTGGCTTCCCTGTGGCTTCTACTGGCTCTGATGGGAATGTCCGAGAGGCTTTTCAGAAAGGGAGTGGCAGGGGCCTCCAGTCCGGAGGGTGCCTGGGACAGAAGGTAGTTCCTGATTGTCCAGGTGACGGCCCTGGACAGAGGGAGGGGTGAATGCTCGGAGGCTGCTTTAATCCCAGTGACCAGCTTTCCTTCCACAGCTCAAGGAGGAGGCAGACGAAGTGCAGGCATTGGGTGGACCTCGGGGGCCAATCTTTGCTCATCACAAACTTCTATTTTCAAAAAGAGCCGTGAGGCAGGCCTGTGCCTCCTGCAAGTCAGGATGCCTAAAAATGCCGTTCGGAGGGGAAGGCCCAGAAACAGCTTTTCCTAGGATTGGGCAACGTCTGGTGCAAAATCAAAAGTCTCGCATGGAGACACAAGGTCATGTGTTAGAACCTTGAGCTGGTCTCCACACGCCTGCAGGCTGAGAGGCTGGAAACAAGGGGTTTCCTAGGTGTTGGCAATTCACTTATTGCCTGGTTTAGAGCTGGTGTGACCAGACAACAGAATGGGCAAACATGCCTGACTCTTGGATCTTCTTTCCTTCCTTCCTTCCTTCCTTGACGCAGTTTTGCTCTTGTTGCCCAGGCTAGAGTGCAGTGGCATGATCTCGGCTCACTGCGACCTCTGCCTCCTGGGTTCAAGCAATTTTCCTGCCTCAGTGTCCTGAGTAGCTGGTGTTACAGGCCCACACCACCATGCCCAGATAATTTTTTGTATGTTTTAGTAGAGACGCGATTTCACCATTTTGGCCAGGCTGGTCTCGAACTCCTGACCTCAGGTGATCTGCCCTCCTTAGCCTCCCAAAGTGCTGGGATTACAGGCGTGAGCCATCACACCTGGCCAGAGCCACACTTTTAAAACTGAGGTCTGGGCCGGGCGCGGTGGCTCACGCGTGTAATCCCAGCACTTTGGAATGCCGAGGTGGGCGGATCATAAGGTCAGGAGATCGAGACCATGGTGAAACCCCGTCTCTACTAAAAATAGAAAAAAATTAGCCGGGCGCAGTAGCGGGCGCCTGTAGTCCCAGCTACTCAGGAGGCTGAGGCAGGAGAATGGCGTGAACCCGGGAGGCAGAGCTTGCAGTGAGCCGAGATTGCGCCACTGCACTCCAGCCTGGGCGACAGAGCAAGACTGCGTCTCAAAAAAAAAAAAAAACAACAAAAAACTGAGGTCTGTTGCTGGGTGGTCCCTGCTGTGGACCAGATTACGTGCCCCTCCCCACCGTGCATCTGTGAAGCCCTCACCCCAGATGTGACGGTGAGTGGAGGTGGGGCCCTGGGGGATGATTAGGGTTAGGTGAGGTCACGAGCGTGGGGCCCCCACGAGAGGATTGGTGCCCTTATGGGACGAGGACACAGCAAGCCAGGGAGAGAGCCCTCGCCAGAAACAGAACTGGTCAGCACCTTCATCTGGAACTTCGCCTCCTCCAGAAGTGTCAGAAGCGAATGCCTGCTGTCTAAGGCGCTTGGTGTGTGGTATTTTGTTATGGCAGCTCAAGCTGATACGGGAGCAAAAGCAAACCACAAGCAAGGGCGCGGAAGCTGCTGGCACCCTCAGCTGCAGCCAATGTTCAATACAGCCCAGTTCCGGGCCAGATGGACCCCAAATCCCACACTCAAGGCTGATTTGCCCCAGTTCCTGCTTTGGCCAAAAATTACAAGTCACGCTAAAAGGCGAGAAAAAGCAACAGTCCATAAAGACAAAGCAAGCTCAGAACCAGACTCAGATGTGACACGAAGTTGGGAATTATCAGACTGGGAATTTAAAATTACTATGATCAGGCTGGGCAAGGTGTCGCACGCCTGTAATTCTAGCACTTTGGGAGGCCGAGGTGGGCAGTTCAACTGAAGTCAGGAGATCAAGACCAGCCTGGACAACATGGTGACAACCCATCTCTACTAAAAATACAAAAATTAGCTGGGCCGTGGTGGTGGGTACCTGTCATCCCAGCTACTCAGGAGGCTGAGGCAGGAGAATCACTAGAACCCAGGAGGCAGAGACTGCAGTGAGCCAAGATGCTGCCACTGCACTCCAGCCAGGGCCACAGAGCAAGACAATGTCTCAAAAAAAAAAAAAAAAAAAAGTAAAATTACGATGATCAATATGCTAATGGCGCTACTAGAAAAAGGAGGCAGCACATGAGAGCAGACGGTAACATAAGCAAAGAGATGGACGCTCTGGAAGGACAAGGCTGCTGGAGCACAGGAGATGCCAGGCGGAAATGCAGAGCACCGTGGCCCGTCCGGAGGCTGCGCGTGTCTGAAGGAGAAATGCAGAGGGAACCACGAGCGGAGGCAGCAGAGCAGAGAGACAGATACAGAAGGTGCCGGAGGGCGGCGGGTGCCGGGAGGAGCCGAAAGAGGGAAGGGGAAGACATGGTGGAAGTAATAATGGCTGAGATTTGCCCACATTATTGACAGACACCAAACCGCACATCTAGGATGCTCAGTGACTGTGAAAAAAGACAAATGTCAAAAAACGGATCCTAAGGCACATCATATTCAAACTGCACAAAACCAACCTGAAAACCTCGAGGGAAGCTGGGGGTGGGGGAACATCTGACCAAGAGTGGAAGCAGACGTTGGAAACAGCTCATCAGAAACGATGCGAGCGAGAGGAGAGTGGAGTGAAGTATTGGAAGTGTTGAGAAGAAAAATGTGCTAACTTATAATTCTATATCCAGTAAAGTTCTCCTTCAGAAGTGAAGGAGAAATAAAGACTTTCTCAGATAAACAGAAACTGAGGAATGTGTTACCAGTGGTCTGGCCCTGCAGAAAATGTTCAAAGAAGTTCCTTGGAAACAGGAAGAATGAGATAGATCAGAAACTCGGATATGCGTGAAAAAAGGAACAGCAGCAGAAAACAAATAAATGACAGGAAAGTAACATATTTTCTTTTTCTTAATTTCTCTAATAACTATTTGTTCAAAGTAATAATAGTAACAGCATATTACATGATTATAGCACATGGATGAGTAAAATAAATGACAGAAATTTTGTAAGTGTGGAAGTGAGAAATTGTAGGTACATTGCTGTGAGATAGCTGCACTCTAGTGAAGCAGTATAATACTATTTGGAAGAGGGCTTAGAGTAGTCACAAATGATTATTGCAAATTCTGGGGAAATGCTAAATTTTTTTTAGAAAAACAAGTATAGCCAGGCGCAGTGGCTTACGCCTGTAATCCCAGCACTTTGGGAGGCCGAGGCAGGTGGATCACCTGAGGTCGGGAGTTCAAGACCAGCCTGACCAACATGGAGAAACCCTGTCTCTACTAAAAATACAAAATTAGCCGGGGTGGTGGTACATGCCTATAATCCCAGCTACTCGGGAGGCTGAGGCAGAAGAATCACTTGAACCTGGGAGGCAGAGGTTGCGGTGAGCTGAGATTGCGCCACTGCACTCCAGCCTGGGCAAAAAGAGCGAAACTCTGTCTCAAAAAAAAAAAAAGAAAGAAAGAAAAAGAAAAAGAAAAACAAGTATAACTGATAAGCTAAGAGAGGAGAGAGTATGGGATAAGATGCTCGATTAAAACCAGAGAAGGCAGAAAAAAGAGGGGATTATAATAATGAAGACTAAGTGCAATGCAGAGAAAACAGTTAAGAATATGGTATATATATTAATCCAACTATATCAATAATCACTTTAAGTGTGAATAGCCTAAATACACCACTTGACAGATTTTCAGAGTGGATAAAAAGAACTAAGACCTGACCTTATATATATATGTTGTCTGTAAAAAACCCACTTTAAGTATAAAGACACACATAGTTTAAAAGTAAGGAATGAAGAAATATATCTTATGCTAAAATGAATCCAAGGACACTGGGGTAGCTATATTAATTTAGACAAAGAGTACTTTAGAACAAGGAAAGTGATTGGTAGAAGGGGCATCACAACATGATAAAGGGGTTGTTTCTCTATGAAGACATAAAAATCATTCATGTTCATACATCTAATAACAAAGCATCAAAACACATGAAACAAAAGCTGATAAAGCTGTAAGAAGAGACACATCCTCCACTACTGTTGGAGACTTACTACCCTCTATCAGAATGAGCACATCCAGCAGGCAGAGGCTCAGTAAGAACATTGCTGAACTAAACAACACCGTTGGCCAGGCGAGGTGGCTCACGTCTGTCATCCCAGCACTTTGGGAGGCCGAGGTGGGTGGATCACCTGAGGCTGGGAGTTTGGGACCAATCTGAGCAACATGGGACCAACCTGGGCAACATGGTGAAACTCCATCTCTACTTAAAAATATAAGAAGTAGGTGGGTGTGGTGGCACGTGCCTGTAATCCCAGCTACTCAGGAGGCTGAGGCAGGAAAATCACCTGAATCACAAGGTGGAGGTTGCAGTGAGCTGAGATCGCACCGTTGCACTCCAGCCTGAGCAACAGAGAAAGAAGCAGTCTCAAAAAAAAAAAAAGATAAAAATAAAAAATAATAAACAACACCATTGTTCGACTGGACATAATTGACATCTACAAATTATGTTATCCACCAACAGCGCAATACACATTCTTCTCAAGGTCACATGGAGCATACAGCAAGATAAACCACATTCTGGGCCATAAAATACATCTTAACAAAATTTTGAAAATAAAAATAATGAAAAATATGTTCTTATAGTGCAATTCAATTAGAAATCAATAACAGAAATACAGCTGAAAACTTTAAAATGGATTTAACAACACACTTCTAAATAACAGATGGGCCAGAGTCTCAAGAGACCTTTTAAAAGGGTTTGAACTCGGCCAGGCGCGGTGGCTCACGCCTGTGATCCCAGCGCTTCTGGAGGCCAAGGCAGGTGGATCATGAGGTCAGGAGATCGAGACCAACCTGGCTAACACGGTGAAACCCCGTCTCTACTAAAAATACAAAAATTAGCCGGGCGTGGTGGCGGGCGCCTGTAGTCCCAGTTACTCGGGAGGCTGAGGCAGGAGAATGGCGTGAACCCAGGAGGCAGAGGTTGCAGTGAGCCAAGATTGCGCCACTGCACTCCAGCCTGGTGACAGAGCGAGACTCCGTCAAAAAAAAAAAAAAAAAAAAAAGATTTTGAACTAAATAAGAGTAAAAATACACAACCTATCAGAATTTGTCAGGTGCAGGGAAAGCAGTGCACACAATAAAAAGGAAAAAAGATCTAAATCAATACTCAAAGCTTAAGAAACTAGAAAAAGAACTTCAAATCAAGCCTAAAGCAAGCAGAAGAAAATAAATAATAATTATGACAACTCTATGCCTCAAAATTTGATTTTAACTGAGATGAAATAGACTGATCACTAGAAAGACACAAACTACCAAGACTCACACCAGGAGAATTAGAAGAATCTGAAGAGTCCTCTGAGTATTAAAGAAATTGAATCAATAATTAATAATCATCCAAAAAGAAAGCACCAGTCCCTAATGGTTTCACTGGTGAATCTGACTAATCATTGAGGAAAGATATTATGTCAATTCACTACAATCTCTTCCAAAAATAGAAGCAGAGGGAGCACTTCTAATTTATTCGATGAGGTCAAAATTATCCTAATAGCAAAACCAGATAAAGACATTATAAGAAAGAAAAACTATAGACCAATGTAGTTCACGAATATAGATGCAAAAATTCTTTTTTTTTCCTTTTTTTGAGATAGAATCTCATTCTGTCGTCAGGCTGGAGTGCAGTGGCGTGACCTTGGCTCACTGCAACCTCCACCTTCCGGGTTCAAGTGATTCTCCTGCCTCAGCCTCCCGAGTAGCTGGGACTACAGCCACCTGCCACCTCGCCCAGCTAAGTTTTGTATTTTTACTAGAGACAGGGTTTCACTATGTTGGCCAGGATGCTCTCGATCTCTTGACCTTGTGATCTGCCCGCCTCAACCTCCCAAAGTGCTGGGATTACAGGCTTGAGCCACCGTGCCCGGCCTATAGATGCCAAAATTCTTAACAAAACATGGCAAGACCAATTTAACAATGTATGAAAATAATAATTACACTATATAACCAGGTGGCATTTATTCTAATTATGCAAAGCTTGTTCAAAATTTGTTCAAAAAACACATGATGTTATCAACCAATGCAGAAAAAAATTTGAAAAATCCAACATTCATTCAGAATAAAAACAATTAGCAAACTAGAAATAGAGGGAACTTCCTCAACTGGATTTTAAAAATTCAACAAAAATCCTAGAGCTAAAGGCATTCTTTTTTTCTTTTCTTTTCTCTTCTTTTCTTTTTTTGAGACAGTGTCTGTTGCCCAGGTTGGAGCGCAGTGGTGAGTTGCTGGGACTGCTGGCACACACCACCATGCCTGGCTAACATTTTTGCAATTTTTGTGGAGATGGTGTTTGACCATGTTGCCCAGGCTTGTCTCAAGCTCCTGGGCTCAAGCTATCTGCCTGCTTTAGCCGCCCAGAGTGCTGGGATTACAGGCATGAGCCACCGCGCTGGACAATGTCATTCTTTTTTTTGTTTTGTTTTATTTTTCAGATGGAGTTTCACTCTTGTTGCTCAGGCTGGAGTGTGATGGCACAATCGTGGCTCACCGCAACCTCCGCCTCCCAGGTTCAAACGATTCTCCTGCCTCAGCCTCCTGAGTAGCTGAATTTACAGAAATGTGCCACCACGCCTGGCTAATTTTTTGTATTTTTAGTAGAGATGGGGGTTTCTCCATGTTGGTCAGGCTGATCTCGAACTCCCGACCTCAGGTGATCCACCCACCTCGGTCTCCCAAAGTGGTGGGATTACAGGCATGAGCCACCGTGCCTAGCTGGGCGATGTCATTCTTTTTTTTTTTTTTTGAGGCGGAGTCTGGCTCTGTCGCCCAGGCTGCAGTGCACTGGCCGGATCTCAGCTCACTGGAAGCTCCGCCTCCTGGGTTCACACCATTCTCCTGCCTCAGCCTCCCGAGTAGCTGGGACTACAGGCGCCCGCCACCTCGCCTGGCTAGTTTTTTGTGTTTTTTAGTAGAGACGGGGTTTCACTGTGTTAGCCAGGATGGTCTCGATCTCCTGACCTCGTGATCCACCCATCTCGGCCTCCCAAAGTGCTGGGATTACAGGCTTGAGCCACCGCGCCTGGCCGATGTCATTCTTAATGGTGAGAAAGCGGATGCTTTCTCCTAAGATTGGGAATAAGGCAAAGATGTTTCCCTCCTCTCACCACTCACATCCAACATTATACTTGAAGTCCTCGCTAGTGCAATAAGACAAGAAAAAGAAATACAATGTATATAGACTGAGAGGGAAGAAAGCTATCTTTGTTTGCAGATGACATGATTGTCTAGGTAAAAACACCAAATAATCAATAAAAAACTCCTGGCTCAGTGCAGTGGCTCATGCCTGTAATTCCAGCACTTTGGGAGGCCGAGGTGGGCAGATCACCTGAGCTCAGGAGTTGGAGACCAGCCTGGCCAACATGGTGTAATCCTGTCTCTACTAAAAATACAAAAATTTGGCAGGTGTGGTGATGCACATCTGTAGTCTCAGTTACTTGGGAGCCTGAGGCAGGAGAATCGCTTGAACCTGGGAGGTAAAGGTTGCAGTGAGCCGAGATTGTGCCACTGCACTCCAGCTTGGGTGACAGAGTGAGACTCTGTCTCAGAAAAAAAAAAAAAGTGTGTCTCTGATGGCTCTGTGTGGGGCTGTGGTCAGGGCCTCATGGGTCCCCCAGGAGCTGGGATGCCTGGCTGGCCTGCCCCGGCCACACAGCCCAGCAGACCTCGGTTTTAAAGGTGTGCCTGTGACAGTACTTGGTGGGCCCCCTGGACATGACCAAGGAGAAGGTGAGGCCTCGGGCACTCAGGGACCCCCTGCCCAGCCTGGCCTGGCTCCTACGCTGACCGCCTCACCCTCACCTCTTCTCTGCCCAGGATACAAAGTTAACATACAGAGGTCCATTGCTTTGCTTTATAACAGCAATGAACAATTGGAATTTGAAATTAAGAACCCAATATCACTTACTTTACCATGGGAAAATGAAATACTTAGGTACAAATCTAATAAAATTATGGATTTGTATGCAAAAACTGCAACATTCTGATGAAAGAAATCAAAGATCTGAATAAATGAAGAGAGATTCTGTGTTCATCAATTGGAAGATACATTATTTCTAAGACAGCAATTTTTCCCAACTTGATCTACAGATTTAATGTAGTCCCAATGACACTACTAGTAAGCTATTTTGTGGATATTGACAAACTGACTCTAAGGTTTATGTGGAAACGCAACAAACCCAGAATAGCTAGCACAATACTGCAGAAGAAAGAAAAGTAGAGTGCTGACATTCCCAACTTCAAGACTTACTCTAAACCTACAGTGATCAAGACGGTCTACGGTCTGGTATCGTGGACGAATAAACACATACGACAGTGGAACAGAATAAAGAGCTCAGGAACAGACTCACACCAACAGAGCCACCTGATCTTTGACAAAAGAGCAAAAGCAACACAATGGAGAAAAGGTGGCCTTTTTCAACACATGGTGCTGGATCAACTGGACTTCCACATGCCAACAACACCACCACAAAAAATTAATCCAGATGCAGACCTTACACCTTTCAGAAAATGAATCACACATCTAATGTAAAATACAAATCTATATGACTTCTAGCAGACAACAAGAGAAAATCTAGGTGACCTTGGGTTTAGTGATGAGTTTTTAGATACAACACAAAATACAATCCATGAAGGAAAAAAAATACTAAGTTGGATTTTTTTTTTTTTTCCCGAGATGGGAGTCTCGCTCTGTGATCCAGGCTGGAGTGCAATGGTGTGATCTCAGCTCACTGCAACCTCCGTCTCCCAGGTTCAAGCGATTCTCCTGCCTCGGCCTCCTAAGTAAGTGGGATTACAGGTGCCCACTACCATGCCCAGCTAATTTTCATATTTTTTTAGTAGAGATGGGGTTTCACCATCTTGGCCAGGCTGATCTCGAACTCCTGACATCAGGTGATTGGCCTGCCTTGGCCTCCCAAAGTGCTGGGATTACAGGCATGAGCCACCATGCCTGGCCAATTGGACTTTATTATAATAAAATTTAAAACTATTTTGCAAAATACAGTGTAAAGTGAATTAAAAGACAAGCCACATCCTGGTAGAAAATATTTGCAAATCATTCTTCTGTTTTTGTAGAGATGGGGTCTTGCTATATTGCCCAGGTTGGTCTCAAATTCCTGGCCTCAAGTGATTCTCCCGCCTCAGCCTTCCTCTAGAGGGAGCCACTGCTCCTGGTCTCAGCATCACCTTTTTTTTTTTTCTCTCTCTTTTTTTTTTTTTTTTGAGATGGAGTCTTGTTCTGTTGCCCAGGCTGGAGTGCAGTGGTACGATCTCAGCTCACTGCAGGTCCTGGGCAGGAGGACCTGAGGAGGAGAACCCAGCTCCTGGGTTCAAGCAATTCTCCTGCCTCAGCCTCCCGAGTAGCTGGGACTGCAGGCATGCACCACCGTGTCTGGATAATTTTTTGTATTTTAATAGAGACGGTTTCACCGTGTTGCCCAGGCTGGTCTCAAACTCTTGACCTCAGGTGATCTGCCTGCCCTGACCTCCCAAAGTGCTGGGATTAGAGACACGAGCCACCACGCCCGGCCTGAGCATGACTTTTGAATACAAGTTTAACTTTCTCATGCCAGAAGCAGGGCTTAGTCACCCTTGACAGTTTCCAGTTCTGCACCTAAACGGCTCAAGCTGAAAGCAGCCACAAGAACTTAGAGGCATCTCTCCTGCCCGGAAGCCTGGGCTTCCCACTTCTCCCCCTTTCCTTTAGAAAAGGCCGTTCAGACATTTGCCCATGAACTTAAGGGACACGCTCTCTATTCCCTCATGTTTGCTCTAGCAGAGCCCCTGCTCTGCCTGACTTGCCATTTCTGCCTCCTGTGAACGGTGGACCCCCAGAAAAACATCACAGAACTGCCGTCCTACCATCCTGGGCAGCACAGCAAGACTCTGTCTCTAAAAAAAATTACCCAGGTGTGGTGGGGCACACCTGTAGTCCCAGCTACTTGGGAGGCTGAGGCAGGAGAATTGCTTGAATCTGGGAGGCAGAGGTTGCAGTGAGCCAAGATCGCGCCATTGCACTCCAGCCTGGGTGACAGAGTAAGACCCTATCTCCAATAAATAAATAAATAAGTAAATAAAAATAAAACTCTTTAAATGATAAGAAAACAAATAACCCAATCAAACAGGGCAAAAGATCTGAACAGACAACTCACCAAAGATTAAGACGTACAGATGGCAGATATGTAAATGAAAAGACGTGCGACATCATCTGTCATTAGGGGATTGTAAATTACAACAATAATGAGATGCTACCGTACACCCATCAGATTGCAGTGCCACCAAACGCTGGTGAGATTGCAGAGCAGCAGGAAATCTCACTCATCACTGGTGGGAAGGAACAGAGCAAGCCGCCTTCTGGCCTCAGTAAGACTGAAGGCAAAAGAAACTCTTCATCAACCCCGTATTCTACTTGGTGACGCTGTTCTCCGTGGGGTGCGGGTGAACAGTCCTGACACGGCTATACCCCTGCGCTAGAATCAGACAATTAAGTGCATGGGCAGAGGATGGCTCCCAGGCGTTCCACTGTTGGATGGGAATTCACATAGCAGCAAGAGGAAGAAGCCAGAATGAGCTGCTGTGGGCCAGGGCTGGAGACGTCAGCTCGAGCGCAATGGTCACGCGCGGGAACATTTGCAGCTCTGTGCACACTCAGGGGACTCGCAAAGGCTGGCAGAGCATGGCTGCCTCTCGCTCTGCTGGCCGAGACGGCCTGGAAGCAGTGACCCCTGCGACCAGCACTGCCAGCCCCCAGGCCGCGGCTCCTGTTACTGCTTTCCAACAGAAGGAGCCGGGCTCCCTGGAGAAGTGGCTGATGGCAAGACCAGGGCAGGAAATACACAATGAGCCGGGGGCATCCTGTGGAGCTAAAAATTGAGGAATTTCAAAACCAAGCCAGGCTGAGCGCAGTGCCTCACACCAGTGATCCCAGCACTTTGGGAGACTGAGGTGAGCGGATCACTTGAGGTCAGGAGTTGGAGACCATCCTGGCAACATGGTGAAACCCCATCTCTACTAAAAATACAAAATTAGCCGGGCGTGCTGGTGCACACCTGTGATCGAAGCTACTTGGGAGGCTGAGGCAGGAAATCGCTTGAACTTGGGGGCAGAGGTTGTAGTGAGCCGAGATGGACCCCATCTCAAAAACAAAACAAAAATAAAAAACACATAAAAAACCGAAAAATAAACCAAAGCAAAACCCCACAGTGATGGGGTCATGTCAAAAGAGCACAGGAGCCAAGCAGAAGAGCTCCCAGGGGCCAAAGCTGGACTCACATGAGCAAGAAAATAAACAAAATCGTGTTGAATTATAACCTAAGCATACAACACTCCTAAGTCTAGACTGACATAAATAAATGGTTGAATAACTTAGTAAATGGGGAAAAGGGACAAATCTCTCATGCAAAATAATTCCAGATAAATTACACAGATGGTCTCCCTGGTCCCTGGTTCCCACGGCCCTGGCCTGTGGGAGGCCTGCTTGGATTGGGGCTGCTGGTCAGGGGCCCTGCCCGCCTTTCCAGACTGCCCCTGAGGCAGCCCTGGGGCCAGGAGGAGGCCCCTAAACCCGCCAGATGCTGAGATAAAGACCTCAGCCTCTCGCCATGTTCAGCAGGCTCGCAGCAGGTGACCAGGGCCAGGCAGCGTCCGCAGGCAGAACAAGACACGGGGAAGGCAGGAGGTGACCCGCCGTCTTTACAGTTCTCCTTTGTGGCTCAGCCCCAAGGCCACCGTGTGGACGGCTTCCCAGCCCCAACATAGAGCCTCCTTCCCCTGGCCCACTCACTATCCATCCAGGTCTCCCCTGAGCCAGGGTCTTAGACGGGAGGACCGCCTGCCCTGGAGGTCACCCCCCTGCATTTTCCCACACACCTTGGCACACCTGACTCCATAAGGTCCTTGGGCCTCCGTCCCCAACATCTCAGCCAGGGTCGGACCTGCCCCCGTGCCCTCTCTCAGCCAAGGCCGGACCTGCCCCCGTGCCCTCTCTCAGCCAGGGCCGGACCTGCCCCCGTGCCCTCTCTCAGCCAGGGCCGGACCTGCCCCCGTGCCCTCTCTCAGCCAGGGCCGGACCTGCCCCCGTGCCCTCTCTCAGCCAGGGCCGGACCTGCCCCCGTGCCCTCTCAGCCAGGGCCGGACCTGCCCCCGTGCCCTCTCAGCCAGGGCCGGACCTGCCCCCGTGCCCTCTCTCAGCCAGGGCCGGACCTGCCCCCGTGCCCTCTCTCAGCCAGGGTCGGACCTGCCCCCGTGCCCTCTCAGCCAGGGCCGGATCTGCTCACTCATCACTCATGCTGGCTCCTCCCAAGGTGGTCAGGGGTGGCCTCTAGGAACGGTGCCCCTTTCCCCCTCTGCAGGTGCCTCACACCCGCTCTGGCTGGATCGCAGGCAGGTGGCAGATGCGTCTGGCCGTTGCAGCTCAGCACAGCCACAGAAGCCGTGGGCCCTCCTCTCCCCGGAGCAATGCCCACCCCGGGACCTGCCCAGGCGAGCACAATACCACCCGCCACCACCGGCCTCTGCGCAGGCAGCGAGACGGGGGAGCCGTGCTCAGCGTGTGGTACCTGGCCGCGGCGCGTCTCGCAGTTGTGGAGGTAGCTCAGGTGATAGATCTTCAGGTCCAACGTGGCGAAATTCAGGTACTTCAAGAACACCTGAAACGGGAATCGCCACAAGAGGAGTTAAAATTCCAGCTTTCAGACATGTGCCCCCGTGGGTATTTTGCAGGAGAAACATGCCCTCCTGAGGCTGCCCAGACACACCGGGAAGCTGTGCCCAGCACACAGACATGGACTGGCACACGCAAGCTCAGGTGCACAGGGCGGGCACGCAAGCTCTCTCTCTGTCTCACTCACACACACACACACAGGTGTGCGCAGACACGCAGGAGCACAGCGATGTGCAGACGAGCACACGGAGCTCAACAGCCCAGCAGACACGCAGCACAGAACACGTGGGCGGGCAGGCGGGCAGGCAGACGTGCCACACAGAACACGCAGGTGGGCAGGCAGGCAAGGAGGCAGACACGCGGCTGCCCAGGCGCCCCCCGTGCTCACGTCTTCGTCTTCGCTGGTGAAGAATGGGCCGTTGAGCTTGTTCACCGCCATGATCACCGCCACGACGTCTTTGCCATTCATGATGGGTGTGGCCAGGATATTCTTTGTCTTGTAGTCAGTGAGCTCGTCAGCAAATGAGCTGAAGTGAGGGCACTGCCGCAGGAGAGGAAAGAGGCTAAAGAGGCTGTCGCTGCGTAGGCCTGGGGCCCGCACCACTGGGGTTGCTGCCAAGCTCTGCGGAGGCCACTGCCATCCAGGTGTGAGGCGCCCGGGGGCCCTGCTGGGCACTGGAACGTGGCCACTGGGCGATGAGAGCTGGGCCTGTCCCTGTGACTCCAGCCTGGCTCTGTGCACCTCTGTGCAGAGGACGCTGGTGCCCCACAGTGCTCAGTCCAGCAGACCTATGCAGGCCTCACCGGTGGCCCCACCCTGCCTGGCACCTCCCGTGCCGTCCCACACCTGCCACCCTCCAGCAGCGTTGGGCCTTCTGGATGCTTGTTGAGCCTGCCTGCTCACCTTGTCCCTGAAGCCTCCTGGTGTCCGCCACCCTCTCCTGCCTTCAGCCTCCTTCAGGACACTCCTACACTCTTCCCCAAGAGACGGCCCTTGGTAGGATGCGGGATGAGCCCATTCTGATTGCGGGCTTGTTCGTGGGACACTTTAGGCAGGGCAGGTGCAGCTGGCAAGCCGGGGTGGGAGTCCTGGCAGCCCTGGGGTCTGTACGCTACCTCTCTGGCCTCCCAGGCCCACACTCCCAGGGTCTGCTCCCTGGGGTCTGGGGCCCACTGTGATGAGAACTTTGCCTGCCTCTGGCTCCTGGGGGCTCCCCACCTACCCTCACTCCTACCCTCACTCCCACCAGATTCAGAGCAGCCCCTCCTCTCTTTGGTTTTAGGTTCCGGCCCCCAAAGGAACAGGTCAGCTGAGCTCTGCCTCTGCCCAGACGCACTGAGACGCACTGAGACCAGGCACCCCCAGGTGACCAGGATTCTGTCCTTCAGAGAGTTGGATGTGACCCCAGACCCTCCTCTTACTTCCTGGTTCTGACATTTGTTTACATGAGGCCAGGGTGCCCTGGGGCAGTGACCCAGATTAATGGCTCCCGAGTAGGCCCTGCTGGGGTCTGGACTTCCCACCTGTACGACCTGTAGCAGGCACAGGGCAGTTCTATGGCCTTCTCCTCACTAGTCCATGAGGCAAAAATAACAGGCTCTGCCCTCGGCCACTGCACCAGCTGAACGGGAGCTCCTGGGATGCGCCTCACATCTTGTGCTGTTTCTAGGGACGGCAGCCCTGCAGCAGCAGAGGGCGACTCCTCGCAACTTCCCTCCACCCGCTTCCCCAGAGGAAGCCTGCTGGGGGCTGGCCGAGGTGCCAGAATGCTCCTAAATGGCACCCATCCTTCCTGCTCCTCCCTTCCTGATTCTTGGAGATGCAGCTGCTGCCCATAGCCACGTAGGCTGGCGTTGAAGGAAAACCAGCGTTTAAAAATGGTGCGGCAGGAAGACGGGTGAGTGAGCCCTGGCAGGCGTGGCAGCATGGGCAGTGGGGGCAACCATCCCTTTACTGGATCTGAAACAGAGGGGTGGTCCCTGAGGGAGGACTCATCTCACCACCTGCATCCCCTAAGGGCTCATCTCGGCACCTGCGTCCCCTGAGCCAAGCACAGCACACTCCTGCCTGCTTGTTGTGGTGCCTGTTGTGCCTGTGGCGGTTTGGACAGTGTCTCCCCCACCAGCCGTCAGTGCTACAGTGGCCACCATGTGTGCTCTCTGCTGAATTCAGATTCTCTGTGACTGTTTCCCTCCCTTTCTACCTGGAGTCCATCCTTTTAACCTATCCCTTGCCAACCTCACTGACACTCTCGCTTGGGGCCCTTCCCTGGCTGCTGACCTTCACAGCATGACACCTGGACATAAACCAGCGATTCTGGAAAGAGCACAGCGTGACCCTGAGACAGCGCCACACAGATCCACACAATGTGACCCTCATAACCCTCAGATGGCACCACACGGATCCACACAAAAGGATGCTCAGACGGTGCCTCCTGGATCCACATGTGATCCTCAGATGGCATCACACAAGATGACCCTCAGATGGTGCCACACACAAATCCACGTGACCCTCAGACAGTGCCACACGGATCCACACAGCATGACTCTCAGCTGATGCCACATGGATTCACACAATGTGACCCTCAGATGGTGCCACACAGATCACAGCATGGCACCTGGACATATACCAGCAATTCTGGAAAGAGCACAACATGACCCTCAGACAGCGCCACAGGGATCCACACAATGTAACCCTCAGAAACACAACGTGACCATCAGATGGTGTCACACAGATTCACACAATGTGACCCTCAGACGGCACCACAGGGATCCACACAATGTGACCCTCAGAAACACAACGTGACCATCAGACAGCGCCACAGGGATCCACACAATGTAACCCTCAGAAACACAACGTGACCGTCAGATGGTGTCACACGGATCCACACAATGTGACCCTCAGACGGCACCACAGGGATCCACACAATGTAACCCTCAGAAACACAACGTGACCGTCAGACAGCGCCACAGGGATCCACACAACGTGACCCTCAGACAGCGCCACAGGGATCCACACAACGTGACCCTCAGACAGCGCCACAGGGATCCACACAACGTGACCCTCAGACAGCGCCACAGGGATCCATACAACGTAACCCTCAGAAACACAACGTGACCGTCAGACAGCGCCACAGGGATCCACACAATGTGACCCTCAGATGGTGCCCCATAGTCACACAGGCTATGGTTGATGAATGTTCAGCCTCACTTCTCTTGCCAGCCTTGTCTCTACCAGTTTCTTCCTGGATCTCAGACCTGGCTGTCATTTCTCTCTGCCCCACACATTTTCACAGCTCTAGTTTCACAAAGAAAGTATGGGAGCAGCCACAGAGCCTTCCCGCCTCTCTCTTGTGGCCTGCCCTCCACCCAAGAACCTCACACTATTTGTCACCTTCTCTTCTTCATAGTCTCTCCCCATCCTGGGATTTAAGTGCACTCGGGACTCTGTAAAATGCTCTCTCAGCCCGTTCGTCTGCCGTCCTCTCTCCTTCACAGCTGCTCCTGGATCCCTTGCCTTCCTGGCTGCATCACTGGTCTCAGCAGGTGCCCGGCTCCATTTCAGCTCTCCCAGCTGAGGTGGGTGGGCCGCAGTTACCATCCTGATGCCAACAGCCTCTCTCCTTCACCGCTGACCCCATTCCCTGGTCCTTCCAGGCCTGTGCCAGATACACCCTTGGCCCCAGCACTGAGACCTTCACCCTGAGGTTTTGTGACTGCAGCCCCTTGGTGTCTCCCCAGCCCTCACACCCTTAGGAGCGAGAGGAACAGCTCCTTAGAGGTCCAGAGCAGGCAGCCAGAACTGGGGCTTGGCCGCCGCGGAGGTTCTGCCAGAAGCTATGCTCCTCCGAGCAGATGGTTTTGAGTGAGGTTGCCCCTCGTTCCTCCTTCCCTGTACCTTGTCAGGCCTCTGGGAGCAGCTGGTCCAGCGACTTCCCAGGAACATCTGTACCAAGCCCCAGCTTGCACTCTGCCCTCCTCAGCTTCCCTGACACCACAGGGAATGTTTATTTTTTTGTAAATCTGCCATCAAGACTGCGAAGAGTCCCACATGGAAACATCCGGCCGCTCTCTCACTGACACCGGCTCTCCTTTCCTCGGCGTCTGGTCACTCTGCTGCCCATGCATGGATGGGCACTTGGTACCAGCCAGGCCGCAGCCACCTTGGTCCCAGCTTGGCTGGTGCAGCTTCCAGCCTCAGTGGCTCCCTTCCCCGCCCCTGTTGGCCCAGCAGCCCGACCCCAGCCCAGCCTTCACTTCCTGGGATGACAGCCCTGCAAACTCCCCTTAGTCACAGGGACGGACCCTCGGCCTCTCCGTCCGACTGCCAGCTGCCCCACCCATTGTGAAATGCAGCCACACCATGGTGAAGATTAACTTGTGGCCTCCGCCGTCCCCCCGTCCCTCCTCTCTGGTGCCCTCTGGGCTCTGTGTCCCCTGTAGTGATGCTTGGCTGGGGGGTCCTTGCCTGCTGGTCTCTTCCTCTCCACTGTCCAGTCCGGGCTTCCCTGCTTCCCCAGAGCCTCCTGGTCAGATGTGCCAGGAGCCTCACCTGGGAGCGGGCGGCAGCTGTGGACTGTCAGGCTCCTGGGAACCCCCTGCATCTGCTCTGCCTCTAGCAGGCCAGGGGGCTGTGTGTGCTCACACAGCCGAGCAGCTGGGCCTGGCTCTGGGGCCTTCACACCCACTGTGGCTTCTCCAAAGCACCCCCAACCGTCCGTTCCACCGCCCAAGCCCCCCGCCTCCTCTGCCGACTGTGCTCAGCATGGCTGACGGCCGGTCCTGCCGCCCTCTTCCCTCTGTCTCCGGGTTCCCACCCAGCCCGTGTTCTCAATGCCTCTGCTCTGCCCAGCTTTGTAGTGACCACCACAGGACTGAGTCCAAGGGTCTTGATTGCTGGCGATGTGCAGGACCCTGTGATGAGGTGTTTTGGGGCAGGGGTCAGGGGACCCACTAGGATCCCGGGACGGGCCTTTGGGGTGGGTTCCCGTGACAGTCCCAGGGAGAGGAGCTGGAAGAGGGATGGAGGGTGAGGCTGCATGCGCAGCACTGCGGGGTTCGTGGCTGTTCGGCTGGGGCCGGGCTCAGAAACCGCTGCAGAGTCAGAGCCGGGGTGTGAGTCCTGCCCGGCCACTTAGTGGCCGTGGCCAAGCCCCCCCCCAGCCCGCCAGGATCTTCCTGCCCTGCCACTTAGTGGCCGTGGCCAAGCCCCCCCAGCCCGCCAGGATCTTCCATCCCAGCTGCCCTCGCCGTGAACTCTTGCAGGTCTGAGGAGCCACAAAGGGGTGATGGCGGGGCCTTCCCCCTCATCAGGTGTGGGCGGCCTCCCTGCCCGGGGTGCACAGCGGCGGATGGGGAAGGCCGTGCTGTCTCACAGGCCCACTCGCTCCTACCTCTCTGCACCCGACCTGTGCTTCCTTCCTGCTGAGAGGCTTGTCTGGGGGCCGTGGACACTGGGTGGCTGGGCAGGGCCTCTCACCCGGCTGCCCCGTTGGCTTCTGACATGTTGGGAGGGATGGAGGAGGGCCCAGTGTCCACCTTCTGGGACCTGTGGTTCCTGAGCCCAAGGTCTTAGGGTTCACAACCCACACCCAGGCCTGGGCCGGGCTCCAGGAAGGTTGTGCTCAGTCCTGAGTTCTGGCAGCGCCCTCCTTGTGCAGGCCCTGGGATCTGCCTTGTCTCCCCAGGGGCTGCCGTGACACAACAAGCGTAGTTCTGGGAGCAGACAGGGCCTTAGAGCCATCAGCTGAAGCCCTGCACCTCCCAGAAGCCAGTCCCACGTGGCCTGGCACTGCCTGGGCTCCCTGTAGGCCCGAGAGTGTGAGCCCTGGGCAGCCCCTCCCTCCGTGGTGGCTCCTGGGACAGGCCCCTGGGGACAAGAGGGCCCATAGGCCAGGCTACTGCAGCCTTTGCCCTGGCCTGTCACTCTCAGCTCCAGGAGGACAGACGCTGCAGCTCAGGGAGGAGCTGGTTCCCCGGGGCCTGCCGACCCTGCAGACTCAGGGTCCACCTGTGCTCAGGAGCAGGCCGGTTTAGCCACTGCAGCTCCCTTGTGAGGCAGATATTATTTCCCCAGTGTAAACAGGGAGACAGGGCTCAGGTGGGCGAGGCTCTGGGTGGCCCGGGTGTGGCATGCCGGCCACTCACGCCCCGTCTCAGGGACTCTCGCACCACAGCCACGTGCTGCTCTCCCAAAACGGCCGGTGTGGCTCACACCCCCCGAAGAGGGCTCAGTGGGCCAGACTGAGATGTGCTCTGCCTCAGTCTCCCCTTCTGTAAACTGAGCCGTGAACCCAGAATCCCACCCTTTGGCAGTGCTTAGGGTGCTGAGATGCACTTAATGAAAATTTGCACTTAATGAAAATTTGCTTTTTTTTTGGCAATTTAGACTCAAGTCTCTGTTCCCCTAGTCTGAGATAACTAAGACTCCACAGAATGGAGGGGCAGACACCACGCCCAGCCCCTCAGAGAGGCACCAGCTACACTGGGCAGGGGAGAGGCCTTGGAGGAGGTCAGTGCTGGGGCGGGTGCGGCCATGGCACGGGGGGTGGGAGTGGCAGGACCTGGAACAGCCCTGGGGAACAGGCCAGGCCGAGGGACGGACCTAGGACAGCCCAGCAGTTTGAGGGGACCCACAGAGCAGGGACGAGATACCATCGGCTGGGTGGGGACAACGGCGTGAAGGGGTGGTGGCAGCAGGGGATGAACTCCTGGCGGGAGAAGGACACAGCCCGGGCCTGCGACAGGGTGGGGACGAGAAGTTGTCTTGGAGATCGTACGCAGAAGGAAGGAAGGGAGAGAGGGAGGACGGCAGAAAAGGAGGGAGGAGGGCAGCAGGACAGAGAGGGGAGAAGGGAGGAGGGAATGGGGGGAGGGAGGAGGCAGCTGGTGTCCATCCCAGGCGCCACCACTGCGAAGTTCCCCGGCTTCCTGGTAAGCTACGCTCCTGATGCATGATTGATTTGTGGGTGCCCCACTTCTTAGGAGGGAGGTGGAGACGAAGGTAACCCCGGGGATTACTGAATCTAGGTCACTGCCTCGCTGCTTGCTTACTGCCGTTGGGATAAGAGGATTGCCACTTCCGGCCTGGTGCGGTGGTTCACACCTGTTATCCCAGCACTTTGGGAGGCCGAGGCAGGTGGATCACCTGAGGTCAGGAGTTCGAGAACAGCCTGACCAACATGACGAAACTCCGTCTCTACTAAAAATACAAAAATTAGCCAGGCGTGGTGGCAGGCGCCTGTAGTCCCAGCTACTTGGGAAGGTGAGGCAGGAGAATGGCTTGAACTCGGGAGGCGGAGCTTGCAGTGAACCAAGATCGTGCCATTGCACTCCAGCCTGGTGAGAGAGAGACTCTGTCTCAAAAAAAAAAGAGGATTGCCACTCCCTCCCCAGCTGCCTGGGAAGGAGGGACCACGCCTGCCCCTGGGCAGGCGACCTGGTAGGTAATTCCCAAGACCCATCCAGCAAGAGTGGAGGCTGCCTGGGCCCCTTGCAGCCTCCTTAGTCGTGGGGACAGAAAAGGGGAGAGGAAGCTGGGGACTGGTGCAGGACATGGAGAAGGGGCTTCTCCACCCCCCTTCTTCCTCGGAGCCTCCTTGCCAGGCAGCCCCTCAGGGCCTTTCCAGGTCTCTGCTGGCCACTGCCATCACCCAGTCTGGCAGGCACCTCACACCACACTTGTTCTCCAATCCCACCAGGGCCGCCTCTGTCCTCAGGAAGTATCTGCCCCAGCCTGTGCTTTGCATAGACAGGCCCTGGCCTTCCCACCTTCAGTGACCCCAGTGAGCCTGTCTCAATTCTCAGTCTCTCGTCCCTCCCCAGTCCCACCCTGGACCCCCGTGCTCAGAGGCTCCCAGGTTTGTTCCTCCCTGGCGGCCAGTGTTGGCTCCCATGGGATAAAGCTGCTTCTGCCACGGTGGGAACTTGGGGTTTCCCCGGCTCCCCTTCCTTTCTGGGCATCTGCACCACCTTCAGCTGTGACCTCTTCTTCCCAAATCCCAAGGCAGGGCCTCCCTCCCAGCCCAGAGGGCCCTGAAGCCCCCACCTGGGCTGTCTTCCTGGAAGCCAGGGGTCCTCACACGACCTACACGGTCCCCACCATGGGACACCCAGGTTTGGGCCTGAGTCTGCTTCAGCCGAGGCTCCCAGACTCAGGCCTCACCAATTCAGTGGCCACACGATGTCAGCTTGAGCCAGAAGCTCTGAGCCGGAGAGGCAGGCGGCCAGGGCACAGTGCCCGGCGGGGGCTCTGGGTACTCGCTCCTCTGCACAGAACAAGCCTGTGCCCTGATAAGAGGCCTCCCTGGAGGCCTGAGTATCTGAGCTGACCCTCAGACACCTGGGACAGGTGCAGGAGATGCACACAGCCGCCTCCCCGAGGCTCCGCACAGACCCACCTCGGCCACGTCCTTGACATTCACCATCTTCTTGGTCTGAGCCACGTGGCCCACGACCCCGATGTCCAGCGGGAAGACGATCTCGGAGTCGGGGGGCACCAGGCAGTCCTCCAGGACGCTGTCCGGCTGCACGCTGAAGAGCCTGGTGGCCAGCTCGGCCACACCGTTGCGCTGGCGGTACATGAAGAGGCTGCAGCGGTCGGCCTGCAGGAGGGTGCAGAGGCGCCGCAGGACCTTGAAGACCACGCGCTCCATGTTGATGTTCTCCTGCATGTCCTGCACCAGCTCCAGCAGCGCCTCGCTCTCCTCCACCTGGCAGAGCTCCCGGAAGCTGTTGCAGTCCGGCGGGCACCTGTCCTCGCAGGCCGCGGCCACATTCTCGGGGCTCAGTTTCTTCCCAAAGTACTGGTGGGCGAAATCAGGGTTCTGGTCGAGAAAGCTCCGGGCCTGCTCCTCACTGAGGCTCATGGTGGCTGCCTGTCCCTGGAGACGCTGCTGCTCCGGGCACGCATGGACTCCCGGGAAAACCCTGTCCTCAGCAAAGTCTTTCTTAGTGAGATTAGGAACCCCGGGGGCGGGCCAGCTGACTCACTCCCACAAACGGGGGCCTGTGCTCCCTCTGCTCAGACCCCGGGACTTCCCACCTTCCGGGAAAACCAGGCCCCGTGGAATGAGGGCTGGGAGTAACCGCTGGGGGACCTCCTGCCTGTTGCAGGGGTCATGGGCGACTGGGCACAGGCATTTGGCTTCCAGCAGACCAAGCCCTGAGAACTATTTCCCTGAGGAGGTGATCCCACACACAGCATGACACTTTTTGCCAGCGGAGCTGCCTGAGGGTTTGGGTTGGTCCCACAGGCGGCCCCAGGCCCTCCTGGGAGCCGAGACCTGGGCTCGGGTGTGCTGGGGAGGTGGTGGGACCCTGGCCCTGCCTCCGGGAGACACAGTTTACCCTGTGCAGGGAGAGGGGGCTGGGTAAGCACACCCAGGACCCAAATGCCCGGAGGCCAGCAAGGGGACCCTGGATATGGAAGTGGGACCACATGCACCTTCCCCCACACTCTGAGGGATCCAGAGTCGCTAGTCAGCCTTTACCTGCTGTCAGGCCCCAGCCGGGACAAGCTTCGGGGTGACACTGCTCTGAGGCCACATGGCTGTCGGTAGCAGGAGGACCTGAATGGTGGGGGCTGCCTGGCAATGAAGCCCAGCCTCTCCTCTCCGCTGTCACCGCAGCAAGCCCTGCCTGCTCCCACAGGACTCGGCTCCTGGGCCAGCTCCCCACCGGCCGGCAGGGGTGATGTGGCCGGAAGCACCTTGGCTGGGTCTGGCATGGGCGCCAGCCTGGCGGGCGGGTGGCAGTGTTCCTAACTTCCCTGAATATAAAAACGCTGATTGCCGCTTTCCAGGCACCTTCGTGCTGCCAGATCCTGGGCTTGAGGTTTCTTCCCATCTTTTCCAGTTTGTCCGTCCGTGTTGTCACCATGCTTTTAACCAGGGTGCAAGGTTTTCATGTGGTTCTTTTACTGCACTCTGCTGGTAGACGCGTGTGCACACGTGCATGAGTGTGCGCATACGTGTGTGCACGGAGCGTGAGTGTGAGCACATGTAGGTGTGTGTGTTCGTGTGTGAGCACGTGTGCATGACAGCCAGGTGCCCTCTGGAGCGCACAGTTCTCTCAGCACGAGGCCGGGCCCTGGGGAAGCTTCTGCGAGGGCCCTGGGCTGCAGCTGCCTGTCTCGGGGCTGCTCTGAGTGCAGTAGCAGCACCGTCCACCGTCCACCGTGGGCCCCGCTGGGCGTGCGAAGCGTGCCCTTGTGCCATGACGTTCCTGCCTCCGCTTAGTCACAAAGTTGCTTCCTTTCAGGGATCTGCTGAGAGGCCTCCCCTTTTTTCTAAAAAGAGTGAATTCTCACTGGGGACAGGGAGTGGGGATGTGGGTGGAGGCAGGGGTTGCGGGGCCGCTGCAGTGCTTGGGTTTGGGGCCAGGGTAGAGGGTGGCCTGCTTTGCATTCAGTCCCAGATCAGCCTCCAGAGCCTGCCGGGTGCAGTCCCCGACTCCCAGGGACGAGCTCACATTGCTCTCCACTTGACCTGGTCAGAGGGGCCTCGCCCTGGTGCAGCCTGCAGGGGCTCCCAGTTGGCCACTTGCTCCGCTCTTGGGGTTTTGTGCTGTGCGTGCCAAGCTTAGTCCTCGGCCAAAGCCCCATGTGGCCCTGTGCAGATCGTTGGAGCCTGTTGAGTGCACAGATCCCTCCTCAGCAGCAATCTTCTCTGCAAGCTGCAGCCACCGCTGCCTCCCCAGGGCCAATCTGTCTTCCAAGCTTCATGAGATCTCAAAACAGTAATTCATTTTTGTCTCCCAATTTTCCATAACAACACGTAAATAATTGCTATCATAAATTAGTAGAGCCTCATGTAAGGTAATTCCTAATTTGTGTCTACACAGTGCTCAGCCGATTTTCAAAATAATGAAGATGTTTTCATGTGAATGGAGTGCCCTTGTGTTGTGCACAACCTGAGCAACTGCGCATCGTAGCCCTGTAGTATCCCAGAGAGGCTCTGATTTCCCATGTTGGATGGATCCCAAAACTCTGCAGCAAGCATCTCATGATTAGGAGAACTAGAGTCTTTTTAAAGATTATTTTCTCCCCTATTATCCCATAGTGATCATCAAAAAAATCTTTAAAATGTAGATGGCATGGGTATGAATGTTAGAATGGCAACTCTCTGGAGAAACAATCAATGAGCTGGTAGAAAGGAATGAAATTATAAAGGACAGTTGAACAGAGAGGATTATCAGCAGATGAGAGCTGTGGCTGCCTGATTTAAAGGGGCAGGGGAAGTCCACAAAAAGGCCACAGGCCAGCCTGGCCAACTTAGTGAACCCCCATCTCTACTAAAAATACAAAAATTGGTTGGGTGTGGTGGTGCATGCCTGTAATCCCAGCACTTTGGGAGGCCGAGGCGGGCAGATCACCTGAGGTCAGGAGTTCGAGACCATCTTGGCCAACATGGTGAATCCCCATCTCTACTAAAAATACAAAAATTGGCTGGGTGTGGTGGCGGGCGCCTGTAATCCCAGCTACTCGGGTGGCTCAGGCACAAAACTCGCTTTAACCCGGGAAGTGGAGGTTGCCATGAGCCGAGATCACACCACTGTACTCCAGCCTGAGCAATAGAGTGAGACTGTCTCAAAAAAAAAAAAAAAAAAAAAGCCACAGGAAGGTCCCCTGTGAGAAGCACTGATTCACCCCACAGCTCCGGAGGACCAAGAGACTCAGACCCTGGGGCTGGTGTCAGTTGGGACTCCCCAGGAAGCAGATGCTGGGAAGCAGGTTTCACTGTTGATTTGTTTGGATGTTGGTCCCCTCCATGCCTCATGTTGAAATGTGATCCCTGATGTTGGAGGTGGGGCCTGGTGGGAGGTGATTAGGTCCTGGAGGTGGATCCCTCACGAACAGCTGCTACCCCTCTTGTGGGGCGGAGTTCTCCCTCTTACCTCCTGTGAGCTCAGGTTGTTGGAGCCTGGCCCCCACCCCCCACCCCCCTTCTTCTCCCACCCTGGCATGCTGGGCCCCTTCACCTCCCCCACGAGTGGAAGCTCCTGAAGCTGTCACCAGAAGCAGACCCTGGTGCCAGACTTCCTGTACAGCCTGCAGAACCGTGAGCCAGAGAAACCTCTTTCTTCATAAATGACCCAGCGCCAGGTGATCCTTTACAGCAACACAGCTGCACGAAGACAGCACGTCCTGGACTCCGCCCAGACTCCCGACCGAGGCCCTGGACTCAGCCCAGACTCCTGACTGACGCCCTGGACTCCAGCCCAGACTCCTGACTGACGCCCTGGACTCCAGCATGCCCTGGACTCAGCCCGGACTCCCAACTGATGCCCTGGACTCCAGCATGCCCTGGACTCAGCCCGGACTCCTGACTGACGCCCTGGACTCCAGCATGCCCTGGACTCAGCCCGGACTCCCAACTGATGCCCTGGACTCAGCCCGGACTCCCGACTGACGCCCTGGACTCCAGCACGCCCTGGACTCAGCCCGGACTCCCGACTGGCGCCCTGGACTCCAGCACGCCCTGGACTCAGCCCAGACTCCCGACTGGCACCCTGGACTCAGCCCGGACTCCCAACTGACGCGCTGGACTCGGCTCGGACTCCCGACTGACGCTTTGGACTCCAGCATGCCCTGGACTCAGTCCAGACTCCCGTCCGATGCCTTGGACTCGGCCTGGACTCCCGACTGACGCCCTGGACTCGGCCCGGACTCCCAACTGACGCGCTGGACTCAGCTCGGACTCCTGACCGACGCCCTGGACTCCAGCATGCCCCGGACTCAGCCCGGACTCCCGACCGACGCCCTGGACTCGGCCCGGACTCCCAACTGATGCGCTGGACTCGGCTCGGACTCCCGACTGACGCTTTGGACTCCAGCATGCCCTGGACTCAGTCCAGACTCCCGTCCGATGCCCTGGACTTGGCCTGGACTCCCGACTGACGCCCTGGACTCGGCCCGGACTCCCAACTGACGCGCTGGACTCAGCTCGGACTCCTGACCGACGCCCTGGACTCCAGCATGCCCCGGACTCAGCCCGGACTCCTGACCGACGCCCTGGACTCAGCCCAGACTCCCGACTGACGCTTTGGACTCCAGCATGCCCTGGACTCAGTCCAGACTCCCGTCCGATGCCCTGGACTCGGCCCGGACTCCCGACCGACGCCCTGGACTCAGCCCAGACTCCCGACTGACGCCCTGGACTCGGCCCAGACTCCTGTCTGACGCCCTGGACTCCAGCATGCCCTGGACTCAGCCTCAGGGGAGGACTCTAGAGACCTCCCAATACCATGAACCAGCATCAACCCACATGCACGAGTCCAGGGAGACAGAACACTCACACAACCGGTTATGAAAGCAACTTTATTCCTCACAGGCAGGCAGCAGGGAACAGCAGAAGCCTAGGATCCATAGTGAGCCGGTCCCCGAGGCTCGGAAAAGCTGCCCAGAACGAAAGGAGCCTTCTCTGTGTGCCCCGCTTCGCACCACAGCTGAGGGATCCCAAAGGTGCTCTGGGTTCCATAGCCAGGGGTGACCTGACTCACGGGGCTACAGTGTTCGGGACATCCTGCCCTAGGAGGCAGAGCCAGGGCTGTCCAGCCGGTCCCTCCCTAGACCAGGTGGTTACATTCCTGGCACATTCTTCAGGTATTCTCGAGAACCACGCATGAAAAGGGAGGGCCTTGTTCGTTCCAAGACCATCTGGGACTTCTCCTGCAGACACCAAGACAGAATAGGAAGTGGATTTATGGGATGGGGACTCCCTGTGAGGGGTAGAAGGGAGATGAAGGAGGAGCAGGTGGGGAACCCCAGGTAAGGGTGTGGTTGTGGCACCTGTGGAAGGAGAGAAAAGGAAGGTGGCTGGGCAGGACCAGCCTCAGGCTGCAGCTCAAGACCGTACTAGCCTTTCGGGAAAGAATGCCTTTTGGGGGAGCCCCTGTGCATGGAACTTTCTGAGTCTAGCACCTGCCATTGCCCAAACTGGACTTCCGGTCTCTGGCGCCTCACGTGAGGAGCTCAGGAGCTGCTGCCCCACCCGAACAACAAGTCAGCTGAGCAGACTGAAAATCAACAATTCTTCCCACAACCAAAAGAGCAGCAAAGACATGGGTACCTGGTACGCAAGGGGCTGGCAGGCGCTGGCCTGTCAATCAGGGGCCATGGTTTGCCAGAGCAGAAACGCATCAGTGGAAACCACCTCAGGAGCTTGTTCCAGGGCAGGGAAACCTGAACTGTAGCTGATGAATCCCTGGAGGCTCAGTGTGGGCAACTCCAAACTCCTCCAGGGGGACCCAGTCATGGCGGACACCACGGGGGACCCTGTCATGGCAGATACTACAGTGGGGGGGACCCTGTCATGGTGGATACCACAGTGGGGGGGACCCTGTCATGGCAGACACCACGGTGGGGGATCCAGTCATGGCGGACACCACGGTCAGGGGGGACCCTGTCATGGCAGACACCATGGTTGGGGGGGACCCAGTCATGGCAGACACCACGGCAGGGGGGGACTCAGTCATGGCGGATACCATGGTGGGGGGGACTCAGTCATGGCGGACACCACGGCAGGGGGGGACCCAGTCATGGCGGATACCATGGTGGGGGGGGACTCAGTCATGGCGGACACCATGGGGGATCCACTCATGGCGGACACCACAGGGGGAGGGGCCCAGTCATGGTGGACACCATGGGGGGACCCAGTCGTGGTGGACACCACATGTGTGTGTTTTACCCCAGGAGTTCTAACACATTCTCACAGTGAATATCAGAGAAAAATCTCATTCTGCAGATAGGAGGACAGAAAATGGAATCATTTTGAAACACAGCAGAACATTCTGTCCTTAACAAGAGCTGCCCTCAGGAGAAACTGTTACCCAAAGTATAACCTGACCGGGGAAGAGAAATATCCAACTTCCACCCCCTCGAGCCATCCTGTCCCACCTAAGAAGGTGAGGGGTGGGCAGCTGAGAAACCCTTGTGAAGTTCACAGCCCAATGCACAGGTTCACCAAAGACTGAGTCCTGGGTAGAAGGTTCTAGAATGCTTCCCCTCCCCCGACATCTTACGACCGCATCACTAAAGGCATCTTTACAGCAGGTCTTTATACTCTGTACATCATGTCTGGCTATCAAGAAAATATTACAAGACATACTAAAAATAAGGCAAAAAACAAAAACAAAAACCCACACCAGAATTTGAAGAGCCAGAACAACCACTGGAACCAGACATGGCAGGTACGTTGGAATTATCAGACCAGGAATTTAAAACAGCAATGATTAAGATGCCAAGGGCTCTCGTGGGTAAAGTAGACAGCACACAGGAACAGATGGGCAATGTAAGCAGACAGATGGAAAGTCTAGGAAGGAACCAAAAAGAAACATAGAGATAGAAAACACTGCAACAGAAATGAAGACTGCCTTTGATAGGCTCATTAGTAGACTGGACACAGCTGAGGAAAGAGCCTCTGCGCTTGAGGATAGCTCAATAGAAACTTCCAAAAGTGAAAGGCAAAGAGAACAATGACTGAAAACAAACAAACAAAAAACAAACAAACAAACAGAACAGAATATCCAAAAGCTGTAGGACACCCATAAAAGGTGTAACACGAATAATACCAGAAGCAGAAGAAAGAAAGAAGAAAGAAAAGAAAAGAAAAGAAGAAAGAAGAAAGAAAGAAAGAGGGAGGAAGGGAGGAAGGGAGGAAGGAGGCCGGGTATGGTGGCTCACGCCTGTAACCCCAGCACTTTGGGAGGCCAAGGCAGGCGGATCACGAGGTCAGGAAATTCACACCATCCTGGCTAACACGGTGAAACCCTGTCTCTACTGAAAAATACAAAAAAAACTTAGCTGGGCGTGGTGGCAGACACCTGTAGTCCCAGCTACTCGGGAGGCTGAGGCAGGAGAATGGCGTGAACCCGGGAGGCAGAGCTTGCAGTGAGCCGGGATAACGCCACTGCACTCCAGCCTGGGTGGCAGAGTGAGACTGCATCTTGAAAAAATAAATAAATAAAAATAAAATTTAAAAAAAGAAAGGAAGGAAGGAAGGAAGGACAACAAAAAACCTGAAACAATAATGACTGAGGATTCCTCCAAATTAATGTCAGACACCAAACTACAGATCCAGGAAGCTCAGGGAACAAAACAAAACAATACAAAAAAATACTCCCCCCAAAGAAAACAAACAAGTAAACAAAACGACACCTAGGCACCTCATATTTAAACTACATAAAATCAAACATGAACAAATTTTGAAAGAAGCCAGAATAAAACCTCCCAACACCAACACCTTACCTGTAGAGGAACGAAGGTAAGAATGACATCCACCTTTTCTCAGGAACCACGTGTCCGAGTCCCTTTTCTGCCACTATAACAGAACACCACAGATTAGGTAAATTATAAGGAAGTTTATTTGGCTCACAATTCTGGGAGCTGGGAAGTGCAGAGCACGGTGCCGGCGTCTGGCCAGGGTCAGTCTATGGTAGCGGGCAGAGCAGCGACGCAAGCACCGGGAGACAAAGAGAAAATCAGCCTGAACTCATCCTTTTATCAGGAGCCCACTCTCGAGACAATGAACCCACTCCTGAGATAATGGCACTAATCCATTCATGAGGGTGAAGCCTTCAGGAGCTAATCACCTCTCAGGGGTCCCACCTCTCAATATTGTCACGATGGCAATTAAATTTCAACGGGAGTTTTGGAGGGGACATCCGAACCACAGCACCACACAGCCGGAAGACAGCAGAGTGAGATATTTAAAGTGTTGAGAGAAAAAAAACCCACCAAGCTAAAATTCTGCACCCCATGAAATTATCCTTCAAAAGTGAAGGAGAAATAAAGACTTTTTCAGGAAAACAAAAATGGAGGGAATTTGTCGTCAGTAGACTTGCCTTGCAAAAGTCTTAAAAGAAGCTTTTTAGAGAGAGGAAAGTGATATAGCTCAGAAACTCAAATCTACATAAAGAAAGGAGGAGCACCAAAGAAGGAACAGTCAGGTAAACTAAAATTTTTAATATTCTTAGCTGATCTAACAGATAACAGCTCTAAATAATAACAACAATGCATTTCAATTATGTATGCTTCCTTATGTATCTTACATGTGTCTTAGGTACGTATATGCTCACATATGCTTCGACATGAGGGAAACAAATGGCTTAAATCATGCAAAGGATACGAAGAAGGAGTTAAGATGATGTTGTTGTTGTCAGGAACTCATGTTATCTGTGAAGCAGTAGAGCATTTGAAAGTAGACTTGGATTCACTGGGGATGTATTGCAAATTCCAGTGCAATCACTAACTGATATTCTAAGAAAGGAGAGAAAATAGAACTGAGGATATCAGATGCTCAATTAAAATCACAAAAGGCAGAAAAAGAGTGGGAAAAAACAGGGAAAAAGAACAAGGGCAGCAAATAGAAAACAGTAACAAAATGGCAGATATTAATCCAATTTATACGAATAATTACTTTGAACATCAATGGTCTAAACACAACAATAAAAAAACAGATTTTTGGCAGGACACAGTGGCTCACACCTGTAATCCCAGCACTTTGGGAGGCTGAGGCAGGCAGACCACATGGTCAGGAGGTCAAGACCATCCTGGCAAACATGGTGAAACCCTGTCTCTACTACAGAAAACCCAAAAATTAGGTGGGTATGGTGGTATGTACCTGTAGTCCCAGCTACTCGGGAGGCTGAGGCAGGAGACTCATTTGAACCCAGGAGGTGAAGGTTGCAGTGAGCACCACTGCACTCCAGCCTGGGCAACAAGAGTGAAACTCCATAAAATAACAAAACAAAACAAAACAAAACAACCGAGATTTTTACATCAGAGTGGATAAAAAATGATACCCAACTATGTCTTGTGTACAAGAAACACACTTTAAAGTTAGACACATATAGACTAAAAGTAAATGAGTGGAGAAAGAGATGCCACGTTTACCCTGATGGAGAGAAAGCAGGAGAAGCTCTTCTAATTCCAGACAAGGCAGACTTCAGAGCAAAGAAAGCTACCAGGGATGAAGAGAAAGCATTCCATAACGATAAAGGGGTCAAGTTGTTCAAGAAGACATAACAATCCTTAAGGGATATGCATCAAACCATGTGAGGCAGAAACTGCAAGGAGAAAGCTATGAATCCATGATCATGGTTGGAGACTTTAACACGCTCAGTCAGATATGACTGAATTGTGTCTCCCCAAAACTTTATTTATTGTGCCTTGACCTCCAACGTGACTGTTTGCAGAAAAGGCTTTTAGGAGGTAATTGAGGTGAAACGAGATCACAAGGGTGGGGTCCTAATTCAACACCACTGGTGGCTTTATAAAAAGAGGATGAGATCCTCCACCACACATGTATCAAAGAAAAGCCACGTGAGGATACAGCGAGAAGGCGGCTGTCTGTAAGCCAGGAAGAGAGCACTCACCAGGACCTGTCTGTGCTGGCACCCTGATTTTGGACTCCCAGCCTCCAGAACTATGAGAAATAAGTGTCTGCTGTTTCAGAGACCGGGCCGGTGTGGCATTTTGTTATGGCAGCCTGAGCAGAATGAGACAACTCCAATTCCGCTGAGAGGGTGGTGGGGGTGCCCGGAGGCCGTGGCCCCCACTCCTCAGTGTGGGTCTCTAGGGGGGAGGTCTGAGCAGGCACCATGGCAGCCAGTCCATGCCTCGGGCCACACAGTCCGACTTCTCCATCCACGTTGGGGGAGGAGCTCCTCATGGTTCCTGGGGCCTGTCCCCCCGAGAGAAGGCTTTGACATGCACAGTTAGTGGAGCACACCACAGCCTCCAGCCCTGCAGCTGGCCTCCATCATCACTTCTCACTGGGCCACGACAGGGGCTCCCTTCATCCTCCATCCTCGTTTTCTACCTCCTCTCCCTTGACTATCACTTCTGTAGGTCTTGGGGGCTTCCCTGGCTATGTGAGGGGACTGAGCCCCTAATGATCACACTCTTACTGGGCTGGGGTGGCTGCACCTGCCCAAGCACAGACACAGGGCAAGGGCACCTTGAGGTTGGCCTGGCCCCACGAGGTCCCTTCCTGCCTGTGTGCAGCTGCCCCACATCCTCTGCTGCTCGGGGACCAGCTTCTCTACCAGACAGCCGCTCCTCTCCCATCTCGACCCTGGATACCAGAGTCCCAGTGCCTGGCAGCAAGGACCTGAGTCGTGGCCTGTTAACAGCATGCCCCCTTAGGAGATGAGGACCCCCAGCCTTGCCAGCCAGTGTTTCAGGGACAGGAAGCACCAGGCCCCAAGGATCACTGTGGGAGAGGGGAGTAGAGAGCACCCCCACTTCTGCCTCTTGGTTCCAGACTCATGCTGGTCTTCCTGGTGAGGTCAGATGTCACATGGCGTCCTGGGTTTCGTGTACCTGGAAGGTGGTGCACTGTCCCCCGGGTTCCTGGCCTCCATCATACACGGCTGACTCCAAGTGGGGCTTCGGCTGTGCCTCCAGCAACTGACCCTCTGTGTACCTCTCAGTCCAGAAGCTTCTCCGTGGCAGGGCGGCTGATGCAGCCAGGAGTCCCTTCACCCTGGCCCTGCCTTGGTTGAACAGTTAAACACCCCGGGGCGTTGCCACTCACCACTGGGGCCTGCGCTGGCCACTTGGCCTGGCCGCCCTTCCTCAGAGGAGACGAGTGCCTCTCCAGGGGACCCTCGGGCTCTCATGTTGGCATCTGCCCTCATTCCTGTTGCTCTGCCGCCAGCATCCACCCCCTGGTGATGCCCAGACACCCTTTGCCCCACGCCTCTCCAATGCTTGAGCCACAGGCCCTGCCAGGACCTTCCCTTAACCTGTTGTTCTCCAGACGGCCGCTGGTGCCACCTTGTCCCAGGAGCTACACCTGCCTCATTCTAGCTGCAGTGCTCGCTGCTAGACCACAACAGAGCCACTATGCTCTGACATTTTAACGCCACCTCAGCAGAGTGAGGCAGGACCCAGGCGGCTTCCCCAGAGAGTTAACCCTGGAGGGAGGCACTGGTGTGATTAAGACAGAGTCAAGAACCTGGGAAGGAGCCTTCGCCCAGCTGCAGAGGGCAAAGATGCAGCCAGGGAGGGACTCTTGGAGAAAGGAATCAGCAGCTTATCTGACACGGATGCACTTGAGAATAAAGAAAGTAATACTGTGCATTAGTGTTAGCTGGCACTGCAGGCGTGGGCCACCACACCCAGCTAATTTTTGTATTTTTAGTAGAAACAAGGTTTCGTTTCACCATATTGCCTAGGCTGGTCTTGAACTCCTGGCCTCAAGTGATCTGCCCGTCTTGGCCTCCCAAAGTGCTGGGGTTACAGGCATGAGCTATTGCACCCAGCCCAGCAAAAAGCTCTTGGAAAATAGCATTCCTGAGAAAGACCAGCACCTGCTTCCCCAACACTTCACACCCAGCCTCTGCATGCTGGTGAAGGCATGATGCTTTCCTCGCTTTCCGACAGTGCACAGGTTTTGGTTGTGTAATCTCTCCCCCTTAGATGGTCCTAGGGCCACCGTCCCCCAGGTTCCTGGCCTCTGCCTCAGCCACCTCTGTCTGGCCCACCTGGGTCCATGTGGTGCCACCTGGTGCTGACCCGTCACGGGGGCTGGGAGGGCACTGTCTCCCTCTTGGCTGTTCTTTTCTGCCACTTCTAGATGGGGGTGAAATGCCACCTTGCAAGCGGCCGAGAGCACACGTGCTGAGCAACCTGCTGCGTCTCTTTGCAGCTTGTCATAAGCCAGGTGTCAGACACTAACGCTGTTTCTGGCTTTGCTGCCAATTCTTCCCTGAATCACTACTGCCTGGAATTGTATCTCCTTAATAAATGATTCACGCTTAACCCTTGTCCCAGGCTATGTTTTCTAGGAATTCCTAGAGTATCAGCTATGTTTTGCTGCATAGCAAACTGCTCCCAAATTTAGTGGGTTAAACAGTTCTATTTGCTCATGATTCTATGGGTCAGGCTTTTGGGCTGGGCTCAACTGGGCAGTTCTCTATGGTTACTGTGCAGCTTGGCCATCTGGCAGCTGACCTGGGCTGGATGTGGCAACGCCTCTCATGAGCCTGGCAGCTGGCGCCCGCCCCTGACTGGTTGGTCCAGGAGGCCTCAGCTGCTCCATGCGGCTGCTGCTACTCCAGAGGGCTAGACCTGGAGGCCTTCCCTGGGATGGTCCCGCCTGGCTCCCCGTCACTCTCTGTGGGTCAAGGTAAGTCACAGCCCAGCCTGGATTCAAGGGGCACAGAAAAAGCTTCACCTGTTAACAGAGCAGCAGTCTCATTGCAGAGGCACTAGGCAAAGACCGGAGGGATTGCGCCATCTTCACAGACATCCTGTGATGCCAATCTGAGACAACCACCATAACACTGTCCCTAACGTCATTTCGGAAGACAGCAAACAGGAATCTGGAGCCTAAATTCCAGGGAGGAAGAGATGAACTTGTGATTGCTATTTAGATTCTGTGACTGAATATCTGGGGGAAGGCGAAGGAGTCCATTGAGACAGCATTAGGATGATGAGTGAAGCTTTAATCAATGGCTATTTTGTCCATCAGCGAGGGAGCTGGGTTCTCAGCTGCACTGATGATGTTGATACTCACACCTGCAATGAGACCTTCATCCCCTGTGTCTCCCTCTCTCCCATCCCTCCTGGCTTACATTCCTACCCTGTCACCACTTTGAGGGTTTTGCTGCATCAACAGCTCTCTCTAGGTGGGTCACCTCCCCCCGACACAAAGATGCTCAGATGCCCTCCCGCAACCCTCACTGCTAAGTTCCTCAGGGGTTCTGTGTTCCCCTGACCCCCTTCCGCACCTTCCTCTTGCTCTTCACTGACTCTGCTTCAGGCTCCACCCTCATGCCCCCACCTGAGCCTGAAGGGGCAGGGCTCCTCTGCGCCACACTCCCTCCTCAGCAGTCTAACCAGGACCTGTGTGCTGTACCTGCAAAACAGGGCACATCCCATTTTCCATGTGTCAATCATCTTCCATGTGTCAATCATATTTCATGTTGTCAGTCATCTTCCACGTGTCAATCATCTACCATGTGTCAATAACATATTTCTGGCTTTTGGCCGGGCGCAGTGGCTCAAGCCTGTAATCCCAGCACTTTGGGAGGCCGAGAAGGGCGGATCACGAGGTCAGGAGATCGAGACCATCCTGGCTAACACAGTGAAACCCCGTCTCTACTAAAAAATACAAAAAACTAGCCGGGCGAGGTGGCGGGCGCCTGTAGTCCCAGCTACTTGGGAGGCTGAGGCAGGAGAATGGCGTGAACCTGGGAGGCGGAGCTTGCAGTGAGCTGAGATCCGGCCACTGCACTCCAGCCTGGGCGGCAGAGCGAGACTCCGTCTCAAAAAAAAAACAAAAAAAAACATATTTCTGGCTTTTTTATGTTTTGTCAATTTTGAACTTCCCACTCTGGTCTTTTTTCCCTCTTAGAATTAATGGAATTCCTACACCTGGCCTTAAAACCTGCCAGTTAGCTGGGTGTGGTGGTGTGTGCCTGTGGTCTCAGCTGCTCGGGTGCCGAGGCAGGAGGATCACTGCAGCCCAGGAGTTCATGTCCAGCCTGGGCCACAGAGCAAGACACTATAACTTTGAAAAGAAACCTGCCAGCTCTTCCAATTTCTGGTGAAATAAATCTTGACAAAGTAAGAAGTGAAAAAAATTCCCTCTTTGTTTACAGCTGCAGAAAAGCAGACGCAATTCTGTACCATAAACTGCCCCACAGGTCTCAAAGACACATTTGCACACCGTGTTCATAGCAGCACTGTTCGCAGCAGCTAAAACATGAAAGTGACTCAGCATCCGTCAAGGGATGAGTGGATGAGAAAATGTCCTCCATTCATACGATGGGATGTTATTCAGTCTTAAAAAGGAAGGAGATTCCGAGACACATCACAGCATGATGAACCTTGAGGACATTGTGCTGAGTAAAATAAGCCTGACACAAAAGGGCAAATACTGTGCAATTCCACTTAAAAGAGGTCCTTGGAGCAGTCACAAGTCACATTTCCAGGGACAGAAAGTGGAGTGGTAGGTGCCGGGGTGGGGTCGGGAGACGGGGAAGTGAATGTTTAATGGCGGTGAGTTTCAGTTTGGGAAGACTAAAAGGTTCTGGAGATGAAACCTTTTACATCCTTTTACATATTAAACCTTTTACATATTGAATATATTCATTATGTGCAGCCATCATGAATACACTGAATACCTCTGAATTGCATACTTAAAATGGTTAAGATGGTACATTTTATGTTTATGTACTTTACCACAATGCATTGTTTTTCTTCTTTTGGGAAAAAAGAGGCAATGCTGAACCCTGAGAAAAGTTGTGCATGACTCGGGAGGGGAAGGCCCTTCCTGCAGGAGCCCCCAGCAGCGTCGGCCTCACAGAGAAACAATCCAGGCCTCAGCACTCGCCTGCAGACTCCAGACTGCAGAGGGTTGGGAAGACTCTGCCTGTGGCCCTCGCTCTCAGAGCCCTGTTCTGCAAATCCAAGCAGATCAGCAGCCTTTCTGACGTCTACACTGGTTTACTGTTGGCGACGTTTAAACGACCACACATGTTCTAAAGTAAAAAATAGAACACTGGGCCGGGTGCAGGGGCCCACGCCTGTAATCTCAGCACTTTGGGAGGCTGAGGTGGGCGGATCACCTGAGGTCAGGAGTTTGAGACCAGCCTGGAAAACATGGCAAAACCCCGTCTCTACTAAAAACACAAAAATTAGGCGTAGTGGTGGGTGCCTGTAATCCAAGCTACTTGTGTGGCTGAGTCACGAGACTCACTTGAACCTATGGGTAGAGGTTGCAGTGAGCTGTGATTGTGCCACTGCACTCTAGCCTGGGCAACAGCGCAAGACTTGATCTCAAAAAAACAAAAACAAAAAACGTTTATCATGTTTTTTGATAAATATGAGATTGCAGCAATTCAGTCCCATTCGCAGGGTCCACTTCTGATTCTAGTTCTCTTGCTGTTTCCACATCTGCAGTGACTTCCTCCACTGAAGTCTTCAACTCCTCACAGCCATCCTTGAGGGCTGAGATCAGCTTCTCCCAAACTCCTGTTCATGTTGCTGTTGTAACCTCCTCCCGTGAATCGTGAACGTTCTTAATGGCATCTAGAATGGTGAATCCTTTCGAGAAGGTTGTCGGTGAACTTGCCAGATCCATCAGAGGAATCACCGTCTGTGGTTGCTATGACCTTAGAAATGTTTTCGTTGTTGTTGTTGTTTGTCTTGTTTTGTTCTTAAACAAAGTCTTGCTGTGTCGCCCAGGTTGGAGTGCAGTGGTGCTCACTGCAACCTCTGTCTCCTGGGTTCAAGTGATTCTCCTGCCTCAGCCTCCCGAGTAGCTGAGATCACAGGCACCCGCCACCATGCTCGGCTAATTTTTGTATTTTTAGTAGAGACAGGGTTTCACCATGTTAGCCAGGATGGTCTTGAACTCCTGACCTCAGGTGAGCCGCCTGCCTCGACCTCCCAAAGTGCTGGGATTACAGGCGTGAGCCACTGTGCCCGGCCAGAAATGTGTTTCTTAAATAGTAAGACTTGGAAGTTGACACAACTCCTTGATCCAAGGGCTGCAGAATGGATGTTGTTTTGGCAGCCATGAAAGCAGCACGACTGTGTACGTCTCTGTTAGAGCTCTGGGAATTGGGTGCATTGTCAATGAATATATATATGTATTTTGAGACAGGGTCTCACTGTCACCCAGGCTGGAGTGCAGAGGTGTGATCCTGGCTGACCAGCTTTGACCTCCCTGGCTCAAGTGATCCTCCCACCTCAGCCTCCTGAGTAGCTGAGCCCACAGGCATGAGCTACCATGTCTGGCTGATTTTAAATTTTTTTTATAAAGATAGCGTCTCCTTATGTTGCTCAGGCTGGTCTCGAATTCCGAGGCTCAAGTGATCCTCCTGCCTCAGCTTCCCCAAGTTCTGGGATTACAAGCGTGAACCATGATGCCCAGACTCCTACTAATATTATGAAAGGAATCTTGTTTTCCCAAGCAATAGTTCTCAACAGTGGGCGTAATGGATTCCATAAACCATCCGTGAACAGCTGTGCTACCATCCAGGCCTTGTTGCTCCATTTCTAGAGCAGGCAGAGTGCATGTTGCGTCATTCTTAAGGGCCCCAGGATTTTCTGAATGGCGAATAAGCACCGGCTTCAATTTGAGGCCACCAGCGCTCACAAGAGGCTCAGCCTGTCCTGTGAAGCTTCGAAGCCAGGCATTGGCTTCTCTCCAGCTATGAAAGTCTTATTTGGCGTCTTCTTCCAACAGAAAACTATGAGTCTACGTAAAAAGTCTGTGTAGCGTGGCCACCTTCATCCATGATCTCAGCGGGATGTTCCAGGTAACTTGCTGCAGCTTCTCCGTCAGTACCTGCTGCCCCACCTCAAACTTTCATGTTACGGAGATGATTTCTTTCCTTCAACCTCACAAGCCAACCTCTGTTTGCTTCAGAGTCTTCTTCTGCAGCTTCCTCACCTCTCTCAGCCTCCACAGAATTTAAAAGTCGGGGCCTTGCTGTAGATTAGGCTTTGGCTTAAGGCTTTGGCTCCAGCCTTCTTGGCACCAAGGGCCGGTTTCGTGGAAGGCAATTTTTCCAGGGACTAGGGGTCGGGGGAAGGTTTGGGATGAAGCTGTTGCACCTCAGATCATCAGGCGTTAGTTAGATCCCACAAGGAGTGTGCAACCTCCATCCCTCGCATGTGGAATTCACAGTGGGGTTCGCACGGTTCTGAGAATCTAATGCTGCTGCTGATCTGACTCTCCTGCCGCTCACCTCCTGCTGTGTGGCCTGAGCACTGGGGACCCCTGGCTTAAGGGAATATTGTGGTGGTTTGATCATTCCATCCAGGCCATTGAAACCTTCTCCCTCTCGGCGATTTGGCTGTTTCGCTTTTTAGTCATGTGTTCTGGCGGGTAGCGCTTTCAATCTCCTTCAAGAACTTTTTTGTATTCACAGCTTGGCTCACTGCTTGGTGCATGAGCCTAGATTTCCACCTATCTCGGCTTTCAACATGCCTTTCTCACTGAGCCTAGTCATGTCTGGCTTGTGATTGACCATTCACTTGAGGACTTAGAGGTCACTGTAGGATTATTGGTTGGTCTAATTTCAAATTACTGTTTCTCAGGGAATAGGGAGGCCCAAGGAAAGAGAGACAGGGAGGAACGGCTGGTCCATGGAGCAGTCAAAACACACACAGCATTCATCAATTAAGTTCACTTTCTTATATGTGTGGTTCATGGAGCCCTAAAACAATGACCATAGTACCTTCAAAGATCACCAACCACAGACCACCATAAAGATACCATCATCATAAAGTTCGACACATTGCAAAAATGACTAACGTGACTCAGAGATGTGAGTGAGCTCACACTGTTGGAAACATGGCACAGGTGGGCTTGCTCAACGCAGGGCGGCCACGGACCTTCAACAGTCAAACACGTGGTACCTGCAAAGTGCGGGAAAGTGAACACAATGAAACAAGGTGGCCCGCATCTTTTAAAATCTGTCCTCGGCCGGGCGTGGTGGCTCACACCTGTAATCCCAGCACTTTGGGAGGCTGAGGTGGGCGGATCACGAGGTCAGGAGATCGAGACCATCCTGGCTAACGTGGTGAAACCCCGTCCCTACTAAAAATACAAAAAATTAGCCAGGTGTGATGGTGGGCGCCTGTAGTCCCAGCTACTTGGGAGGCTGAGGTAGGAGAATGGCGTGAACCTGGGAGGCGGAGCTTGCAGTGAGCCGAGATCGCGCCACTGCACTCCAGCCTGAGCGATAGAGCAAGACTTTGTCTTAAAAAAAAAAAAAAAAACTGTGTCCTCATTTAAAATTGGGTTGTCGCTGTGCACGGTGGTTCACGCCTGTAATCCCAGCACTTTGGGAGGCCAAGGTGGGTGGATCATTTGAATCCAGGAGTTTGAGACCAGCTTGGGCAACATAGTTAGACCCCAACTCTGCAAAACAATTAAAAATTAGCTGGGTGCGATGGTGTACACCTGTAGTCCCAGCTACTCAGGAAGCAGAAGTGGGTGAATTGCTTGAGCCTGGAATGTTAAGGCTTCATTGAGCTATGGTGGTGCCACTGCACTCCAGCCTAGGCAACAGAATGATATCCTGTCTCAAAAAAAAAAAACAAAAAAAAACCAAACCTCAAAGCAAATTGGATTGTTTGTTTACTTATTACAGTAGCTTCTCCTTATCTGTGGGGTATACATTCCAAGACCCCCAATGAACTCTTGAAACCATGGATAGTACTGAATTCTATACATACTACATTTTTTTCCTATAAATATATACCTATGGTAAAGTTTAATGTACAAACTAGGCAAAGTAAGAGATTAACAATAACTAATAACAAAATAGAACAATTATAACAATAAACTGTAATAAAAGTTATGTGAATGTGGGCTCTGTCTCCTTCTCTCAAAATATCTTGTTGTGCGTAATATTTTCTGACCACAGTCTACTGCTGGTAACTGAAGCCACAGAAAGTGGAACCACAGATAAGCGCGTGGCGGGGGGTACTGTAATGCATTTTGTTGTTTATATATTCCAGACGTAAATCCTTTATCAGATATGTGATTTTAAAATACTTTCTTCCAGTCAGTGAATTGCCTTTTTATTCTGTTAACAGCATCTTCCCAAGAGCAGATGCTTTTAATTCTGATGAAGGCTGGTTTATCATTTTTATAGATGATGCTTTTGATATCACAGCTAAAAAATCTTTGTCTGCTCAAGATCACAGAAACGTTTGCTTATGTTTACTTCTAGAAACTGTGTAGTCTTAGGTGTTACAAGTGTATTTTTAGTTATTTTTATATGTGGTCCAGGTATAGATCGAGGCTTTTTCTTTTTGCACATGCATATTCAATAGTTCCAGCATCATTTGTTGAAAAGATATTTCTCTCTCCACTGAATTGTCACATGTACATATTATACCACTTCACATACAGTACAAGAACCTTACGTCAGTGTTATGGATTGAAATTGTGTCCCACAAAATTCATAAGTTGAAGTCCCAGCCCCCGGTACCTCATTATGTGATCATATTTGAATATAAAACCTTTAAAGAAGTAATTGAGGCCAGGCGCGGCAGCTCATGCCTGGAATCCCAGCACTTTGGGAGGCTGAGGCAGGAGTATCACTTGAGGCCAGGATTTAAGAGCAGCCTGGGCCGGGCACTGTGGCTCACACCTGGAATCCCAGGACTTCGGGAGGCCGCGGCAGGCGGATTGCCTGAGCTCAGGAGTTCAAGACCAGCCTGGCCAACATGATGAAACCCTGTCTCTACTAAAATACAAAAAATTAGCCAGGCATGGTAGCGTGCACCTGTAATCCCAGCTACTTGGGAGGCTGAGGCAGGAGAATCACTTGAACCTGGAAAGTGGAGGTTGCAGTGAGCCGAGATTGCGCCACTGCACTCCAGCCTGGGCAACAGAGTGAGACGCAGTTTCAAAATAAATAAATAAATAAAATAAATAAATTAAAAAAATAAAGACGTGATTAAGTAGAAATGAGGCATGAAGGTGGGGCTCTAATTCAGCATGACTGGCATTCAGCATGCCTGTGAGACGAGGAGACCAGGTCACACAGAGTCCCACAGGTGAGCACGTATGGAGGGAAGACCATGTGAAGAGGTAGCGAGAGAACAGCTGTCTGCAGACCAAGAGGAGAGGCTTCTGCAGAGACCACACCCGTCAACGTCTTCATCACAGACATTCAGCCTTCAGAGCGGTCAGAGGATACATTGCTGCTGCTGAAGCCACCTAGTCTGTGGTAGCTTGCTGTGGAAGTGTTAGAAAACTAACAAGGAAAGTAGGGGTCTGTGTGTATTTGGGGGACCGGAGACTCTGGGCAGAGGCCCCTGACCCTCCACCCTCGAGGCCTGGGCAGGGCTGAGGAATGACCACATCTGTGCTTCTACCAGCTTGCATCACCCTGGCAGCCGGAAACCGGTTCTGCGGTGTTAGGCGAACGCAGGGCAGCTGACTGGTCCAAGCACGCCACCCAGAGGCAGCCTTGGAACTGCACCTGCTGGGCAGAACCTGGGCTCTACCTGCATCCGTCCTGACAGCCCATCAGAGTCCATGGGACGGATGCACCTGCTCATGCACCTGCCTCCAAGGTCTGTGGGCTAGGCGGGTCCAAGGGGGCCTGGTGTTGGAACAGAGCCTCTGGAGCCAGGAAGATGGTGGCCATGTTTGGTGGCTTCTCCTGGCCTGAGCATGGCCCCCAGGACTGGGCGAGATAGGATGCCCTCATCTACAGGTCCTTATCAGCTGTGATGACAAGAAGTGGGAGCGGCTGCTCAGGGCCCCTGGGCAGCTGAACCCTGGGGACAATCCCTGGGCTGAGAGGGCCCTCAGAGTGCACGTCTTAGCAGCCTGGGGTGCCCGCTGCCCTCGACGGAGACATGGGGGGGTTGTTATAGGGCAGGAGAGAGGCTGGCCTTGGGTAGAAAGGAGCAGCACGAAGGCCCAAGGAGGGAGGTGACTGGGCAGAGGCAGCCCCTGTGGCCGTGCCAGGCTGCTTGGCCCCGTCTGTCCTGTGGGGCTCCCCGATGTCCCTTCAGTCTGGCCCCGCTTTGACGCCTTGAGTTTGAGAGAGGCCACGTGTTCTTGAATCCTAGTGGGATCCTCGGCAACTGCTTTTGAAATTCCTCTTTCACGACCCAGGCGGCTGGGGCAAGTTGTCTCCCGTCAGCATTGTGGAGAACAAATGCTTTCGCTGCCTTGATCTGTCCAGCAGGGCAGCTGCCAGTGCCCAGGTCTGAGCAGACGCAAGGCAGAGGCGCGTGTGGAGACAAGGGGTGAGAGCGGCCAAAGCCTCAGCCTTGCCCACCCCATCCTTCTTCCATGCTGTGGCCGGTGAGATTTTTCTGAAAAGACTGATCTGGTCCCATCATTTTCCTGATCAAGACATCCTAGCAGTCTCCCAGTACTTTCAGAACAAAATCCAGCACCTCTGGCCTGGACACAAGGCCCTGCCCCTCACTCCCGCCAGCAACGCTGGTGAGTAGCAGGTGTGCTGAGGACTCAGGTAACGAAGGGGGTTTCACCATAGCCCATCCTAGCAAATAGCTTCAAGGTTCCATTTATGGATTCTAATTACTTAAACTGTTCAGCTGGTTCACTCCACAAATACTCATGGAGCACCTACCTCCTGTGCTCCTGGACAGCTCCTCCTCCTGGGATCACCAGTGAACAGAAGAGACAACACTGTCTTCCAGAGCTTATGGGAAGGATAAACATCGCAAACGAGTGAATTCTACAACACAAGAGTGATTCCTTTCTGGGAAACATAGAGCTGAGAAAGAGACTGGGAGCCCGGGGGTGCACTTTGAGTCAGAGAAGGCCTCCCCTGTGTGATGTTTGGGTAAAGACATGAAGAGGGGAGGGGCAGCCCTGTGGCTGTCAGAGGCGGAGGCTGACGCAGGGCTGGGGGTGGCCGGAGACAAGCGCACACAGTGACTCAGTCTCTTTCAGTGACTTCAGCTCTTACTCTGAATGAGCCCAAAGCCATTTTGAGCACAGGATGATGCACACCGAGTTAAAATTTTGAAGGCTAATTGTGGCTACTCCTTTGGAATAGACCGAAGACCAGGGATGGCTCTTTCAGCACCCAGGTCAGAAATGCAGGGGTCTGTCAGGCTCCGATGCACGTCGAAGTTAGAGGCCACAGAATTTGCTGCCTGGCTGTGGGTGGGAGGCATAGAAGATGCCCCTGAGGTTTCTGGCCAGAGCGAGGTTGGGGTTTCCAGTCCCCAAACAGGGAGCACTAGGGTGGGTCTGATCTGTGTGAGAACAGACGCTTGAGTTTCAATATTATGGGTGCGTGCCTGTTGGATACCCTGAGAGAGATGTTGGACATGTGGCTCTGTCTTATCTGGAGGCCCCAGAAAAAGATTTGAGTTGAATATGAATTTGGGAGTGGTCAGAATACAGGTGTTTCTTAAAGCCATGAAACTAGATGACTTTAAAATAACCTTCAGGTCAATCCAAGATGGCTGATTAGAAAGAGTTGCAGTCTGAGGTGCTCACAGAGAAGAATGAAAAGGGGTGAGTGAATTCAGCACCTTCAACTGAAGCATCCAGGTTCTCACACTGGGACTGACGAGGCAAACAACTCAACCCATGGAGAAGAAAAGAAGTGGTAGGGGGGTCAATGGCCCACTCAGGAGTGGCATGGAGCCACAGGAACCCCCACCACCAGCCGAGGAAGTGGTGAGTGATTGTGCAGCCCTGCTTGGGAAATCATGCTTCTCCCATGGATCTTTGCAACTGTGGATCAGGAGATCCCTTCATGAGCCCCCACCACCAGCGCCTTGGGCCGATACATAGAGCTTTGTGAAACTTCAGCAGAGCAGCCACTCAGCCACACACAGAGACCCAGGTGTTTCACGTACTCTGGCCCCAGGATCCCTGGCAAGGTGGGAAATCCATCCTTCCAGATTCCTGGGAAGAGGGCTGACTCCATGGAGCCAAGCAGAATCGTTCTGCAGTCCTCACTTCCATGGCACCTCACAAGTTAAGATCCACTGGCTTGGAATCCCAGTCAGCCAACAGCAACAGGCTGGACTCTGCCTGAGAAGGGTTCGAGTTCCCAGGGGAGGGGTGGCGGCCATCTCTGCAATTAGGTAGACTCAGCCATTCCAGCCTGCAGACTTTGGAGAATACAAGTGGTCCAGATGAGGAGCTGTCCCCCACACACAGCACAGCTGCCTTTTCAGATCATGGCCAGAGTGGTTCTTCAAGTGGGATCCCAACCACTTCTCCTCACTGGGTGGGTCCTCCCTGCAGGGGCTTCAGCCACTCCAGCCAGAGTTCTATGGATGGAGCTCTGATCTCCCCTTGGGATGGAGCTCCCAGGGGTGGGGCAGCCACCATCTCTGCAGTTTGGTTGACTTAGTCATTCCAGCCTGCCAGCTTTGGAGAATACAAATGGTCTGGATGAGGAAGGACCCCCCCACACCCCCAACAAAATGCAGCACACCTGCTCTATGAAAAAGCAGCCAGACTACTTCTTTAAGAAGGTCCCTGATCCGATTTCTCCTGACTGGGTAAGACCTCCCAACAGGTGTCTACAGCCACCTCCTGCAGGTGTGTTCAGGTTGGCAACAGATCAGTACCCCCCGGGACAGAGCTTCCAGAGGAAGGAGCTGTCATCTTTGCTGTTTCTCAGTCTTCACTGGTGATACTTCCAGGTATGGGAAAAATCAAGGCAACTAGGGTCTGGAGTGGACCCCCAACAAACTGCAGCCATCTTATGGTAGAGTGGCCTGACTGTTAAAAGAAAGCAAACAGAAAATAAGAACAACAACAACATCATCAGCAAAAAAGTCCCCACAAAAACCCCATTCAAAGGTCAGCCACCTCAAAGATTGAAGGTAGATAAGCCCACAAAGAAGAGAAAGAATCAAGGCAAAAATGCTGAAAACTCAGAGTGCCTCTTCTCCTTTAAATGACCACAACACCTCTATAGCAAGGGTACAGAATGGGGCTGAGGCTGAGATGGCTGAATTGACAGAAGTAGGCTTCAGAAGGTGGGTAATAACCAACTTTGCTGAGCTAAAGGAGCATTTGTAACCCAATGCAAAGAAGCTAAGAACACGATAAAACCATACAGGAGCTGATAGCCAGAATAGCCAGTTTAGAGAGAAACGTAACCAACATGATGGAGCTGAAAAACACAACATGAGAACTTCACAATGCAACCATGAGTACCAATAGCAGAACAGGCCAAGTAGAAGAAAGAATCTTAGGGCTTGAAGACTGTATTTCTGAAGTAAGATAGGAAGAAAAGAATAGAAAAAAAAGAATGAATGATATAAAACCTCTGGGAAATATGGGATGATGTAAAGACACCAAACCTACAGCTGACTGGGGTACCTGAAAGAAATGGGGAAAATGGAACCAAATTGGAAAACATCCTTTAGGATATCATCCTGGAGAACTTCCCCAACCTAGCAAGACAGGCCAACATTCAAATTCAGAAAATGCAGAGAACCCCAGTAAGATACTGTATGAGAAGATCAACCCCAAGACACATAATCACAGATTCTCCAAGGTTGAAATGAAAGTGTTAAGTGCAGCCGGAGAGAAAGGCCAGGCCACCTGGAGAGGGAAGCCCATCAGACTAACAGTGGGCCTCTCAGTGGAAACCCTACCAGCCAGAAGAGAGTGGGGGCCAATATTCAACATTCTTAAAGAAAAGAATTTTCAACCCAGAATTTAAGCAAAGGAGAAATAAGATCCTTTTCAGACAAGCAAATGCTGAGGGAATTCATCACCACCAAGCCTACCTTGCAAGAGCTCCTGAAGGAAACACTAAATATGGAAAGGAAAAACTGTTACCAGCCACTATAAAGACACACAAATACACAGACCAGTGACACTATGAGGCAACCACATAAGCAAGTCTGCAAAATAACCATCTAGCATCATGATGACAGGATCAAATCTACACAAAACAATATTAATCTTAAATGTAAATGGACTAAATGCCCCAATTAAAAGACACAGAGTAGCAAGCTGGATAAAGAGCCAAGACCTGTCAGTATGCTGTCTTCGAGAGACCCATTTAGGCCAGGAGCAGTGGCTCATGCCTGTAATCCCAGCACTTTGGGAGGCTGAGATGCGAGGATCATGAGGTCAGGAGACCGAGACCATCCTGGCTAACACAGTGAAACCCCATCTCTACAAAAATACAAAAAAAAAAAAAAAAAATTTAGCCAGGCATGGTGGCAGGCACCTGTAGTCCCAGCTACTCAGGAGGCTAATGCAGGAGAATGGCGTGAACTGGGAGGCAGAGCTTGCAGTGAGCGGAGATCGCGCCACTGCACTCCAGCCTGGGTGACAGAGCAAGACTCTGTCTAAAAAGAAAAAAAAAAAGAGAGAGAGAGATCCATCTCACATGCAAAGATACACATAGGCTCAAAATAAAAGGATGGATAAAAATTTACCAAGCAAATGAAAAACAGAAAAAAAAAATAGGGGTTGCAGTACTAGTTTTCGACAAAACAGACTTTAAACCAACAAAAAGCAAAAAAGACAAAGAAGGGCATTACACGATGGTAAAGGGTTCATTTCAACAAGAACTGACTACCCTAAATATACATGCACCCAATACAGGAGCACCTAGATTCATAAAGGAAGTTCTTAGAGACCTATAAAGAGACTTAGATTCTCACATAATAATAGGGGAAGACTTTAACACCCCACTGACAATGTTAGACAGATCATTGAGAAAAAATTAACAAAGATATTCAGGACCTAAACTCAGCTCTGGATCAAGTGGATCTGATAGATATCTACAGAATTCTCCACCCAAAAATAACAGAATACGCATTCTTCTCGTTGCCACATGGCACTTACTTTAAAATTGATCACATAATTGGAAGCAAAACACAACTCATCAAATGGAAAAGAACTGAAATCATAACAGTCTCTCAGATCACAATGCAATCAAATTAGAACTCAAGATTAAGAAATTCACTCAAAACCACTGAACCATATGGAAACTGAACAACATGCTCCTGAATGACTCTTGGGTAAATAATGAAATTAAGGCAGAAATCAAGAAGTTCTTTGAAACTAATGAGAACAAGAGACAATGTACCAGAATCTCTGGGACACAGCTAAAAATCTCTTTCCCTAGTGTTAGGGAAATTTATAGCCCTAAGTATCCACACTGAAAAGCTAGAAAAATCGCAAGTTAACAACCTAACATCTTAACTAAAAGAACTAGAGAACCAAGAGCAAACAAGCCCCACCCAGAGCTAGCAGAAGACAAGAAATAATCAAGATCAGAGTCGAACTGAAGAAGACAGAGATGCCCAAAACCCTTCAAGAAAATCAATGAATCCAGGAGCTGGTTTTTTGAAAAAATTAATATAACAGATAGACCACTAGCTAGACTAATAAAGAAGAAAAGAGAGAAGAATCGGCCGGGCGCGGTGGCTCAAGCCTGTAATCCCAGCACTTTGGGAGGCCGAGACGGGCGGATCACGAGGTCAGGAGATCGAGACCATCCTGGCTAACACGGTGAAACCCCGTCTCTACTAAAAATACAAAAAACTAGCCGGGCGAGGTGGCGGGCGCCTGTAGTCCCAGCTACTCGGGAGGCTGAGGCAGGAGAATGGCGTGAACCAGGGAGGCGGAGCTTGCAGTGAGCTGAGATCCGGCCACTGCACTCCAGCCTGGGTGACAGAGCGAGACTCCATCTCAAAAAAAAAAAAGAAAAGAAAAGAGAGAAGAATCAAATAAACACAATCAGAAATAATAAGGGGGATATCACCACTCACCCCACAGAAATACAAACAACTATCAGAGAATACTAGAAACACCTCTATGCACATAAACTAGAAAATCTAGAAGAAATTGATACATTCCTGGACACATATACCCTCCTAAGACAGAACCAGGAAGAAATTGAATCCCTGTACAGACCAAAAATGAGTTCTAAAATTGAGGCAATAATAAACAGCCTACCAACCAAAAAAAGCCCAGGACCAGAGAGATTCACAACTGAATTCTACCAGAGGTACAAAGAAGAGCTGTTACTACTCTACTGAATCTATTCCAAAAAAATTGAAAAGGAGGGACTCCTTCCTAACTCATTCTATGACTCCAGCATCATCCTGATACTCAAACCTGGCAGAGATACAAGAAAAAAAGAAAACTTGAGGCCAATATCCTTGATGAACATTGATGCAAAAATCCTCAATAAAATACTGGCAAACCAAATCCAGCAGCACATCAAAAGTCTTATTCACCACCATCAAGTTGGCTTCATCTCAGAGATGCAAGGTTGGGTCAACATACACAAATCAATAAATGTGATTCATCACATAAACAGAACTAAAGACAAAAACCACATATTTATCTCAACAAATGCAGAAAAAGCCTTTGATAAAATTCAACATCCTTCGTGTTAAAAACTCTCAATAAACTAGGTATTGAAGGAACATACTTCAGAATCATAAGAGCCATGTATGACAAACTCATAGCCAAGAAAAAGAAGAAAGAAAAAGAAAGAAGAAAGAAAGGAAAGGAAAGGAAAGGAAAGGAAAGGAAAGGAAAGGAAAGGAAAGGAAAGGAAAGGAAAGGAAAAACTAGACGAGGTCACCAAGGGAGTGAGTGTAGACAGAAGGGACAGAATCAAGGGCTAAGACTTAGGGACACCTGTGTGAAGGGGACTCCACCTAGTCCCTATGAGACAGCAGCCCCTGCCACATGCTCCTGTATGTTTCAGCAGCTGGACTTATGGTTTGTAACTGGGTATTTTTGTGAAGATGTGATTCATCTCCGTCTCTCCCACCACGCTCCTTGCAAAAGGAGCCCTGTCCTTTTGCAAACTGCTGTGCCCCAAGGCCTAGAGCAAGCCCTGGCTGCCTGACAGTAACAAGCCAATAAGCAAGTGCATGAGTGAAGGGCACCAGGATTCTTTTCTGTGTCTGTTTTTACCATTGCCACACTTAAAAAACATAAGTTATTCTGTTTTCTTGATGGGTCAGGGATAAACATTCGAAAATACTTTTATGTTATTAAAATCCATGCTACTATGTAAGAGTTAACATAAAAATTTCCATTAGTAATTTCTTCATATAATTTTAGAAATAACATATATTTTGCAGGGCGCAGTGGCTCACGCCTGTAATCCCAGCACTTTGGGAGGCCGAGGCGGGCGGATCACAAGGTCAGGAGATCGAGACCATGGTGAAACCCCGTCTCTACTAAAAATACAAAAAATTAGCCGGGCGCGGTTGTGGGCGCCTGTAGTCCCAGCTACTCGGGAGGCTGAGGCAGGAGAATGGCGTGAACCCGGGAGGCGGAGCTTGCAGTGAGCCGAGATCGCGCCACTGCACTCCAGCCTGGGCGACAGAGCGAGACTCCGTCTCAAAAAAAAAAAAAAAAAAAAAAAAAAAAAAAAAGAAATAACATATATTTTAAGCAAAATTCTTCTCTGTTTTTTTGTTTTGTACGTATCACTCCAGTGTGACTTACTGTTTCTTACAAAATCCACTATCAGTTTTTTGTTTTGTTTTGAGATGGAGTCCCACTCTGTCACCCAGGCTGGAGTGCAGTGGCACGATCTTGGCTCAGTGCAATCTCTGGCTCCTGGGTTCAAATGATTCTCCTGCCTCAGTCTCCCAAGTAGCTGGGATTACAGGTGCGCACCATCGCACCTGACTAATTTTTGTAGTGTTAGTAGAGATGGGGTTTTGCCATGTTGGCCAGGCTGGTCTCAAACTCCTGACCTCCAGTGATACACCCGCCTTAGCCTCCCAAAGTGCCAGGATTACAGCTGTGAGCCACTGCACCTGGCCCACTCTCAGATTTTATAATTCTATCACCAACAATGGTTTGACAGAACCAGGCTTTGAATAAATGCCTGACTATCATCTGACCCAGCAGAGAACTTCTCACATTATTAAAAAACAGTGCAGTTCTGAGTTGAACGTGGTTCACACTTTCATTTATGTTAATAAGTAAAAGAGAACTGAAATCGCAAAGACAGTGGAACGTCACTTCATCAATGACATGAGTGTCTCTTCTGAGTCAGATGATAGTTTTCTAATACTGGAAGAACATTTCCTTGATTTTTGGTACTATTCACAATGTAATGGTTACAGCCGCAACACACGTTTAAATTTAATCTACATTACTCGAATTTTCCCATAACTTCATTAAATCTAGACAGTCAATAAAGCAACAATCCAGCCTGCATATGTAGCATTTGCCACTTTCTATAGTGTAAATGTCCCCCTTGTGGCCGACTTGGAGCCACACACAAAAAGTCACTGAGCACGGTGCTAGGAAGAGACGGTGGTAACCCATTCCAGCTTTTACCCCTACAGATACAGCCGGTATCAGTGACCTCAGGAACGCAGGTGATGTAAAATGTGGTAAAATAATTACAAAGGGATGGCTTTGAGTATTTATTACCTATGTTTTAAGTAAGTTTTATTTAATTCTAAGTGCATATCATTTAATGTTCAGCAATGTCTGTATCTAACAGCTGGCCTGCAAAGCTCCTGCAGTGCAGCAATCCGCTCCGGGAGCCAGTGCTCACCAACTCCGGCCCACGTGGCTCCTGGGCTCCTCTGGTGGGCCTGACCTCATCAGGTGATCCCTGAGAGGAGAGAGCAGAAGCAGGAGCAGGAAGGATGCAGACTGGCCCATGTGGGCCACCTGGGAAGGGTGGTGACTTCTGGGAGGGGTGAGGGCCTCAGCCCTACAACTGATCATTGACAAATCAACAACCAGAACAACCCTGGAAGAGACCCTTGTGCCTCAGATGAGATCACAGCTCTGGGTGATGCCTTGATTTCGGCCTGGAGCGGCAAGGGGCAGAGGACCCAACTGACCCCACAGAAAGTGGAGAGGGCCAGGTTCAGGGCTCATGCCTGGAATCCCAGCACTTTGGGAGGCCGAGGTGGGTGGATCACCAGAGGTCAGGAGATTGAGACCAGCCTGGCCAACATGGTGAAACCCCGTCTCTACCAGAAACACAAAATTAGCCAGGCATGGTGGTGGGTGCCTGTAATCCCAGCTACTCAGGAGGCTGAGGCAGGAGAATCACTTGAACCTGGGAGGAGGAGGTTGCAGTGAGCCGAGATGGTGCCACTGCACTCCAGCCTGGTGACAGACTGAGACTCTATCTCAAACAAAAACAAAAACAAAAACAAAAACAAAAAAGAAAGTGGTAGAAAATGCATTTGTGTTGTTACTAAAATGGTGAAAATTTGTTACACAGTAGTAGAAAAACTAGCAAGTAAACTGACTCCCTTAAACTTGAACTCATAAAAGAAAAATCCATTTAAAAAATACCCCCACAACTTTTTTTTTTTTTTTTTGAGACGGAGTCCCGCTCTGTTGCCCAGGCCAGAGTGCAGTGGCCGGATCTCAGCTCACTGCAAGCTCCGCCTCCCGGGTTTATGCCATTCTCCTGCCTCTGCCTCCTGAGCAGCTGGGACTACAGGCGCCCGCCACCTCGCCCGGCTAGTTTTTTGTATTTTTTTTTTTAGTAGAGACAGAGTTTCACCGTGTTAGCCAGGATGGTCTCGATCTCCTGACCTCATGATCCGCCCGTCTCAGCCTCCCAAAGTGCTGGGATTACAGGTTTGAGCCACCGCACCCGGTCATTACCCCCACAACTTTCTAAGGTGGTGTCTGATGACCTGGAGATGCTGGAGGGAGCTGCTCAAGCTTGAAGACAGGAGCTGGGAGGACAGAGCTGAGCTGCCCTGCATTACGGAGGGGACAGAAGGGACCCGAGGGAAGTCGAGAAAGGAGACGCAGGGAAGACTGAACAGTGGGGTCAGGAGGCAGGAGGCCTGTCTTCGGGAGGCTGGAAGGGAGGCGTGACAGGAGGAAAGATAATGGAAATTTTCTGCGGAGGTGCTGTGCACCTAGAAACCACTGTACCCCTGCAATCCTAAGCAAGTTATCTCACAAACACTCATGAGAAAGTGGAGTTGTGTTTGGGGGGAATTTTCTTTACTTTTTTGAGTTGAGGAATGTTATGGTTAATATTGAGTGTCAACTTGATTGGATTGAAGGATGCAAAGTACTGATCCTGAGTGTGTCTGTGAATGTGTTGCCAAAGGAGATTAACATTTGAGTCAGTGGGCTGGGAAAGGCAAATACACCCTCAATCCGGGTGGGCACCATCTAATCAGCTGCCAGCATGGCCAGAATAAAAGCAGGCAGGAGAATGTGGAAGGACTGGACGGGCTGAGTCTTCCTGCCTCCATCTTTCTCCCATGCTGGATGCTTCCTGCCCTTGAACATCAGACTCCAAGCTCTTCAGCTCTGGGACTCTTGGACTCACACCAGTGGTTTGCCAGGGGCTCCAGGGCCTTTGGCCACAGACACGGCTGCACCGTCAGCTTCCCTATATTTGAGGTTTTGGGACTTGGACTGGCTTCCTGGCTCCTCAGCTTGCAGACGGCCTATTGTGGGACTTAACTTGTGATCGTGTGAGTCAATTCTCCTAATAAACTTCCCTTCAAATACATCTATCCTATTCTGTTCCTCTAGAGAACCCTGACTAATACAGGGAGAAAAGCTCAAAGATGTGAGCGAAAGGACAGCTGGTACATAGGTTACTGAGAAAGTGTAAGGTCTTTACCAGTAGAAAAACTTTTACCCGCTTCTTACCAAATAAATGTTGAACAAATTATCTAAAGAACATTAACTGAATGAGGCATAAATTCTAGATCTCACCTTGTCCAGTCGGTCCTGTGTGTCCCCAGCCTGACGTCCACAGCGCAGGCACGTGACAAAAGATGGCCACACGGATGGAGGGACGACAGATGAAGGAGTCACCCGCTGACCCACAGGAAAAAGCCCAGATACCTTCGCTGATGTTGCGAAGACACTGCCCAGACCACGCCCGGGCACAGTGTCAGGCAAAGTCTTGCAAACTACTGAATCCTCACTGCCTAACTAACAGGGGCAGTAACTGGGCTCGGGGCCTTGTTTCCCAGTTACCATATCCCCCGCACCTCGGGGCACTGCGGCCCAGAGGTTACCATATCCCATATCCCACCCGGCAGCTCTGAGCACTGCTGCCCGAGGCACAGCGATCCTCTGCTGAGAAGTCAGCGTCAGAGGACGCCAAACGCCGCCCCTCCCCGCCGGAAGTGACGCTGGGACGCCGCTTCCTTGACGCTCTGTCTTCCAAGTCAGTCTCCCGAGCACGTTTCCGGGCAGCTGGAAACTTGAGTTTCAAACTCCAAGTCCGGAAGTCAGGTACTACTTCATCAGATACTATATTTCAGGTACTACTTTTCATCAAATACAGAAAGGTTATCCAACAGGGAGCTAGAAAGGTGACTTGTGTCCACCCCAGTCCCCATGACAAGTCCCCAGATGGCCTCTCACATTTGACGGCCACGCACAGCGGAATTTGGATTTGGGGTGAGCCCTTCCTCTGAAGGGAGCAGGCAGTCGTGACCTGGAATCACAAGGCCATCTTGTTGGAAGCTGCTGCCTGCCCCAGAATAACGATGGTCGTCCTTCTGGCGCATGGGTCTTGAGTGGCTCCAGTTGGGTTACTGAGGGATGAAGGCTGGATATGAAAGAAATGGATTCAAGCTACCAGAGGAGCAGCTCCGGGCAAGGCAGCAGGGGTAAGCCTCTTCTCATCACCCCCAGGGAGTCAGCTTTCACCTTTGCAACTCACGTCTGTGGGCATGCTTGTTGCCCACCATTTATAAAATAAGAATATATAGAAGGAGATAGAATGGATATAACCAGAAAACTATAGAGAGACATAAAATTAAAAAAAAAAAAGTTAAAAGATTGAAAAAGGTAACTGAGAAAGGGACCTGGGTGGGAATGTAAATTTGAACACACACAGTGCAGCTTTGCCTTAATGGATAAAATAATGATATGGAAATTTACTTCCACTAACGAATGAAGAAAAATATGTCCAAAGAAAATATAACATTAATGAATGAACAAGAAGGCAAGAAAGAATAATCCGAGGAACAAAACACAGATGAGACACATAGAGAATATCATGTAACTATAACCATTTAGATAATTGCATCAAACATAAATGAAGTATCCCAAGCAAAAGGCACAAATGGTCAGACTGACTTAAGAAAGCAAGAACCAACCTTATGTTGCCTTCAAGAGAGAGAAAGAGGTGGAAATTAAAATTTAAGGATGGAAAATAATATACCATGCAAACAGCTAGCATAAGAAAGTTGTCATAGCTGAGGCTGTGTGTGTGTGTGCGCGCGTGTGTGCGTGTGCATGTGTGTTTTAAGACAGGGCCTTGTTCTGTCGTCCAGTCTGGAGTGCAGTGGTGTGATCAGAGTTCACTGTAACCTCCGACTCTTAGGTTCAAGCAATCCTACCGCTTCAGCCTCCTATGTAGATCCTTCTTCTTCAGCCACCACATGTCATTATGCTTGGCTGATTTCCTAAACTTTTTTTTTTTTTTTTTTTGGAGAGATGGGAGTCTCACTATGTTGCCCAGGCTGGTCTCAAACTCCTGGCCTCAAGCAGTCCTCCTGCCTTGGCTTCTCAAAGTGCTGGGATTATAGGCACGAGCCGCTGCGCATGGCCTGTAGTAGCTGTATTAATAGCACACAAAATATTCTTCAAAAAGGCCGGGCGCGGTGGCTCAAGCCTGTAATCCCAGCACTTTGGGAGGCTGAGACGGGCGGATCACGAGGTCAGGAGATCGAGACCATCCTGGCTAACACAGTGAAACCCCGTCTCTACTAGAAAATACAAAAAACTAGCCGGGCGAGGTGGCGGGCGCCTGCAGTCCCAGCTACTCCGGAGGCTGAGGCAGGAGAATGGCGTAAACCTGGGAGACGGAGCTTGCAGTGAGCTGAGATCCGGCCACTGCACTCCAGCCTGGGTGACAGAGCGAGACTCCGTCTCAAAAAAAAAAAAAAAAAAAAAAAAAAAAAAAAAAAATTCTTCAATAGAATGAGTATTATGAGACAAAATTCAATATAATAGGAAGAGACAACAATTACAAACATATACACATCTAATAACAGTATGCCAAAATATATGAACAAAACTAATAAAACCAAAGGGAAAAATAGAAAATCTACAATCATAGCAGGAGATTTAACATGCTATTCTCAGTAACAGAATAAGTAGACAAAAAGAAAAAGGTATACGGGAGATCCAAATGACACTATGAACTAAACTGAATTGACATTTAGAGAACATAATCAGCAACAACTTCAGAATGCACACTCTTTCCAACTGTATGTGAAACATTTGCCAGGACAGGCCATGTGCTTGTCTCAACAGATTTCAAAAGATCAACATCTTACAGAGTGTTTCCAGACCACAACAGTAATAAATTAGGAATCTGCAACAACAACTAATCTAGAAAGGACCCCAAATGTCTAGAAGTTAACTCACTTCTCAACACCAATGAGTAAAAGAAGAAATCACAAATATCACTAGGAAATTTTTTTACCAGAGTAATAATAAAAACATAACATAAGGAAAATTGTGGAATATAATTAAGGAAATGTTTAAAGCAAAATTTATAGCATTAAAAGTTATATAAGAAAAAAAGAAAGGTCTCAAATGACAGCTAGAAAAAGAAAGGAAAACTAACGCTAAAGGAAGCAGAAAAAGGAGATAATAGCCAAAAGAGCAGAAATCAATGAATAGAAAACAAAATATAAAGATAATGATGAAACCAAAAACTAGTTTTTTGAGATGGTCAGTAACACTGATAAATCTCTAACCAAATTAAGAAAAAAGAGAACACACAAGGCAGGGCGCGGTGGCTCAGGCCTGTAATCCCAGCACTTTGGGAGGCTGAGGCAGGCAGATCACAAGGTCAAGAGATTGAGACCATCCTGGCCAACATAGTGAAACCCCATCTCTACTAAAAATACAAAAATTAGCCGGGCGTGGTGGCGGGCACCTGTAATCCCAGCTACTGAGGAGGCTGAGGCAGGAGAATCACTTGAACCCAGGAAGCAGAGGTTGCAGTGAGCAGAGATTGTACCATTGCACCCCAGCCTGGGTGACAGAGCAAGACTCCATCTAAAAAAAAAACAAACAAAAAACAAACGAACAAAACACAAATTACCAATATCAGAAATGAAAGAGGGGACTTCACTACAGATCCTATAGATAAAAAAGGATTTTTTTTTTTTTTTTTTTTTTTTTTTTGAGATGGAGTCTCAGTCTGTTGCCCAGGCTGGAGAGAAGTGGTGCAATCTCAGCTCACCTCCACCTCCCGGATTCAAGCAATTCTCCTATCTCAGCCTCCTAAGTAGCTGGGATTATAGGCGTGTGCCACCACACCTGGCTAACTTTTGTATTTTTAGTAGAGACAGGGTTTCCCATGTTGGCCAGGCTGGTCTGGAACTCCTGATTTCAGGTGATCCACCTGCCTCGGCCTCCCAAAGTGCTGGGATTGCAGGCATGAGCCACTGCACCCGGCCAAAAGGGATTCTTTTACTTTTTTTTTGTTTTTTGTTTTTTTTTGGCTTTATTGAGGTATGTTTTATGTGCAGTAAAAGTCACAACTTCTAAGGAAATATTGGGATAACTTTATGCCAACAAATCTAAGAACGTAACTAAAATGGGAAAATTCCTTGAAGAACACAGGACACTAAAGCTCATTCAAGAAAAAAATTAAATAACCTTAATAGCCCTATATCTGTTAAATAAATTGAATTTATAGCTAAAGTCATTCCCAAAGAAGACATCAACCCCAGATGGCTTTGCAAGTGAATTCTACACAACACTTAAGGAAGAAATAACATCAATTCTATACAGTTCTTTTACAGAAAAGAGAAAACTAGGGAATACTTCCCAGCTCACTTTATGAAGTCAACATTACTCTGACACTAAACAAAGACAAAAACATTACAAGAAAACTACAAATAATATCCTCATTAACATAAACACAAAAATCCTCAACAAAAGAACAGCAAGTCATATCCATCATATATTAAAAGAATAATACATGTGATCAAGTGGGCTTCACCTCTGGAGTACAAGCTTGGTTGGACATTTGAAACTGAATCAGTGTAATTCATCATATTAACAGGCTGAAAAAGAAAAACCGTATGATAATCTCAAAAGATGAGGAAGAAAGCATTTGACAAGATTCATCAATTATTCATGATAAAAACACTCAACAAAATAGAAATAGATTTCAACCTGATAAAAAGCATCTACCAAAAAAAATTACAGCTTACATTATCCTTAAGGCTGAAAGACTAAATGGTTTCCCACTAAGACAAGAAACAAGGCAAGGCTGTTTACTCTCGTTACTTCTGTTCACTATTGTGCATGAGGACCTAGCCAATACAATAAAGCAAGAAAAAAAAAAAAGCATGCAGTTTGGAAAGGAAGCAGTAAAATGGGTTCTGTGTACCTGTGGCATGATTGTCTTTGTAGAAAATCTTACCAAATACACAAAAGCAGCTGCTAGAATTAGTGAATTTAACAAGGTCACAGGGTAAGAGGGCAATCTAAAAAGTTAATTGTATTTATATGACTAGTAACAAACAATTTTATATTAATGCTATATATTTATATAGTAACATTTACTAAAGTAAATTTTACTTTAAAGAAATAAGAATAGACACAAAAATCTAATGAGGGTATCTGGCCAGGTGTGGTGGCTCCTGCCTGTAATCCCAACACTTTGAGAGGCTGAGGTGGGAGGACTGCTTGAGCCCAGGAGTTCGAGACCAGCCTGGGCAAAATAGTGGGACCTTCTCTCTATAAAAAAATAAAATAAAATAAAAAACAGAAAAAAAGAAAGAAAAATAACAAGGGTGTCTTATTTCTTTAACATTTACAAAATGAAAAATATAAAAATATGAAATCCTTATAGGGAAATTTAACAAAATGTGTGCAAAGTCTGTGCACTGAAAACTACGAAATATTGATGAGATGAATTAATGAAGACTAAGTAAATGTAGGTTAGACGATTCAATATTGCTAACATACTAATTATCCCCGCATTAAGATATAGGTTCAATACAATCTCAATCAGACATTTTCGGGTAGAAATTGACAAGTTGAGTCTAAAATCTGTATGGACGTGCAAAGGACCTAAAATAGCCAAATTATTTTGAAAAAGAGTCAAAATGTTGGAGGACTCACATTACCTGATTCCAGCATTCACTATGGAGCTACAATAATCCAGATACTGTGGTGTTAGCATAAGAACAGACATGGCTGGGCACAGTGGCTCATGCCTGTAATCCCAGCACTTTGGGAGGCCAAGGCAGGTGAATCATGAGGTCAGGAGTTCAAGACCAACCTAACCAACATGGTGAAACCCCATCTCTACTAAAAATACAAAAATTAGCTGGGTGTGGTGGTACGCGCCTGTAATCCCAGCTACTTGGGAGGCTGAGGCAGGATAATTGCTTGAACCCGGGAGGCAGAGGTTGCAGTGAGCCGAGATAGCACCACCGCACTCCAGCCTGGGCAACACAGTGAGACTCCATCTCAAAAAAAAAAAAAAGGACAGACATATAAGTCAATGGGTCAGAACTGAGAGCCTAGAGATCAATCCACATTTTCCAGTCAATTGATTTTTAATAAAAGTACCAAGGTAATTTAATGGTATTGGTGATTATTTTCAAGAAATGGTACTGGAACAACTGGATATCCATGTGCAAAAATAAAAACCTTGACTATTACATCACACCATTTACAAAAATTAATTCAAAGTGGATCACAGATGTACACTTAGGAGCTAAAACCATAAAACTTCTGAAAGACAAGGAAATATTTGTAATCTTGGTTTAGACAATTATTTCCTAAGTAGTACATAAAAACCATAAAAGAAAAAAGTAATAACTGGATGTCATCAAAATGGAAAGTTTTGCTTTTTAAAACATGTTGATAAGAAGATAAGAAGGTAGGTCAAAGACTGGGAGGAAATACTTGCCAAACATTTATCCAATAAATAACTTACGTTCAGAAAGTATAAATAATTCTTACAACTCAATTACAAGAAGACAACCCAATTTTTAAAAAATTGGCAAAGGATTTGAAAAGACTCTTTACTAAAGATATATGAAAGGCTCAGTGCTATTAGTTGTCAACGTAATGCAAATTAAAACACAATGAGATACCACTGCAAACCCACCAGAATGGTCAGCATTATTAAGACTGACAACACCGTGGGCTGGTGAGGGCGTGGGGCATCTGGAGCTTTCACACTTTGGTCTGGGAATGCAAAATGGTACAGCCCCTCTGGAAAACAGTTTATCAGTTTCTTGAAAGTTAAATATTAACTTTTGATACAGTCCAGCAATACCACTTCTAAGGATGTGCCCAAGAGAAGTGAAAACATGTTCACAGAAGACTTGTCCTTGAATGACAATAGCAGCGTTATTCATAACAATCTCAGTTGGAAAAACACCAAATGTCCATCATTTCATGGATGAGTAAACAAATGTTGGTGGAATTCTGCTCAGCAATGAAAACAAATGATCCATTGATTCACACAGCGACATGGAAAAGTCTCCAAGCATTTTGGCAGCAGAAAGAAGCCAGACAGGAAAGACTATGCTGCTGAGTCTATGTATGTGAAATTTCATACTAAAGCTACGGTGACAGAGAGCAGGTCGTGGTTGCCTGTGCCCAGAACAGAGGGAGAGGGTGCTTGCAAAGGAGAACGTGGGGGGAGTTGGGACAGTGCTGGATCATCTCAGTGATAGTGACTCATAACGAAGTGTCCAGTTGTCTAAACTCACTGAGTTGTACACTTAACATGAATGATTGGTATTGCACATAAATTGTATCCCAATATAAAAGGGCACAAAAAGTAATACCTGAAGATAGGTGTTACTCATGAACCGGCAATTTCACTAAGTATACACCCCAAAAATGCATGTCCAAATGAACCGGCAATTTCACTAAGTATACACCACAAAAATGCATGTCCAAGTACATCAGGGCACACAAATAAGAAGGTTCACAATTTATTAATAATATTCCCAAACTAGAAACGATCCAATGTTCATCAGCAATGAAATGGATAATAAACCGTGTCATATTCATGCAGTGAATCAGTAACCAGCGATGAAAAAGCCCCCGTTGCATGCAACATGGATACACTTCGCAGACACAAAGTTGAATGAAAGAAGCCAGAGATACAAGAATTATGTTCTATGATTCCATTAATATAAAGTTCAAACACCAGGCAAAATCAAACTAGAATGGTTAGGGATGCTTGTCAAGGTAATGAAAGTATAAATAAATGCAAGGAAGTGATTTCAAGTGAACTCAGCAGAAGCTCTGGTGGGAGGGAGGCTGTAGTTGGAAAGGTACAGGTTGTGTACTCAAATCCTGCAATATTCTGTTTTTTGAGTGGAAAGTATACAGATGCTCATTTATAAGTCATTAAGCTATTACATATATACTTTATGATTTTTCTGTGGATCGATTACATTTCACAAGATAAGAGCTTTTAAAGTAATATTTAAGGTGCATTATTGTGTCTCTGAGAACTCGCTGGCTGCGGTTTTATGAGAGTAAGTTCTTTCAATAAATCACCAGCTGTGCAGAGTTACACAGAGAGGCACACACTGTGGCTGAGTAAGTGAAAGGTCAGTAGTGATTGTTCTTGGAAATAACACAGTGAAGATTAATAATTTAAAATGTTGAGTACTTACGTAGTTAAAAAGATAAAGGATGAAAGCACTAAAAAGAGGTTGGGTGTGTTGGCTTACACCTGTAATCCCAGCACTTTGGGAGGCTGAGGTGGGGGGATCATTTGAGGTCAGGAGTTCGAGACCAGCCTAGACAACATGATGAAACCCCGTCTCTACTAAAAATACAAAAATTAGCCTGGCGTGGTGGTGGGAGCCTGTAGTCCCAACTACTCAGGAGGCTGACGCAGGAAAATCACTTGAACCCGGGAGGCAGAGGTTGCAGTGAGCTGAGATTGCACCACTGCGCTCCAGCCTGGGTAACAGAGTGAGACTCTGTCTCAAAAAAAAAGTACTTAAAAAGTTAAGTGATAAACAAATTAGAAAAAAAAAAAGAATCAGCCAAACTAATTGAAGTCAATATTCTAGGAGATTGAATTTTAAATGCTAATAAATATGTAAATATTAAAATAAGGTTTACAGTTGATAGGAAAAATATTCTTGGATTAACACAATTGCTGTTGTAATCAGAAAAAAACCGCACGATTGTTTTAAGACACCATCTCTGGGCTTCAGGTTCCTTGTCTTTAGGACAGGAGGGCGAGGTGGCCCCAGCACAGAGGCAGCTGTGGGGACTATATGCCCTGTGTGAATGCTCCTGGCACATCACGGGCTCTGTGATCTTTAAAATAACTCCTCTTTCCCCAACAACCTGTAGAAGTCATTTCTCAAAAGCACGGCGCTTCTTTCTGAGGTGGGTGCCCCTCCCTGAGCCCTGAGCCCTGAGCCCCGGAAATCACCTGACTAGACTGCAGCTGCCAGAGGTCCCCTCATGGGGCGGAGTTAAGGGGTGGGCCCCGCAGGTGCTTGGGGGAAGGGATTCTGCCAGAAAGCAACCGAATCAGCTTTGAAAATGTGCCTGCGTCTGCTCCCATTTCCACTTCTGTTTTTAGGTGTCAGAAACCAGCTCAAGTGTACAGGCCGTCCCTCTGAGTGAAGGGTCATTGACGGGTCCCCGTGAGCTCAACGGACTGTACAAGGATACTGCATGACCGGGACCACAGACTGCCCTCCCCTCTCTCTGCCAACCCAATGTCATCCACTCAGGAACACTGCTGACCATCTGCAGAGTCTCAGGAAGTGATGGGAAAAGGGTGGGGGAGATGAGCAGGCAAACCTGTGATTGCACCGTGATGGGCAGCAACCCCGCCAGCTCCCCAGTGGCAGGGCTCCTTCTAGACATACCAGGGCATCCTCCTGCGGGTCCAGGGCCTCCCTTATCCTCAGGGTAAAATCTGAACTTCCCAGCAAGGCTCAAAGACCCTTCTGGGTGGGCATCTGCTGCCCGACGGTGGCACCCTCACTCTGCCCCTCCTACCTGAGGACTTTACTGTGCGCCAGCTCCGGGCTGTCTCCTCCAGGGCCTCTGCTCTTGACATTCCTGCAGCTGGGGCATGCACCCTCCCAGAGCCCCTTCCCCACACCCAATACAGAGATGGGGGCCTGTCTGCGTGTGGGCCCACCTGCCTCACCTGGCCCTGAGCGCCATAGGAGGAGAACCAGCTGACTTTGCCGTCCTGTCACAAGATGGAGCAACCCACCCATTCATTTGTTCATGCGTTCGTTCCACATAGCTGGGGCAAAGCCAGATCCTGATGGGGATGGGAGATGGGGGCAAGCTGGACAGGATCGCAGTGAGCTGAACTCCCATCTGGCAGGGATACACACCTTTGGACCACAGGGAAATCCTGCCTGTTATGGAGGAGCGTCTGTCCGGGGCAGGGGACCGCAGGGAGGCAGCTCTTGGAGCCTGAGTGTGAGCGGCGCTCCGCCAGTCACTGGCTCCTGCATAGGAAGCCTCTGTGAGGACAGTGGGGCCGCCTACCTTCGTGTGCCGCAAGGACTGAATGAAAAGCTGTGTAGGCTGTGTAGAGCACGCGGAGCGGCACCTGGAGGGCAGTGGGATCCCACAAAACTGAGTTACTCCTCAGTGGGATGAAGCGAGCATCTGGGAAATGCAAAGGCAGACGCCGGTGAGGACGTGGAGAGGCGACACACCCTAGGCTGCAGGAGGTGCCTGTGCAAAGGCCCTGTGGCAGCAGCAAGCCGCCAGTGGGATGGAGGCCTCTAGCAAGGGGCCGGGGAGGCTGGTGGCCAGACTGGGGAGAAATTCTGCAGGACTGACCTGCCTTCTATGGGATCTCTGATGGCAGAAACCCCTCCAAGCTGTTTTTCCCTGCCCTAAGAGGGCACAGCCCCATCCTTCCACCCTCACCCTTTAGGGAGGGAGGAGGATGAGGCCCCATCAGTTCACTTCCTCCTCCAAAGCCTAATCGTCGTGGCTGCAGCAGCCTTGCTGCATTGGGAATGGAGAGGCCGCTCCGCCCTCACCGGAGGTGGCTGCAAACCTCGTTTCCCTGGAAACCGCAATAATCAGTGGAAGTCAGTTCATGGTAAGTCTGCTCGCGCGCGTGGGTGCCACGATTATTATACAAGCTGATTTACACACTGTCCGTTGAAAACCTATGCACCATAAATGCAAATGAAGGGTCACTATTCCTACTGTTCTGGCGAGTCATCGTGCAGGATACACAGGACCATTCGCGAGGTTCTAAAATCTGCACTCTCTGCTAAAAATACAGTGAAACATGCTCGTCCTCCTCGCAGCTATAGCAGTTGAAGTAAATCCCACGCAGATGTCCAGGAGCGCATGAAGGGCCTTCACATAGATTCACATGGGCAGATGGTTTCTGAGAAAGGTGGGCGAGGGGCCCGCGCTGCCTGCAGCCTGTGGGTGCAGCTTCCTTCAGACAGAGCCTCTGGGGGCTCTGTCCGGGCCCACCGGGCACCATGGGACAAACTGCGCCCTTCAGGGGCATGAAGCTCTGCCCTCTGGGTGAGGGCTCCACAGGCCAGAACTTGCTAAGGTTGGTGACACAGACGGAGGTGCGTTCTCAGGGCGTCCCTGCACCTCCCCCGGCGCCCGGAGCGCGTTCCCTGCTGCAGCCACTGAATCCGGCGCAAAGTTATTTAACGCTGCAATTAGCCGGCAGGGTGAGTCATCGGCTCCCCAGCCTCCTGCCGCCACAGCAGAAACGAACTGGAAGGGACCAGGGGTGCAGGCCCAGCTGCTCGGCCGAGGGCCTTCCGGAGACGCTCCCATCCCCCCAACCAAGGGGCCGAGGCGAGCTCCTCTCAGGAAAAGGCTGGAGGGCCCAGAGAGGCCGGGGAGGTGACCTTCCCCCACCCCACACACCCAGCCGCCCCACGCCTTCCTCTCACCCACCTCGAATCGCCAGGGTAGGAATGAGGCGGAGGAATTTGCCGCCCTTGTCCCCCTCACTCAGGCCGTGAACCGCCTTCTGATGAATTAATTCACGTGCACCCGCGTCTGGGGAAAATTCCTGTCTGATCCAGACGAGCTTTGCAGACTAAAACCAAACGAGACTCATCCTAGGTTCTAAGATGTCAGCTCCAGCTTAGTTCAAATGGCTAGTCCTAAAAGTCAGCGCCCCTACTCATCCCCCGAACCGCGTGCACACGCGCGCGCACACACATGCACACACTACACACGAAACACACCACACAGGCACCCACAAGCAACACGCCGCACAGGCGCAGACGTCAGCACTTCCCAGAGACCCTGAACGTCCTCATCCCTTGAACAACCCCCTCCCCCCACAGCACTCGGGCTCACTCCTCCCTTCCCCCCAGCACCCGGTCCCTCCCCCTCCCTCCCCAGGCTCACTCCTCCCTTCCCCCCAGGACCTGGCCCCCTCCCCCTCCCTCTCCGGGCTCCTTTCCCCCCCACCCCAGCACCCGGGCTCTCCTTTCCTCCCTCCTCTCCCAGGTTCCCCCTTTCCCCTTCTCCTTACCCAGGCTCTCCCCAATACCCACTCACCCCTAGCACACGAGCTCCCCTCTCCCCAACTCCCTGCACCCCCATAACTTCCACAGGCTTCCCGGCCGCTGGCAGGCGGGTGGGCGGGAAGTGAGGCCCAGACCCAGTGGATAGAGAGGGGAGAGAGGGGAGCGCAGACGCAGGGGCGCCGAGCGGTGGGGAGCGCTGGGGGTGGGGCCCAGGGGGTCCGGGAGAGCGAGCTGGGGGTGGAGAGCGGCGTTTCCGCAGCGGCCCGCGCCGGATAGGGGCGCGGATAGGGAAGGAAGGCGGAGAGACGCGGCCAGGGACCCCCGCTCTGGGAGGAGGAGGCGGAGGGGCGTCCCGGGGGTGGCGGGGGCTGCCGGGGGCGGGGAAGGGCGGCGCCAGGGCGAGGCGCGCGGGGCCGCGGGCGGGGTGGGGGGTGGGGGGGGGAACGAGCGTCCTGGGAGGGGCCCCGCGGGCTGGGGAGGGGGCGCGCGCCCTGCGGTCTCTGCGCCGCATCGGTTCCCGGCGCGGGGTCGCGGCGGCGGCGGCGGCGGCGGCGGCGGGAGGCGGAGGATGCGGGCTCCGGCGGCGGCGGCGCGGGCCCGGGAGGACGCGGGAGGATGAGGAGGAGGCCGGCGGTCCGGCCGCGCGGCGCCGGGAGGAGGCGCAGGCGGCGGGGGCGGCGGCGGGCGGCGGCGGGCGCGCGGGGTGCGGGCCGGCTCGGGCGCGGAGGATGAAGTGGAGCGTCCGCGGGGCCTGCGCCGCGCTCTCCTCCTGCCTCCTGCTCGCCTGCGCGCTCAGCGCCGCCGCCGTCGGCCTCAAGTGCTTCTCGCTGGGCTCGGAGCTGCGCGGGGAGCCGTTCCGCCTGGGGGCCGCCGCCGGCGCCTTCTACTCGGGGCTGCTGCTGGCCGCCGGCCTCTCGCTGCTCGGCGCCGCCCTGCTCTGCTGCGGACCCCGGGACGCGCCCCTCGCGGGGTCGGAGCCGGGCCCGGGTCTGGGGGTACCCGCGGCGCCGGCAGGAGCTTCCGAGGCCGCGCCGGGCGAGCCGGGGGCCGCGGCCGGGGCCCCGGGGCCGGTGAGCAGCCAGAACCTGCTTCTGCTCGGCGTCCTGGTCTTCATGCTCGGGGTCCTCAGCGCCTTTGCGGGCGCCGTGATCGACGGCGACACCGTGTCCCTGGTGGAGCGCAAGTACTCGCACTACTGCCTGCCCCCGCGGGCGCCAGGTTCGAGCCCCGGCTCGGCCCCAGGTTCAACCCCCGGCTCAGCCCCCGGCTTGGCCCCGGGCTCGGCCCCCGGCGCCCCGCGCTCCCGCAGCACCCTGGACAGCGCCACGTCCGCCAAGTGCCGCCAGCTGAAGGACTACCAGCGCGGCCTGGTGCTCTCCACCGTCTTCAACTCGCTCGAGTGCCTGCTGGGCCTGCTCAGCCTGCTGCTCGTCAAGAACTACAAGTCGTCGCAGGCCCGGCGCGGTCGGCGCGGCAGGCGGAGGGGAGGCCGGGCCCTGGCGCGGCCCCGCGGCGGCTCCGGGCTCCGCGCGCAGCCGCTCGCCTCTCGGGCGCGCCGGGGCCGGCGGGGCCGGCGGGGGCGGCGGCTGCAGCAGCGGCCGAGCGAGGCCTCCATCCTTTCCCCGGAGGAGTCGGACTTGGCCGCCCCCGGGGACTGCGCGGGCTTCGCGGCGCACCACGCGGTCTCCTACATCAACGTGGGCGTCCTCCACGCGCTGGACGAGGCGGGCGCGGAGGTGCGCTGCGGGGGGCACCCGTCGGTGGAGCTGCCGGGGTACGCGCCCTCGGACCCCGACCTCAACGCCTCCTACCCCTACTGCTGCCGGCCGCCCTGCGAGACGCCGCGGCCCTGGGAGACCCGTCGGGCCTGCTGAGCCCGCGGGCCGGACCCCCATCCCGCGGACCGTGCTTGCGTTCCCCCCGCCCGGCTCAGGACCCCCGCGGCAAGGGAGGACGGGCGGCGGGGTGGGGTCCAGGGCCAGGCCTCAGGGGCGCTGCCTCTTCCACGTGGCTTTGCAGCCTCCGGCCTGGCCCCCTGTGCGGGCTCCGTGACCACAGGAGGGGGCCCCTGATGTGACCATTTCTGTATCTGGGAGGTTTCTCTTCTTATTTGTGTCGTTCATATCTGGATTCCATTTTCAAGTTTACAATAAATGTTTGGGCTTGGCTAGCCCGACTGCACTTTTCTTGGCAAGTCCAAACCCTGGGGCTGCTCTGCCTGGTGGTCCGAGGCGAGGGGGACAGAGCGAGCGCCCCAGGACGGCGACTTCCCACGGAGGAAGAGCGGACAGAGACGAAAAGCAACTGGTAATTCAGGAAAGGAGAAGCGAAAACACCCAACGGCAACACTTTGTACACGGATGTGCCTGCTTTTGTTGATACTTTCTTACTGTAAAGCTCTCCATAAATAGTGAAAATGTTTGGTAAATTTATTGCAATTTAAAATTGGTGAGTTCCTTTATTAAATTAATTGCTATGTTATTGGAGAATATTCATCAAATTGGAATTAGAGGATGTCTACGCACAAGTCAGTGTTGGGAGAAATGGTTTCATTTGGTCTGACAGACGTTGAGTTTGAACAGTTGTATTCTGCTAGCTAGTTGACTGAATCCAGCCTCTTTCTAAAGCTAACTTTCTGTGTGTGTAGAGACACTGATGCCACATCCCATACATTTCTTTTCTTTCGTTTTTCTTTTCTTTTCTTTTTCTTTTTTCTTTCTTTTTTTTTTTTTTTTTTTTTTTTTTTTGGAAACT